>NC_141008.1:5153338-5238530 GCF_052327205.1 Somniosus microcephalus
CCCCCCCCCCCCCCCCGCGGCCGCCTTCCCTCCCCCCCCCCCCCCCCCCCGCGGCCGCCTTCCCTCCCCCCCCCCCCCCCCCCGCGGCCTCCTTCCCTCCGCGCCCCCCCCCGCGACCTCCTTCCCTCTGTCTGAATCCCCCTCCACATAACAGTTCATGGTTGGTGGGTGCCAAGAAATATGTAAAATAATATTTAGCTCCCTTTGGTAATCGGACATTCAGCCTTTTAGTGGAACACTGCAGCTGTGCCCAATGCTGTCCTCACCCAGTCACCATGAGGTGTTAGTGACCAAGGACATGCACTGGAGATAGTAATTAGAAGCAGCAACTCAGTTGGCTTTTCCCCTCTGCCTGCCCCCAAGGTGCTGAGGCCCATTGTAGCCGTACTGTAGCAGTGACTGAGGTCAGAAAGCTCAGCGCACCGGGGCCTTGCAGCGTTCCCAGCTGAATGCTGGGGCTCCCTCCAGGGCTTTTGAAAGGCCCATCGTGTCCGCGCCGGCCAACAAAGAGCTATCCAGCCTAATCCCACTTCCCAGCTCTCGGTCCGTAGCCCTGCAGGTTAGAGCATCCCAAGTGCACATCCAAGTACTTTTTAAATGTGGTTAGGGTTCCTGCCTCTACCACCCTTTCAGGCAGTGAGTTCCAGACCCCCACAACCCTCTGGGTGAAGACATTTCCCCTCAAATCCCCTCTAAACCTTCCACCAATTATTTTAAATCTGTGCCACCTAGTTTGTGACCCCTCTGCTAAGGGAAATAGGTCCTTTCTATCCACTCTATCTAGGCCCCTCATAATTTATACACCTCAATAAGGTCTCCCCTCAGCCTCCTCTGTTCCAAGGAAAACAGACCCAGCCTATCCAGTCTTTCCTCATAGCTAAGATTCTCTACTCCCAGCAACATCCTTGTAAATCTCCTCTGTACCCTCTCTAGTGCAATCACATCTTTCCTGTAATGTGGTGACCAGAACTGCACGCAGTACTCGAGCTGAGGCCTAACTAGTGTTTTATACAGTTGCAGCATAACCCCCCCTGCTCTTATATTCTGTGCCACGGCTAATAAAGGCAAGCATTCCGTATGCCTTCTTAACCACCTTATCTACATGGCCTGCTACCTTCAGGGATCTGTGGACATGCACTCCAAGGTCCCTTTGTTCCTCTACACTACTCAGTGTCCTACCATTTAATGCATATTTCCTTTCCTTGTTAGCCCTCCCCAAATGCATTACCTCACACTTCTCTGGATTGAATTCCATTTGCCACTGTTCTGCCCACCTGACCAATTTATTGATATCTTCCTGCAGTCTACAGCTTCCTTCTTCAGTATCAACCACACAGCTGATTTTAGTATCACCTGCAAACTTCTTAATCATACCCCCTATATTCAAGTCTAGATCATTGATATTTACCACAAAAAGCAAGGGACCTAGTACTGAGCCCTGCGGAACCCCACTGGAAACAGCCTTCCAGTCACAAAAACACTCATCAACCATTACCCTCTGCTTCCTGTCTCTGAGCCAGTTTTGAATCCAACTTGACACTTTGCCCTGGATCCCATGGGCTTTTAACTTCGAGACCAGTCTGCCATGTGGAACCTTATCAAAAGCCTTGCTAAGGTCCATATACACTACATCAAATGTATAGGATACGTGCCTTAAATTTTAGGACGGAACTCTGGAAGCAGAACTGTAGCAGAATAGCTGAAACTGGTTGGGCCAGCCTGAGTAGTTGCTATTGCAGGCCTTCCACCTGCCAATCTACAGAGCCGTCTGTTGGATACACTGAGTGTAGCCAGGTCCCACTACATTTTCTCCTCTCTCCTGGACACATGGCAGTGGTGCTGCTGATATGTGGTTGACAGTCCATTAGATCAGGCTTAAGTAGGAGTCCTTGATTTGCAAATCAGAAACTCTGCCCTCTTTTTCAAACGCTGTGTGCTAATCTTTCTCTTTACTGTACAGCCTTCCTTTCCTCCATAATGAGTGTCATAATTGTGCTGTGATAGGTTCAAGTGCCGGTGCGGGCAGTGGAGAGTTCCATGTCTACAGACACCTCCGTCGAAGGGAGTACATGAGGGAGGAGTTCATGGAAAAGCACGCCACGCAGGTCTGTATAGCTGCATGATCGCTTGTTCCTCAACACTGCAAGTATTGGATTGCCGCGATAGCACAAAATCCAAGCACAACTGAAGCTCTTAATTGAGCTCGTATGATCACAACTATCGGCATTTGATGCAGTGCTAAATATGAGGGTTAAAATGAACTCTGATGCATTCTCTGTTGGTAATGTATTTTCTGGCTTAGGTGATTCTGCATTGGCTCTCAAAACAGTCTGAAACTGTGGCCCCCACCCCAGCCCCAGAGGAGTCAGTGACCAGGGGGGACCACTGACCGGGCCGGAGTTGGGGGGGGGGGGGGGGCCCCATGACCAGGCGGACCACTGACCGGGCCGAGGGGGCGTGACCGGGCGGACCACTGACCGGGCCGGGGGCGTGACCGGGCAGACCACTGACCGGGCCGGGGGCGTGACCGGGCAGACCACTGACCGGGCCGGGGGCGTGACCGGGCGGACCACTGACCGGGCCGGGGGCGTGACCGGGCGGACCACTGACCGGGCCGGGGGCGTGACCGGGCGGACCACTGACCGGGCCGGGGGCGTGACCGGGCGGACCACTGACCGGGCCGGGGGCGTGACCGGGCGGACCACTGACCGGGCCGGGGGCGTGACCGGGCGGACCACTGACCGGGCCGGGGGCGTGACCGGGCGGACCACTGACCGGGCCGGGGGCGTGACCGGGCGGACCACTGACCGGGCCGGGGGCGTGACCGGGCGGACCACTGACCGGGCCGGGGGCGTGACCGGGCGGACCACTGACCGGGCCGGGGGCGTGACCGGGCGGACCACTGACCGGGCCGGGGGCGTGACCGGGCGGACCACTGACCGGGCCGGGGGCGTGACCGGGCGGACCACTGACCGGGCCGGGGGCGTGACCGGGCGGACCACTGACCGGGCCGGGGGCGTGACCGGGCGGACCACTGACCGGGCCGGGGGCGTGACCGGGCGGACCGCTGACCGGGCCGGGGGCGTGACCGGGCGGCCCGCTGACCGGGCCGGGGGCGTGACCGGGCGGACCGCTGACCGGGCGGACCGCTGACCGGGCCGGGGGCGTGACCGGGCGGACCGCTGACCGGGCCGGGGGCGTGACCGGGCGGACCGCTGACCGGGCCGGGGGCGTGACCGGGTCGGGGGGCGACCGGGCAGACCACTGACCGGGCCGGGGGCGTGACCGGGCGGACCACTGACCGGGCCGGGGGCGTGACCGGGCAGACCACTGACCGGGCCGGGGGCGTGACCGGGCGGACCACTGACCGGGCCGGGGGCGTGACCGGGCGGACCACTATGTGGGGGGGAGGCGATGCAGACGGAGTTATCTTCAGAGGCTGACACTTGGCTAATGGTTGGTTCTGGCTGTAGTGATGACCAGTGCTGAAAGCCTCCGCAACAACAAAGAACTGAGATTGAATTTTAAACAGGGTAAATTTGGTTGGACTATGAAAATGTGGCCTGTCTCCAAATACCAGATCTACTATTGGCTATAGCCTGGATGATGTGGTCTGACTGTATATTTGACATCAATAGGATAACATTGACGGGCCTCCCATTAGTATCCAGTGCATAATACTGCGGGAAACGTAACTGTTACTCCTGTTGCATGTTATTCTGTTCTGAGAACTCATACGGTTGCAAGTTTCTGTTTTAGCGGAGTTGTGAGCCCGCACATGGAAGCCCCTTTCTACTAGGAACATGGGTTACGAATGTTGGGAGGAAGCCTACATAGAAACATAGAAGGTAGGAGCAGGAGTAGGCCATTCGGCCCCTCGAGCCTGCTCCGCCATTCAATGAGATCATGGCTGATCATCCAAATTCAGTACCCTGTCCCTGCCTTCTCCCCATATCCCTTGATCCCTTTAGCCTTAAGAAATATATCTAACTCTTTCTTGAATATATTTAATGAATTGGACTCCACTGCCTTCTGTGGTAGAGAATTCCACAGGTTCACCACTCTCTGGGTGAAGAAATTCCTCCTCATCTCAGTCCTAAATGGCTTACCCCTTATCCTTAGACTGTGACCCCTGCTACTGGACTCCCCCGCCATCGGGAACATCCTTCCTGCACCTAGTCTGTCTAGTCCTGTTAGAATTTTATAAGTTTCAATGAGATCCCCTCTCATTCTTCTAAACTTCAGCGAGTATAAGCCCAATCGACCCAATCTCTCCTCATACGTCATTCCTGCCATCCCAGGTATCAGTCTGGTGAATCTTCGCTGCACTCCCTCCATGGCAAGAACATCCTTCCTCAGATAAGGCGACCGAAACTGCACACAATACTCAAGGTGTGGTCTCACCAAGGCCCTGTACAACTGCAGCAAGACATCCTTGTTCTTGTACTCGAACCCTCTTGCTACGAAGGCCAACATACCATTTGCCTTCTTAACTGCCTGCTGCACCTGCATGCTTACCTTCAGCGACTGGTGCACAAGGACACCCAGGTCTCGTTGCACTTCCCCTTCTCCCAATCTATTGCCGTTCAGATAATCTGCCTTCCTGTTTTTGCCGCCAAAGTGGATAACCTCACATTTATCCACGTTATATTGCATCTACCATGCTTCTGCCCAATCACCCAACCTGTCCAAATCATACTGGAGTTTCTCGGCATCCTCCTCACAGCACACACGCCCACCCAGCTTTGTGTCATCTGCAAACTTGGAGATATTACATCTAGTTCCCTTGCCTAGATCATTAATATATATTGTGAATAGCTGGGGTCCAAGGACCGATCCCTGCGGTACCCCACTAGGCACTGCCTGCCACTTGGAAAAAGACCCGTTTATTCCAACTCTTTGCTTCCTGTCTGCCAACCAGTTCTCTATCCAAGTCAGTAACTTACCCCCAATCCCATGTGCCTTAACTTTACACGCTAATCTCTTATGCCTGAATTGTAACAGCCACCACATGGGTTTTGATAAGGTCCTGCACAAAGATGATGCCAAAATTAAGGCAGAAGCATAGAAAATAGGTTGGGATAGAAGAGACATTCTTGGTCCAGTGAGAAGGGAGGAATACAGTGTAAATGGGGAAGTGAGACTGGGTATGTGGATGAACGGAGGGGTTTAGAGGTTCAGATGCACAAGTCATTAAGAGCTGGCTCACTGGAGCGATTAAAAAGGCTAATAGGATATTGGGCTGCATCACGTAGTATAAAATGTAAATGCAAGAAAGCATTACCGCAGTTACAGAACTGGTCACCGCTCATTTGGGGTATTGTGTTCGGTTCTAGGCTCCTCGTCTCAGGAAGGATATACCTTGGAGGGAGTCCAGCAACAATTCACCAAGATGACACCTGGGATGAAGGGAGTGAGCTGTGATATTCTGGGTAACTTGCTAGAGATGGGGAGGTTAATTGAGGTGTTTAAAATATTGAAGGGAATTGAGAAACTAGTTGGGCGAGGGGTAACTCTTCCTTCCAGTAGAGGAATATAGCATCTTACAACAAGAACTAAGCCAGTTAACAAATCCAGGAAACTGTGCCTATGCAGGGATTGTTGGGATGTGAAATTCACTGAGCCCAGAAGATCATTGATACAGAATCAATTGAGATGTTTCAAAGAGAGATCAGGGAAGTAAGAATAAGGAGACGGTGGGAAATTGAGATTAATAAGATTTCACTGCCCCAGCTAACGATGCAGAGTGTGCTCAATGGGTCAAATGACAGACTCCTGTTCTTAATTAATAACTAAATAATTGATCCTGTGGTTTCTTCACGTTAAGTGGCAAAAGAAAAGCTGAGTACCTTCCCTTTGCATGTGTGTGGCTTGTATAATGTGTATTCTGTTGAACTAAAGAAAGTAGTCCCTAGCACCAACGAGCACGTTGGTGTTAACACGATTTGCCCGCTAGATCGTACTGTAATAGAACATCTGGAACAGCTGCTGGAAGGCCTGGGTTTGACTGAAATCAGCAGAGCTTTTAAATCGTCAAGTGCCGGGATTCAGTAATTAAGGTAATCGCACCCTAACGAGGTGGGATCAGCTTTTATTGAAGAGCTCAATCTGCTGGAAATAGTCTGTGTTTTTAAGCAGCACCTTTGTAATCGACTCCTCCGGCGATGGAAGATTGTTCGTGTTAACCACCCGGGATGGGCAGTTGGCATCATCAGTGTTGGGCGTGGTTTTAACTCGGCAAGGATTGTAATTTTGACACAAAAGCAAAGTACTGCGGATGCTGGAAATCTGAAGTAAAAACAGAAAATGCTGGAAATACTCAGCAGGTCAGGCAGCATCTGTAGAGAGACCGTTTCTCCGCAGGTGCTGCCTGACCTGCGTTTTTCCAGTATTTTCTGTTTGTATTTGTAATTCTGACAGCCTGATGCTGCACTCTGATCTTTACAATAAAATGGAAAAGCCCCATAAAACATCGGGGAGGAGAACAAGTTTCGGTCTGTCTGCTCTTGCATGGGCATTGAACGTGTGATTGTCTTTGACTATCTGATGGATGTGTGAGGAGCACTATTACAAGGCCGTGCTGTGTACAGGGCTGCCTGATTCATCCGAGGTTCTGTTACTTTACAGCAACGTCTGGGGGATGAATTCCAGAGGAGACTAGACGAGAACCGGAGGGTGGCTGAAGCGAAGACACAGAAACGCAGGAAGCAACGGTAAAAGCAGCCGGATTGCTCCTGGATTGAGGAGACCCTGCAAGTGATTGGGCATGACAGTTCGTAACAAGTTCCCATTTTCATAGAATCAGAGAAACTTGCAGCACAGAAGGAGGCCATTCGGCCTGTCGTGCCTGTGCTGGCTGTTTGAAGGAGCCGCCGTGCTTAGTTCCACTTCCCCACTTTTTGCCTGTAACTAAGTTCCTCATCCTGAAGTACCTGTCCAACTCTTTTTTATCTCCTCTGGACTCGGTGGAATCGGTGCAAAGTTGTAATGAAGCGCAATGTGTGACCAGAATTGTCGTCCTGTCGTGGCTGTTGCTTTGTTTATGGGTTTGGGGAGTTTCTATTTGTAGAGTCGCCTAGTCATGGAGCAAGGCGACCCCAGGGTCAATTCCCTCCCCGTGCGGAGTTCGCTGATCTTGGCCATGGTGGTCCTATAGGTGTTTGTCTTGATGAACCAACGTTGCATCCTCATTATAAGCTTAGGGACACTCGCTAGACACTGTAGGCAACTTTCACAGGAGCCTGAATGGTGCCAGCTTGTTCTCCAAGCAGCGATTCACTTGGATTCAGTACACGGGGAAAGTTATTAATCACAGACACACTCACAGCCCATCACTGGCCAATCTAATCAGTGATATACTAACTGTAAGCACAGATCTTTACTGGGTTGGGAAGAATTAATTGACATGTTTGAGTTAATAATTTGCTGATTGTATTTTTTACTCATTACAGTCAGAAGTTAAAGGAAAAGAAAATCTTGGCAAAGAAAGCCAAGAAGGAGCAGCCAAAAGCAGCAGATGGTGAGTTATTTAACATCCATTGCCGTCTGAATCAAACTCGCAAGACACTTATTCTGATCTGTTCCTCCCCTGGAATGATTTAATGAACAGCGATCGCTGAATGTTTCATCCAAATCCTTGTTGCCTGCTTTCTGGCTTAGATGCTGCTCCTCGATCTGTTTAAGAAATGTTCTCTTATTATGAAGAGCGCAATCCTAGTGTGACTCCTGTGTAGAGACCGGTGCCGAGGCATGGCCTGAGAGGTGCTGCAGCAAACTCCTGAACCTGTTAGTCCGATCACCTTCCAAAGGGAACGTTTCAATGTGACTTATGTTCCCGGAGACATGGCAACTTTTATACTTGGTAGGAGTTTTGAGGAGTTGAATCTCCTCAGTTATTGATCTGCAGCCTGAGCAGTAAGGTAGACTAGTGGTAATAGGTTAGCAACCCAGAGTTGCAGCGTTAAATTCAATAAATCTGGAATTTTGTGGACTGGCCTAAAAATAGCACTCGTTTGCAGCCTTCCTGTCCAGATTGTGTCAAAAACTCAGCGCTCAATATCTGTGCTGTGCCTGCCTCTCTCCTCTCGGCCCTCGCCCTGCCTCTCGGCCCTCGCCCTGGCCTTGCCTCTCGGCCCTAAATTTCAGTGAAGAAAATCTATCAATTAACTAAAATACAGAAATTTAGCCATTCAAGTCAGTCACTGAGTATATTTTCAGTCTCCTTTAATTCAGCCATGAAAAAATGTTAAATTAAAAATGGACTATTTCACAATTATGCGATTAGCCTTTGTCTTTCGAGTATCTTTGTTCGTGTTTTAACGGCACCGCGACCTCTGCGAAGTGATGGGGGTGGAGTGGATATTTTCCCCAGAGCCGACACTCGGTTAATGGGAGGTAACGGCTACAGTTCAGAAAATGAGCACTCTGAGCCCGTGCCGTTTGGAAAACCTCCATCAGTCGGATTCTCTGAGCCAAACAACTTGGTGAATCTTTCCTCAGGCGATAACGGGTTTTCCCAAATTATATCAACATAAGCCAGATAGAGCATGAACTGCAGAACCTGTTGACAGGAGCTGATTATTTCTTCAGCTCCGAAGAAGCGAGGGGTTAAATGACAGCTCTTGCCCTTTTTGTTAGTACTAAGATTGGAATGCGATTGTTCACAGAGTGGGCTTCATTGCACGGTGTGCTACTAATTAGTTGCAGTGGGTAAGGAAAGCACTGATTTATTTTACATTAACCAATGTTCTGGGAGTTTTTCCACCTTGAATTACTAGGTGGGCAAGGGTTAAACTTGGTGCAGTGTCCCTCCGTAAATCGGTGTCTTTGTGCTCTAGGCTCTGATGAAACTGCCAGCAGTGAAGAGGAAGAGGTGAAAAGCCCAAAGGAGAAGTTGGATGATTCAGAAGAACCCAGCTTTGTGATGGGCGGGCAGTGACCTGAGCCCCGATGAAACGACGGAAATTATGGGCTAGTACTCGATCGGCACAGGGAATTGCGATTGTGGAAGATTTGCTGATCAGATCTTTTGAACCCAAGTTGCCTTTTCGATGCACAGGACAAGCAAAAGATCTGACATTCACTTTGTGCTCAGTCAGTTTTCTGGTACATTTGATATTCAAATGGAAAATGCATTGCTAAGTCCTGACTCTCTCGTACAGTGTATTTAACATACAAAGTTAGTAAAACATTTTATACCAAGTCCTGTGGTTTTAATGAGTATTATCTTATGCCCATTTGTTGGTCCTTTGTAAAACAATTTAATTCTAAGTAAAGTACGAGACTGGCAACATCTAAATACTGTTGTAGTGAATTGGGTGTGACAGGTGTTTATAGGAACAGGATTAAGCCATTGAGCCCACTGACCTTGCTCTGTCTCTAATCCTAAATCCCTGCTCTCTCCACCTTGCTGCCCAACAAAGCACTCGCTCCCTTTTAAACACCTCGGGCCATTTTGGATCTATCTCTGGGAGCTGTATGCTTCACATTCTCAACCCTCAGTCAGGACATGTTTAATTGGTTTGATCCTTTGTTCTAGCTCTCTGGATTCCCTACAGAGAGAGAGAGGCATTCATTGTCCACAACCTGGTCAGTTCCCTTCATTATTTTACACACCCTTTGACTGCCTCATCTCCAGGGTGCAGAGCAATTGGGAGGAGAAAGGGGAGCGGGGGAGTTGAGCAAGAGGAGTGAAACCTTGGTCGAAGAGAAGGCTTTGAAAGGAGAAGAGGAAGATAGAGCCAAAGAGTTTTGGGAGAGAGGGCAACCCATGTTTGCCCAGTCTCCTCGCTAATCCCATTCACCCAGGTGTCATCCTGGTGAATTATTGCTGACTCCCTCCAAGACGAGGAGCCCAGAACCAAACACTACCCCAATTGAGCTGTGACCAGCTCTAACTGCGGTAATGCTTTCTTGCATTTAGAGTGTCTACCTCACTGTCAGCTTAAACTGCACCTGCCATATTTCTGCCCTTTTGCTTAATCTAGGTCCCCTTGCAATGTGCTGATGTCCTCACAATTCACTATGCCACCGAGCATAACCTGACTGTATTCTGCCCCTGGGGACAGGTCCTAACTCAAGTCTCGCACATGAGACTCTTGAGCCACTCACTCGGGGGGGCAGAGGAGCTATGGGGGTTTCCCATTGTCTTTCTCATGGTTTCTATCTTCGGAGGACCTTCTCCGACATGGATTGCAACCAAGGCTAAAGGCCCCACTTACCCTTCACAACAGAGGGGGGCGACCCACACCCCTCAGACACAAGTCGTTCCCTCCCGCTGGACGTCAGCCCAGTATTCAGAGCCCGCTTCCCATCTCTGCTCGCCGGGGCTGTCTAGAGTGGGAATGAACCCTTTACCACCTGACTCGGGTGGGAATACTAACGTTAGGCCAAAGGCCCACTCCCCCTAGCTTGGTGTCGTCTGCAAATATGTGATTTAATCCCCTCTATTTCCCACTCCAGGTCATGAGGTCACAGCTCCAATCCCTGAGACAACACTGCCTGCCAATCGGAAAACATCCCTTTTATCCCAACTCTGCCTCTTGCTCCCGACCAGTGTCGCACCTGCCTCCCTGAATCTTTAATACCTCCTGAAGTTGAGGGGAGGAGGCAGGCTAATTACTGGTAAAAGGGCTTGTTTTTTAGCAAAACAAAATTACAGGCCCAGTTCTAATTTGAGTGCGGAAAGTCTTCGGAGCTGCAACTGAAGCTGTTTTTACATTGGCCCTCAGCGGGGAGCCAGCACCACTCGGTCCCGACATGTGTCCTCACACTCGGCAACAACCTCTCTACACTTGTCAGCCGTGGCTCACTGGGCAGCACACTCACCTCGGAGTCAGAAGGTTGTGGGTTCAAATCCCACCCGGGCCGACACCAGTGCAGTCCTGAGGGAGTGCTGCACTGTCGGAGGTGCCGCATTTCGGATGAGATGTTAAACTGAGGCCCCGTCTACACACTCAGTTGGACATAGAAGATCCCATGGCACTATTTCAAAGAATAGCAGGGAGTTCGCCTCGGTGTCCTAGTCAATATCCCTCAATCAACATCACAGAAACAGATGATCTGGTCATTATCTCATTGCCGTTTGTGGGAGCTTGCTGTGCACAAATTGGCTGCCGCGTTTCCTACATTACAACAGTGACCACACGTCAAAAAAAGTACTTCATTGGCTGTGAAGTGCTTGGGCGTCCTGAGGGTGTGGAAGGTTTCTATAGAAATGCCAGTCCATTTTATTCTTTCTCTACATGGTCTGGGGTTGTTCAGACCATGCGCTGGGAAGAGCCGCCGGGAGGAGGGATCACACGTTCAGGGAGGCAGAGGTGTTTGGCACAGCGACCACCCAGCACCTGTAGAGCAGCAGCCAATACCCTCGACTGTGTTGGTGGATGTGAACGCTTCCTGAGCTCTCTTGCTTGGTGGTGCAGGAGCAGTGCTCTGGATAGGAAGAGATGAGTGAAGAAGGAAAGTGCCCTGGCGAAGGAGTTCTAGAAGTTATGGTGGAGGAAGAATGAATGACTTGTAACCCAGAGGGAATTGTCCTTCAGGAAAATGGGGAAGGGTGAGATCGTGTAGATAAAATGATCTGGTGAGTTTGTGGGGTTGTGGTGAGTGAAGACGCGTCTCCTGAGTGGAGGGAGGGCGTGTGGACACTCATCGTTTAGTTCCCACATCTGAAGCGGCCACACTGAGCATTAATTGGCTTCTCTTTACTGCTGGTGGCCTGTGTATTTTCAGCGATTGCAGCCTCTTGTTCTAAATATAACCAATACTCCAGGATTCCATTTATGCCAGTACATGAAGTATTTACTCAAACCTTTGTAACGCCTGGTAATCTGCTTTCAGACTACCCGAGGAGCAGTGGGAATTGCTCCGTGAGGGGGAGCCTGCTGCGGGTGTAAACTGGCACCTTACATTCTAGTTTGAAGCCTTGTTCCATAAACCTGACACTTCATTGATGGACTTTGTGAATAAAATCACTAGTGTTGCAGTGCTCCCGTGTTTGGGACCGGGACTATGTTGGCAAAGAGCCAGAAGACGTCATCTCCCCAACAGCTTAAAACAAGTCTTTTGTGAAATGGTTTATTTCAGATTCTGTGAAATTTCTAGTGCAGGCGAATGCAGTGTAAAACCATAATCACTGCAGAATAAAAATATATTTACATTTGCTTCAATTCTAGTAAATGTTATGGATCTTGCCAAAAAGATTAATTTGAATTATCTACTGGGAGATAACAGTGAATGAGCACGTTGATGGGCAGATGTTGGGAGTGACTAGTGAGCAGTGTATCGAGTGCTGGCACTGTTATTCAATGTTTGGTCACTAGGTGCTGCTGTCCACCATGAGTCCTGTTGATGCCGCTGACCAAAGTTACCAAATACATAGAATTAATTAATACAATCGGCACACAAGGAGGCCGTTCGGCCCATCGTACATGTGCCGGCTCTTTGAAAGAGCTCTCCAATTAGTCTTCCAGGCCCTGAAAACTTTTCCTTTTCAAGTATTTATCCAATTCCCTTTTGAAAGTTATCATTGAATCTGCTTCCACCGCCCTTTCAGGCAGTGCATTCTAGATCACAACAACTCGCTGGTTAAAAACAAATACCCCTCATCTCACCCTGGGTCTTTTGCATAACTAGTGATTTATAAAGTTTTAACATAACTTCCTTGCTTTTGTATTCTGTGCCTCTATTTATAAAGCCAAGGATCCCATTTGCTTTTTTAACAGTTTCATCAACTTGTCCAGCCACCTTCAAAGATCTGTGAATGTGAACTGCCAGGTGTCTCTGTCCCTGCTGTAAAATTGTACCATTTCATTTACATTTGTCCGACATCCAGTACTGGATGAGCAGAAATTTCCTCCAATCAAATATTGGAAAGATCAAAGCCATTGTCTCCGGTCCTCACCACAAACTCCGTTCTCTAGCCACCGACTCCATCCCTCTCCCAGGCATCTGTCTGAGGCTGAACCAGACTGATCGCAGCCTTGCCATCATATTCAACCCTGAGCTGAGCTTCTGACCACATTTCCTCTCATCACTGAGACCGCCTATTTCCACCTCCGTAACATTGCCCGTCTCTGCCCCTGCCTCAGCCCATCTGCTGTTGAAACCCTCATCCATGCCTTTGTAGCCTCTAGACTCCACTATTCCAATGCTCTCCTGGTTAGCCTCCCACCTTGCACCCTCCGTAACCTTCAGCTTATTCAAAACTCTGCTGCCCGTGTCCTAACTCACGCCAAGTCCCATTCACCAATCACCCCTGTGCTCGCTGACCTACATTGGCTCCCAGTCCGGAAACACCTTGATTTTAAAATTCTCATCCTTGTTTTCAAATCCCTCCATGGCCCTCGCCCCTTCCTATCACTGTAATCTCCTCCAGCCCGACAATCCTTCCAGATCTCTGCGCTCCTCCAATTCTGGCCTCTTGCACATCCCCAATTTCCATTGCTCAACCATTGGCGGCCATGCCTTCAGCTGCCGAGGCCCTAAGCTCTGGAATTCCCTCCCTAAACCTCTCCGCCTCTCTTTCACAAACACAGAATCACACAGAAACCCCACAGTGCAGATAGAGGCCATTTCGGCCCATCGAGCCTGCACCGACACATATCCCACCCGATCCCCGTAACCCCTACACCAACACATATCCCACTCTATCCCCGTAACCCCACGTATTTAATCCCCCTAACACTAAGGGTCAATTTATCATAGCCAATCAACCTAACCCGCACATCTTTGGACTGTGGGAGGAAACCGGAGCACCCGGAGAAAACCCACGCAAACACGGGGAGAATGTGCAAACTCCACACAGACAGTCACCCGAGGCCAGATTCGAACCCGGGTCCCTGGCGCTGTGAGGCAACAGTGCTAACCACTATGCCACCGTGCTGCCCTCCTTTAAGATGCTCCTTAAAACCTACCTCTTTGACCAAGCTTTTGGTCACCTGTCCTAATATCTTAATGTGGCTCGGTGTCAAATTTTGTTTGAAAATACTCCTGTGAAGCGCATCGGGCCGTCTTACTACACTAAAGGCGCTATATAAATGCAAGTGGTTATATTACTTCATCTCATTCTTGCTTCCAAAATGCTTCACCTCACATTTCTCTCTGTTAGATTTAATCTGCCGTGTGTCTGTCCATTTCACCAGTCTGTCTATGTCCTCCTGAAGTCTATTACTAGCCTCCTCATTGTTTACTGCATTTCTGAGTTTCGGATCATCTGCAAACTTTGAAATTATTCCCTGTATACCCAAGTTCCAGTCATTAATATACTTCAAAAATAACAGTGGTCCTAATTTGCATTCAGATCTAGTGATCCTTGTATTGTGCATTGTTTAAAACTGTATAACTTCAGAGTGTAGGAATGTCAAATGTTTAAACCCCACTAGATGGAGTCTGTGGGTTTTCAAAATGCTTCCAATTTCCACCGTTCCCTCACCTTCACATGGTCCATCTCACACTCTTCCCTTCTCTTCCTTGACTTCTCTGTCTCCATTTCTGGGGATAGGCTGTCAACCAATATCTACAATAAGCTCACTGACTCCCACAGCTACCTTGACTACAATTCCTCCCACGCAGCCTCCTGTAAGGACTCTATTCCATTCTCCCAGTTTCTGTTCTGACGATGCCACTTTCCATACCAGCGCTTCAGATATGCCTTCCTTTTGCCTCAACTGAGGATTCCCCTCCACCGTGGGTGACATGGCCCTTGACTGAGGATTCCCCTCCACCGTGGGTGACATGGCCCTTGACTGAGGATTCCCCTCCACCGTGGGTGACATGGCCCTTGACTGAGGATTCCCCTCCACCCGTGGGTGACATGGCCCTTGACTGAGGATTCCCCTCCACCGTGGGTGACATGGCCCTTGACTGAGGATTCCCCTCCACCCGTGGGTGACATGGCCCTTGACTGAGGATTCCCCTCCACCGTGGGTGACATGGCCCTTGACTGAGGATTCCCCTCCACCGTGGGTGACATGGCCCTTGACTGAGGATTCCCCTCCACCGTGGGTGACATGGCCCTTGACTGTGTCTGTTCCCTTTCCCGCACTTCTGCTCTCTCCCCTTCCCCTCCCTCCCAGAACCATGGAGTTATACCTAGCACAAAGGAAGATGGTTGTGGTGGTTGAAGGTCAATCATCACAGCCCCAGGACATTGCTGCAGGAATTCCTCAGGGCAGTGTCCTAGGCCCAACCATCTCCAGCTCCTTCATCAATGACCTTCCCTCCATCATAGGGGCTGAAGTGGGGATGTTCGCTGATAACTGCACAGTGTTCAGCACCATTCACAACTCCTCAGATAATGAAGCAGTCCATGCCCGCATGCAACAAGACCTGGACGACATTCAGGCTTGGGCTGATAAGTGGCAGGTAACATTCGCGCCACACAAGTGCCAGGCAATGACTATCTCCAACAAGAGAGAGTCTAACCACCTCCCCTTGACATTCAACAGCATTACCATTGCCAAATCCCCCACCATCAACATCCTGGGGGTCACCATTGACCAGAAACTTAACTGGACCAGCCACATAAATACTGTGGCAACAAGAGCAGGTCAGAGGCTGGGTATTCTGCGGCGAGTGTCTCACCTCCTGACTCCCCAAAGCCTTTCCACCATCTACAAGGCACAAGTCAGGAGTGTGATGGAATACTCTCCACTTGTCTGGATGAGTGCAGCTCCAACAACACTCAAGAAACACGACACCACCCAGGACAAAGCAGCCTGCTTGATTAGCACCCCATCCACCACCTTAAACATTCACTCCCTCCACCACCGGTGTACCGTGGCTGCAGTGTGTACCATCTACAAGACGCACTGCAGCAACTCGCCAAGGCTTCTTTGGCAGAAGCTCCAAAACTTGTGACCTCTTCCACCTAGAAGGACAAGGGCAGCAGGCACATGGGAACACCATCACCTCCAAGTTCCCCTCCAAGTCACACACCATCTTGACTTGGAAATATATCGCTGTTCCTTCATCGTCGCTGGGTCAAAAACAGCACTCTGGGAGCACCTTCACCACACGGACTGCAGCGATTCAAGACAGTAGCTCACCACCACCTTCTGGAGAGCAATTAGGGATTGGCAATAAACACTGGCCTTGCCGGTGACACCCACACCTTCAGTGGAACTGGCTGAGTGCAAGCTACATATATAGCTCTCGGAGAATTGTGTCTAATTAGTCCTTGAGTGTTAAACATGCAGTTGTCAGTTTGAGCACCTGCAGGCATGTTTAAATCATGATAATCATCAATTAGCCTTTATCTCATCCTTTATTATCTGGGCTACCCCCCGCCCCCCCTCTTTCATTTTGCCTAACTTTTCTAAAAAGTCAAGTGCCCTGGAATATTTAGTTCCCAACCTTGGTCACCCTGCAGCCATGGGCTGGATTTTGCGGGACTGCCGGTAAAGTTGCAGAAAGTGGGGGTGGCTGGCAAACCCGCCCCCATTCCGCCTCCGTGCCCTTTTGCCAGGAGGTGGGAAGCCACCCTGACCCGGGTCCCGTCTCCTCGAGGCAGGAAAGGGATTAAATCCTTTTAACCATCTGTTAACGGGTAGTTAACAGGCAGAAAAAAGGATTAGTCCCATTTTACCTTTTCAACTGCAGGCTTCCCGACCTTGGAGAACCCCATCGAGTTGGAGGAGTCGAGTAGGCGGTCTGCGGGGGTCGGAGGGGTCTGAAAGTGAGGTGTAGAGGTGAGTGATGGGTGCAAGTGTGAAGTGGTAAGTATGTAAGGTGAGTGTAAAGTGTTAAAAAATGTTCACTTACCTTTGTTTCTTCCTACAGCCTTCATCCGCTCTGGATCGGGAGTCCCGACATCTTCCTTGTAGATTTCACAGACTGGCTGTTGGATCCTCCGAACCAACAGTCATCTGAAATCTACAAAGTAGAAAGGTTTGATGAGTCCTGAACACAAGGGCTCATCAAACTACACAGAATGTCAGTGTTTGACAGCTTCACAGAGCTGTCAAACGCTGATATTTCTTCTTTCAAGAAATCTTGACAGATAGCACGTCAAATGTTGACGTGCTCTGTCAGTGACTTCCCCCTAATTGGCCTGCTGAGCCCGCAGGGTGGGCTTAACAAGGTCAATCAGGGGAAAATCCCACTGGTTGGCCAGAAGATGATGGAGGCGGGACTGAGACCTGACAAGCAGCAATCCCGCCTCCAACTTGTCTCCATTCACAAAATCCAGCATATAGTCTCAGTAATGGCTACTAGATCAAACCCTTTTATCTCTATTTGTGTCATTAATTCATCTACCTTGTTACGAATGCTTTGTGCATTCAGATACAGTGCCTTTAATTTTAACTTTTTACTATTCTTCCCTGATGTGGCCTTAGTCGCTAATGTCCTATTATCATTCTTAAACTCGGCCCCTTCCTGATACAATCTGCTTGATTTTACCCAAATCACTCTGCTCTACAGCCTTGACTTTTCTCTTCAGACTTATACATTTACCCTTACCTGAACCCTTCCTCCTCCTTATTAGTTTAAAGCCCAATCTACCACCTGAGTTTATCAATTTGCCAGGACACTGGTGACAGCTCCCTCTTTCCCCAGTACTGGTTGCAGTGCCCCCTGCCTCCCACACCACACATTTAAACCCCTATCTATTTGCCCCAATGCCAATTTACATGTGACTCAGGTAGTAATCCAGAGATTGTTACCTTGGAGGTTCTGCTTTTTAATTTGTACTCTAGCTCCTCAAACTCCCTCAGCAGAACCTCATTCCTAGTTCTACCAATGTCGTTGGTTCGTGCATGGACCATGACAACGGGATCCTCCCCTTCCTGCTCCAAGTTCTTCTCCAGCCGTGAGAAGATGTCCTTAACCCTAGCACCATGTGTTTGATAAAGAGGATAAGAGACTTGTTGAAAAGGGTAAAGCCATGTTAGTGATGGTAACGTGACAGCACAGATAGAGGGATAACTGAAGATCAGCAGGAAGAGATAAATGGATGTTTCTCAGCGTCAATAGAACCTTGTCTCCATATGCATAAATAACTTGCACATGGGAATAAGAGGGAACAATACACAATCTGCTAACAGCACTAAATTACAGGAGACAGGAAAGATTGCAACAGTAGGCAGATGTAGCGAACATAGTACAGTCCAGATAGAAACGGAATAGTACATTTCGAGGATAAAGATAAGAATGTGAATGTAATCGTAAAAAAAAATGCATAAATTATCAATGGGTGGATCTTGAAGTGGACATTTACAGGGCTTTTAAAGTAAATATTGCCAGTGGAAATTGTGATAGTACGGAAATGGAGTTGTGGCTTTCATATATCGGAGCCCAGAATACAAAACCAAGGAGGTTGCGATGAATCTGTGCAAGGCATTGGCTCGGCACTGATTATATCTCCAACAACTTACACCCGGTCACTGACTGTACACCAACAACTTACACCCTGTCACTGACTATACAACAACAACTTACACCCTGTCACTGACTATACAACAACAACTTACACCCTGTCACTGACTATATCTCCAACAACTTACACCCGGTCACTGACTATACACCAACAACTTACACCCTGTCACTGACTATACACCAACAACTTACACCCTGTCACTGACTATACAACAACAACTTACACCCTGTCACTGACTATACACCAACAACTTACACCCTGTCACTGACTATACACCAACAACTTACACCCTGTCACTCACTATACAACAACAACTTACACCCGGTCACTGACTATATCTCCAACAACAGCAGCACGGTGGCATAGTGGTTAGCACTGTTGCCTCACAGCGCCAGGGACCCGGGTTCGAATCCGGCCTCGGGCGACTGTCTGTGTGGAGTTTGCACATTCTCCCCGTGTTTGCGTGGGTTTACTCCGGGTGCTCCGGTTTCCTCCCACAGTCCAAAGATGTGCAGGTTAGGTTGATTGGCTATGATAAATTGACCCTTAGTGTTAGGGGGATTAAATACGTGGGGTTACGGGGATAGGGTGGGATATGTGTTGGTGTAGGGACTACGGGGATCGGGTGGGATATGTGTCGGTGCAGGCTCGATGGGCCGAAATGGCCTCTATCTGCACTGTGGGGTTTCTGTGATTTCTGTGATTTCTGTGAACTTACACCCTGTCACTGACTATATCACCAACAATTTAAACCCTGTCACTGACTATACAACAACAACTTAAACCCTGTCACTGACTATACAACAAAAACTTTCACCCTGTCACTGACTAAACAAGAACTTTCACCCGGTCACTGACTATACAACAACTTACACCCTGTCACTGACTATACACCAACAACTTACACCCTGTCACTGACTATAAAACAACAACTTACACCCTGTCACTGACCATATAACAACAACTTACACCCTGTCACTGACTATACAACAACAACTTACACCCTGTCACTGACTATACAGCAACAACTTACACCCTGTCACTGGCTATACAACAACAACTTACACCCTGTCACTGATACAACAAGAACTTTCACCCGGTCACTGACTATACAACAACAACTTACACCCTGTCACTGACTATACACCAACAACTTACACCCTGTCACTGATATACAACAACAACTTACACCCTGTCACTGACTATACAACAACAACTTACACCCTGTCACTGACTATACCACCAACAACTTACACTCTGTCACTGACTATACAACAACAACTTACACCCTGTCACTGACTATACAACAACTTACACCCTGTCACTGGCTATACAACAACAACTTACACCCTGTCACTGATACAACAAGAACTTTCACCCGGTCACTGACTATACAACAACAACTTACACCCTGTCACTGACTATACACCAACAGCTTACACCCTGTCACTGACTATACAACAACAACTTACACCCTGTCACTGACTATACACCAACAACGTAGACCCTGCCACTGACTATACAACAACAACTTACACCCTGTCACTGATACAACAAGAACTTTCACCCGGTCACTGACTATACAACAACAACTTACACCCTGTCACTGACTATACACCAACAGCTTACACCCTGTCACTGACTATACAACAACAACTTACACCCTGTCAGTGACTATACACCAACAACGTACACCCTGC
Source organism: Somniosus microcephalus (assembly GCF_052327205.1). Lineage (NCBI taxonomy): Eukaryota > Metazoa > Chordata > Chondrichthyes > Squaliformes > Somniosidae > Somniosus > Somniosus microcephalus. The sequence continues at coordinate 5,173,418 of NC_141008.1, forward strand.
CACTGACTATACAACAACAACTTACACCCTGTCACTGACTATACACCAACAACTTACACCCTGCCACTGACTATACAACAACAACTTACACCCGTCACTGACGATACAACAACAACTTACACCCTGTCACTGACTATACAACAACAACTTACACCCTGTCACTGACTATACACCAACATCTTACACCCTGTCACTGACTATACAACAACAACTTACACCCTATCACTGACTATACAACAACAACTTACACCCTGTCACTGACTATACAACAACAACTTACGCCCTGCCACTGACTACTACAACAACTTACACCCTGTCACTGACTATACAACAACTACTTACACCCTGTCACTGACTATACAACAACAACTTACACCCCGTCACTGACTATACAACAACAACTTACACTCTGCCACTGACTATACAACAACAACTTACACCCTGTCACTGACTATACAACAACAACTTACACCGTGTCACTGACTATACAACTGCAGCTTACGCCCTGTCACTGACTATACAACAACAACTTACACCCTGTCACTGACTATACAACAACTTACACCCTGTCACTGACTATACAACAACAACGTACACCCTGTCACTGACTATACACCAACAACTTACACCCTGTCACTGACTGTACAACAACTTACACCCGTCACTGGCTATACAACAACAACTTACACCCTGTCACTGACTATATACCAACAACTTACACCCTTTCACTGAATATACAACAACAACTTACACCCTGTCACTGGCTATACAACAACAACTTACACCCGGTCACTGACTATACAACAACAACTTACACCCTGTTACTGACTATACAACAACAACTTACACCCTGTCACTGACTACACAACAACAACTTACACCCTGTCACTGACTATATCTCCAACAGCTTACTCCCTATCACTGACTATACAACAACAACTTACACCCTGTCACTGACTATACACCAACAACCTACACCCTGTCACTGACTATATCTCCAACAACTTACACCCTGTCACTGACTATACAACAACAACTAACACCCTGTCACTGACTATACACCAACAACTTACACCCTGTCACTGACTATACAACAACAACTTACACCCTGTCACTGACTATATCACCAACAACTTACACCCTGTCACCGACTATACTGCAACAAATTACACCCTGTCACTAACTATATCACCAACAACGTACACCCTGTCACTGACTATACAACAACAACTTACAATCTGTCACTGACTATACAACAACAACTTACACCCTGTCGCTGACTATACAACAACAACTTACACTCTGCCCTGACTATTTCACCAACAACTTACACCCTGTCACTGACTATACAACAACAACTTACACCCTGTCACTGACTATACAACAACAACTTACACCCATCACTGACTATAAAACAACAACTTACACCCTGCCACTGACTATACAACAACAACTTACACCCTGTCTCTGACTATACAACAACAACTTACACCATGTCACTGACTATACAACAGCTTACACCCTGTCACTGACTATACAACAACAACTTACACCCTGTCACTGACTATACAACAGCAACTTACACCCTGTCACTGACTATCTCTCCAACAACTTACACCGTCACTAACTATACAACAACAACTTACACCCTGTCACTGACTATACCACCAACAACTTACACCCTGTCACTGACTATACATAACAACTTACACCCTGTCACTGACTATACAACAACTTACACCCGTCACTGACTATACAACAACAACTTACACCCTGCCACTGACTATACAACAACAACTTACACCCTGTCACTGACTATACAACAACAACTTACACCGTGTCACTGACTATACAACTACAGCTTACGCCGTCACTGACTATACAACAACAACTTACACCCTGTCACTGACTATACAACAACAATTTACACCCTGTCACTGACTATACAACAACAACGTACACCCTGTTGCTGACTATACAACAACAACTTACACCGTCTCTGACTATACAACAACAACTTACACCCTGTCGCTGACTATACAACAACAACTTACACCCTGTCACTGACTATACCACCAACAATTTACACCCTGTCACTGACTATACAACAAAAACATACACCCTGTCACTGACTATACACCAACAACTTACACCCTGTCACTGATTGTACAACAACTTACACCCGTCACTGGCTATACAACAACAACTTACACCCTGTCACTGACTATATACCAACAACGTACACCCTTTCACTGAATATACAACAACAACTTACACCCTGTCACTGGCTATACAACAACAACTTACACCTGGTCACTGACTATACAACAACAACGTACACCCTGTTGCTGACTATACAACAACAACTTACACCCTGTCACTGACTACACAACAACAACTTACACCCTGTCACTGACTATAACTCCAACAGCTTACTCCCTGTCGCTGACTATACAACAACTTACACCCTGTCACTGACTATACACCAACAACCTACACCCTGTCACTGACTATATCTCCAACAACTTACACCCTGTCACTGACTATACAACAACAACTTACACCCTGTCACTGACTATACAACAACAACTTACACCCTGTCACCGACTATATCACCAACAACTTACACCCTGTCACTGACTATACTACAACAAATTACACCCTGTCACTAACTATATCACCAACAACGTACACCCTGTCACTGACTATACAACAACAACTTACAATCTGTTACTGACTATACAACAACTTACACCCTGTCGCTGACTATACAACAACAACTTACACTCTGCCGCTGACTATTTCACCAACAACTTACACCCTGTCACTGACTATACAACAACAACTTACACCCTGTCACTGGCTACACAACAACAACTTACACCCGTCACTGACTATACAACAACAACTTACACCCTGTCACTGACTATACAACAACAACTTACACCCTGTCACTGACTATACAACAACAACTTACACCGTGTCACTGACTATACAACAACAGCTTACACCCAGTCACTGACTATACAACAACAACTTACACCCTGTCACTGACTATACAACAACAACTTACACCCTGTCACTGACTATACAACAACAACTTACACCCTGTCGCTGACTATGCAACAACAACTTACACCCTGTCACTGACTATCTCTCCAACGACTTACACCGTCACTAACTATACAACAACAACTTACACCCTGTCACTGACTATACCACCAACAACTTACACTCTGTCACTGACTATACATAACAACTTACACCCTGTCACTGATTATACAACAACAACTTACACCCTGTCACTGACTATACAACAACAACGTACACCCTGTCACTGACTATACACCAACAACTTACACCCTGTCACTGACTGTACAACAACTTACACCCGTCACTGGCTATACAACAACAACTTACACCCTGTCACTGACTATATACCAACAACTTACATCCTTTCACTGAATATACAACAACAACTTACACCCTGTCACTGACTATACAACAACAACTTACACCCGGTCACTGACTATACACCAACAACCTACACCCTGTCACTGACTATATCTCCAACAACTTACACCCTGTCACTGACTATACAACAACAACTAACACCCTGTCACTGACTATACAACAACAACTAACACCCTGTCACTGACTATTGCTCCAGAACCTTTCGTGCTTTTGCTATTTGAGGTGATGGAATTTAGTGCTTGGGGATTTGAATTTTTCCACTTTAGGCATCCAGTGTCAGCATGGAATACTCCAGGATCAATTCAAGGGTTGCCATTTGCAGCATAAAGCTGCCCCAACAGGGTGCCTCCAAAGAGTACGCAGTTTTTTATCCAGTGTGACATTTTTGCAGTTTCCAACGGCAACCATCCTGTGAAATTGTCAATTCGTGTTGAAGTGAGGACAGCCTAATGCTGTGGGATCTGGACCGAGACTGCCCAACTCATCTTACACTGGACCCTTACAGCCAGCAGACAGAGGAGACCTTCAGTCTCAGCTGGATTTTTACACTGGAACCAGAGGTCCCGATATTAAAATCCCATGATGGCTGGGAGAGGGTCAGGAGAGGTTTGGGGGGAGATAAAATGTGAAATTTGCAGAATCTGACCCAACACTTGCCCGTCACCACTTTTACGGGAGCAGATATTGGGATGTCCGAGTGTCCCGTCGTGGAGAGGGTAGAGGCTTATTAACATAATTAAATCGGGCTCCTGCACTGCAATTGGGAACCAAACTGGAACTTAACTGGTGCAGCAGAGGTTTCCGGGCCTCGGCAAAGTGGCCTGGGAAACAGGCGAGATTTCTCGGCACTTTATCGAGGTTGGTAAAGGCCAGGAGGCCCGATGTCAATCAAGGCTCGGTACCGACAGGTCCTTTCTCAGTTCCCTGTGGGACACGGTTTGGTGAGAGTACTTGGTGTGAGAGAGTTATTTGGAAAGTTTGGAGCTGCTCAGACAGAGACGCTCAGGATGGGTGGTGCCATGGCTGCTCTTGATTGGACTGAGGAAGAGGAGACTGAGGATCAACAGCAGCAAGGGCGGCTGTGGAGGGAGCTGCAGGTGGGCAGCAGAGAGGGGAGCCGAGTGGTCGAGCTCGCAGGAGGCACTACCCAGCTAACAGGGTCTACAGACAGAAGCTCAACTTCCTTCACCTCTCGGAAGAGCAGTGCTTCCGAAGGCTGAGGTTGTCACGTCAGGTGGTCGCAGACATCTGCAGCCTTCCACTGGAAGATCTGTTGCCTGCTGGACCTGGCAGCCACGCATTACCAGTAGCTGTGACAGTCACCAGAGCTCAATTTCCTCGTCTCTGGCTTCTTCCAGCACTACCAGAGACATATTGAGGATCTCGCAGTCAGCTGTACATAAATGCAGATGGCAGGTGATGGGCGGCTTGTTTGACAGTGTTGGGAGTTATATAAGCTTCCCTTGAGATGAGAGTAGCCAGAATGAGCGGTCACTGGGATTGGCTTCTCTGGCTGACTTCCCGCAGGTTCAGGGAGCCATCGACTGCACACATGTGGCAATCCGAGCACCACCACAGCAACCAGGAGCATCCGTCAACCGCAAGAGATTTCATTCCATCAATGTGCAGCTGGTGTGCAGCCACAAAAAAGGTTGATGACGTCTGCGCTAGATTCCCTGGGAGCTGCCATGATGCTTTCATCCTGCAGAATAGCACTCGCCATTCAAGATTGGGGGACACGGGAAAGTGGTGCAAATTTATACATTTAACGTGACCAAACAAATTAATTGGAATAATGAAGGTCAGCAAACACCCATTCGCTTACCCTTAGTGAAATATAAAGCCTTTTGTTTCCTATCTCTGACACTTCTAGGTGGTGCACCCCCTGTGCAGCAGTGATAGTGGCAGGCTGCTCAGATCCTTGCTCTGTCTTTTGAGGTGCTCACGCCCAACGACATCTGGGTGTTGGAGCCCGTGAGGGCCCCGCCAAAGACTGCTCCACCTGCACATGTGCAGGGGCAGACTGGGCCAGCGGGAGAAGAGGCAGCTTGGTGGGTACGGGTTGTGGGGTGGGTGCGGACTCAACACGGACTCTCCTTAGCTCTCCATACCAGCACTCTCTGCTCATACTCACTTGTGCCATGTGAGTCACCAGGTGACATCCCACCTAACTGTCTAAGAGGACCCACCGATGTACTGGTATCTGCACTGGTGCCTGCCACGCGTGTATCCTGTGACAGTGTGTCCTCAGTAGGAATGAGCTCCTCTGAGGAATCCTCGTCATCTCTGGGCAGGGGCTTGTGTTCATCGTATGATGGCCCCGGAGGAGAGAGGAAACGGATATGATTTAGTCATGGAACGTTACAAATGTTGAAATGCACGTGATTAAAGTGGTCATATTTGATAAAGTGCTGAAGTCAGCTGCGGTGACTTGCAGGCGGTGTGGGTCTGAGAGATTAACGCTGTCACCCTGCTCCAATGGACAGCCTGTCTCACCATCTCCAATGCTCGGGGTTCTGATACCGCTAATCTCCAGAGCCTCCTCCTCTGCTGGATAAAGCTCCATGAGCTGTGGGGGTCTGCCTCTGGTCCTCTCCCCCTCCCTGGCATTCTGTGCTCTCTTCTCCTGCAAGGGTTGCACGACAGACCTATGAGTGGCTCAGAGGCATGTGTGCATCCGATGGATGCAGTGCTTTCGGTGAGGGTGACTATCAGACAGATGCAACATGAGTGGCAGTGACATGTATTTGAGGATTGTGTTGACAGTGCCATTTGAGGATGTATGCTGGGAATCGGGGGAGCTGACTGAGGTGATATCCGATTTCATGAGGATTAGGGTGACTGGCAATGGTGGAAGGGGATGGGACTGAGGATGAAAGGATGTAAACTCAAAGATGGGATGCTGCTGAAAGTGTGCGAGGGCTGTGAATGGAGTACACTTGACAGGAAAGAGTGAGAGGGGGTGCACTACAGGATGTGGGTGAATCTGCAACTGTGCTCACCTTTCCTGACCTGATCAGGTCATTGAAAGGTTTCTGGCACTGGATCCGGGATCTTGTGGTGACGCTCCTGCTGCTCACCTCCTGGTCCAGCGCCAGCCACACCTTCTCACTGGTGGCAGCAAGTCTCTTTTTCCCCTGAAGTAGTGGACGGGGTCTGTGGATGTTATTTACATGGACGTCCAGAAGACATTTGATAAAGTCCCACATAAGAGACTGTTAACTAAGGTAGAAACTCTCGGAATTGAGGGCAAATTATTGACCTGGTTAGGAAATTGGCTGAGCGGCAGGAGACAGAGATTGGGAATAATGGGCAAGTGCTCTAATTGGCAGGATGTGACTAGTGGTATCCCGCAGGGATCGGTGTTGGGGCCTCAACTATTCACAGTATTTATTAATGACTTAGATGATGGGATAGAAAGTCATATATCACAATTTGCCAATGACACAAAGATAGGCGGCACGGTGGCATAGTGGTTAGCACTGTTGCCTCACATCGCCAGGGACCCGGGTTCGAATCCGGCCTCGGGCGACTGTGTGTGGAGTTTGCACATTCTCCCCGTGTTTGCGTGGGTTTCCTCCGGGTGCTCCGGTTTCCTCCCACAGTCCAAAGATGTGCGGGTTAGGTTGATTGACTATGATAAATTGACCCTTAGTGTTAGGGGGATTAAATACGTGGGGTTACGGGGATAGGGTGGGATATGTGTTGGTGTAGGGGTTACGGGGATCGGGTGGAATATGTATCGGTGCAGGCTCGATGGGCCGAAATGGCCTCTATCTGCACTGTGGGGTTTCTGTGATTCTGTGATTCTGTAGGCGGTGTAGATAGAAGCATAAAATTACACAGGGATATCGACAGATTAAGTGAATGGGCAAAACTGTGGCAAATGGATTTCAATGTAGGCAAATGTGAGATCATCTACTTTGGACCTAAAAAGGATAGAACAGGGTACTTTCTAAATGGTGAAAGATTAAAAACAGTGGCGGTCCAAGGAGACTTGGGGGTTCAGGTACATAGATCATTAAAATGTCATGAACAGGTACAGAAAATGATCAAAAAGGCTAATGGAATGCTGGCCTTTATATCTGGAGGACTAGAATACAAGGGGGTAGAAGTTATGCTGCAGCTGTACAAAGCCCTGGTTAGACCACACCTGGAGCACTGTGAGCAGTTCTGGGCACCACACCTTAGGAAGGATATATTGGTCTTGGAGGGAGTGCAGCGTAGGTTTACAGAATGATACCCGGACTTCAAGGGTTAAGTTACGAGGGGAGATTACACAAACTAGGGTTGTATTCCCTGGAATTTAGAAGGTTAAGGGGTGATCTGATCGAAGTTTTCAGGATATTAAGGGGAACAGATATGGTAGATGGGGAGAAACTATTCCTGCTGGTTGGGGATTCTGGGACTAGGGGCCATAGTCTAAAAATTAGAGCCAGACCTTTCAGGAGTAAGATCAGGAAACACTTCACACAAAGGGTGGTAGAAGTTTGGAACTCTCTTCCACAAATGGCAATTGATGCTGGATCAATTATTAATTTTAAATCTGAGATTGATTGCTTTTTGTTAACCAAAGGTATAAAGAGATATGGGGCAAAGGCGGGTATTTGGAGTTAGGTCGCAGATCAGCCATGATCTCACTGAATGGGGGGCACGAGGGGCTGAATGGCCTTCTCCTGTTCCTATGTTCCTATTGGTGGAAAGAGGACCTCCCTCCTGATCCTTGCTGCACCCAACAGATCATCGAGCGACGACTCGCTGAACCTGGGCACAGTTTTTACTCTCTTTCCAGATTCATCAATGACTTTTCTCCTTCAAACAGCACTGTTGCAATCTTCAAACATCCTTGTCTGTTTTATCTCTGAGCTGGGCCTTTAAATAGTCGAGGTGAGACCACGTCAAGCGGGTGTGCATCACGCCTGTTCCTGCGCAATGGAGACGCGAAATCTGGAAGTAAAGTGATAATCAGGTAACGATGTTGTGCGTTCCTCCGCATTCATTGGGAGCAGCAGCGGGAGCGGAACCGACCTGTGAGGGAGCAGGCGAAGGAGGAGCGAGGAAATAAAGCCCAAGGCTCGAGGCCCAGACCGAGCTATTGGGAGCAGCAGCGAGAGCGGACCGACCTGTGAGGGAGCAGGCGAAGGAGGAGCGAGGAAATAAAGCCCGAGGCTCGAGGCCCAGGCCGAGCTATTGAGAGCAGCAGTGGGAGCGGACCGACCTGTGAGGGAGCAGGCGAAGGAGGAGTGTGGAAATAAAGCCCGAGGCTCGAGGCCCAGACCGAGCTATTGGGAGCAGCAGTGGGAGCGGACCGACCTGTGAGGGAGCAGGCGAAGGAGGAGCGAGGAAATAAAGCCCGAGGCTCGAGGCCCAGACCGAGCTATCAGGAGCGGGAGTGGGAGCGGACCGACCTGTGAGGGAGCAGGTGAAGGAGGAGTGTGGAAATAAAGCCCGAGGCTCGAGGCCCAGACCGAGCTATTGGGAGCAGCACCGGAAGCGGACCGACCTGTGAGGGAGCAGGCGAAGGAGGAGCGAGGAAATAAAACCCGAGGCTCGAGGCCCAGACCGAGCTATTGGGAGCAGCAGCGAGAGCGGACCGACCTGTGAGGGAACCGGCGAAGGAGGAGTGTGGAAATAAAGCCCGAGGCTCGAGGCCCAGACCGAGCTATCAGGAGCGGGAGTGGGAGCGGCCCGACCTGTGAGGGAGCAGGCGAAGGAGGAGCGAGAAATAAAGCCCGAGGCTCGAGGCCCAGACCGAGCTATTGGGAGCAGCAGTGGGAGTGGACCGACCTGTGAGGGAGCAGGTGAAGGAGAAGCGAGGAAATAAAGCCCGAGGCTCGAGGCCCAGACCGAGCTAGCGGGTGCAGGAGCGGGAGTGGGAGCGGACCGACCTGTGAGGGAACAGGCAATTTAAAGAACAATAAAAAACAAGGAGTGACATCACAGGAAAGCAGGGACACGATTGGTTGGTCAGTATTTCTCTCTTTTTCTTGGGCATTGGTTTAAATTAAGAGCCGGGATTAAAAACCAAACGTTCAAAACTTAAAAACTTAATTAATTAAATACATTAGAGATGGCAGGGCAGGCGATGTGTTACTGCTGCAACATGTGGGAGCTGGTGGACACCATTCAGGTCCACGGCGACCACATTTGCAGTAAGTGTTGGTTGCTTGAGGAACTTCGGCTCCGTGTTGATGAGCTGGAGTCCAAGCTTCAAACACTGCGACACATCGGGGAGGGGGAGAGTTACCCGGACGCTGTGTTCCAGGAGGCAGTCACACCCCTTCGATTAATTAATTCAAATTTGGTCCATGGTCAGGGACAGGTGGGTGTGACTACGAGCGAGGCAGGTATGGGGACCCAGGAGGTAGTGGTGGAGGAGCCTCAGCCCTTGCTCTTGTCCAACAGTTACAAGGTTCTTACCCTCTGTGTGGGCGAAAGCAGGGACTGCAGTGAGGATGAGCAAACTGACCACAGCACCGTGGTACAGGGAGCCATTCAAGTGGGGGGAGCAATAAGAAATGTGGTAGAGGTAGGGGACAGCATAGTTAGGGGGATAGACACTGTTCTCTGTAGCCAAGAGCGTGAGTCCCGAAGGCTGTGTTGCCTGCCCAATGCCAGGGTAAAGGACATCTCCTCTTGGCTGGAGAGGAACTTAGCGTGGGAGGGGGAAGATCCAGTTGTCGTGGGCCATGTAGGTACCAATGACATAGGTAGGATAAAGAAAGAGGTTCTTCTGAGGGAGTATGAGCAGCTAGGGGCTAAATTGAAAAGCAGAACCACAAAGGTAATAATCTCTGGATTACTACCTGAGCCACAAGCAAATTAGCATAGGGTAAATAAAATCAGAGAGATGAATGAGTGGCTCAAAGATTGGTGTGGGAGAAATGGGTTTTGATTCTTGGGGCACTGGCACCAGTACTGGGATAAGTGGGAGCTGTTCCATTGTGACGGGCTTCATTTGAACCATGCTGGGACCTGTGTCCTGGCGAATCGAATAACTAGGGCTATAGATAGAGCTTTAAACAAAATAGTGGGGGAGAGGGATACAGTAGCCACACTGTAGGACAGAGTATAAATCAAGAAATAATAGAGGCTTATAAGAAAGGTACGGCTATAATCATGGGAGATTTTAATCTTCATATTGATTGGACAAAGCAAATTGGCAAAGGTAGACTTGAGGAAGAGTTCTTAGAGTGTATACGGGATGGTTTCTTGGAACAATACGTTGTGGACCCAACCAGGGAGAAGACTATTTTAGATCTAGTAATGTGTAACGAGACTGGATTAATTAATGATCTCGAAGTGAAGGATCCTCTTGGGAAGTGTAAGATTCGAAATTTTCAGCAATAATCACGCAAGAAAACAGGATAAAATAAGACAGTTTATTGACCAAAGTAAGCTTGTACAGAAAAACCTTTGATAAAAGGGCATACAAAATGGCCGCCGGGCCTCATGATCAGTTTTCTGGACCATTTGATTTCTGTTACTGCAAGCCAGACAGGCTTGTGGATTGAAGACAGTAAGCCCGCGAAAGCCAGTATCGGGAATGTGATGAAATATTCCATTCATCACTGCCTGTGACTGTGGTTGGTTTCAGTGTCGTTTCCCTTCCCCCAGTCCTCATTGTATTGTTTATTGGAATGTGCTGTGTGTGTAGGGCTCCGCCCATACCTGGCCCCTTTTGTAAGCTAGCTCAGTCTGGCCTCAGTCTCCAGAAGGAAGATACCTCTCTCTCTTACGTGTTACTTTCTAAGTTAATAAAAGCCCTGTTTTGTTTCGCTAACATCGAGTCTCGGAATTATTGAGGCACATCAATTTTATTAACTTATTTTTCAACACTATGGATCAACTCCTGAAACCCGAACGTTTGGATTTGGATCAACATGCTCCAGACGCATCAGCACGCTTCGGACACTGGTTTGAGTGTATGGAATTCTTCCTGGACAATTCTGCAGCCATCAAAGACGCTACGGACGCTGCGAGGATGAGACTCGGAATTCTGCGGAATTGGGTAAGCCACCGGGTTTACCCCCTCATCCAAGACGCCGATACGTACCTGGCCGCCTGCGACATCTTAAAGGCGCATTACCAGCAGCCTACGAATGAGGTGTATGCTAGACATCTGCTCGCTGCTCGCGCACAGCGACCTGGGGAATCGGTGGAGGAGTTCCTAAGCACCCTGAAAATGCTTGGCAAAGACTGCAAGTGCCGAGATGTAAAAGCCGCAGTGTACACTGACGAGCTTGTTCGCGATGCCTTTATCACAGGCCTCAGCTCCACTTACATCCGGCAAAGACTGCTGGAAAAAACGGGGTTGGACCTGAAACAGGCTGCGGACACCGCGCGATCCCTGGATGTGGCCCAGAGAAACTCGGACGCCTACTCTTCAGCCCGCGCCGTCCACGCCGCCACGTGTGCACCGAGGGCGCCGCCATCTTGGAAGGCATCTTCCCCGCCCGGCAGCCCGACACCGGCGGGGCCCCGCTCTCCCCCCAGAAGCCCTACGACAGCCGCGACGCGTCAGGGACCCAACTGCTACTTCTGCGGGCAGCCAAAACACACCAGAAATCTGTGCCCGGCGAAAGGCACCACCTGCTTTAAGTGCGGTAAGAAGGGGCACTTCGGGAAGGTGTGCAGAGGGAACCCCGCCGGAAAACCAACCGCCGGAAAACCCGCCACCGCCGCGTGTGCGCCGTGGGAGCGGCCATCTTGGACGCCATCTTGCCCGACCTCGTGGGGTCCGCCATCTTATGAGCAGACAGCGTGGACGCCATCTTGTATCGATCAGGGCCCTACAGTGGCATCGGTCACAGTGGACCAGACCAGGCCGCACCCGCTATCCAAATCAATGGTGGACATCGAGGTAAACGGGTGCCGGGTTAAATGTTTAATTGACAGTGGAAGCACGGAGAGTTTTATCCACCCTGAACTGGCACAGCAACTCTCCCTAAAGGTGGTCCCTGCTCAGGGTACCATCTCTATGGCTGATAAAACCCAGACATCGACCATTCTGGGTTACTGCACGGTACAATTGGGCGTTAACGGAACTGTATACGATAATTTTAAAGTATTAATCATGAAGAACCTATGTGCGAGCGTGATCTTGGGCCTGGATTTCCAGTGCAACCACCAAAGCATCACGCTCAAGTACGGTGGGTCCCAGCCGCCCCTCACAGTGTGCGGTCTGGCTACCCTGAAGGTAAAGCCGCCTTCGCTATTCGCGAACCTTACCCCTAACTGCCGGCCAATAGCGACCAAAAGCAGGAGGTACAGCTGGGAGGACAGGCGGTTTATCGCGACCGAGGTAGACAGACTCCTGAAAGAGCGCATTATTGAACGCAGCAACAGCCCGTGGCGCACCCAAGTGGTAGTGGTAAGGGGTAGCGAGAAGAAACGGATGGTGATCGACTATAGTCAAACGATCAACAGGTACACCCAACTAGACGCCTACCCGCTACCCCGCATATCAGAAATGGTGAACCAAATCGCCCAATACCGGGTGTTCTCCACCATCGACCTCAAGTCAGCGTACCACCAGCTCCCTATCAGACCAGAGGACCGCCCGTACACCGCCTTCGAGGCGAACGGACGCCTCTACCAATTCCTCAGAGTCCCCTTTGGGGTGACGAATGGGGTCTCGGTTTTTCAGAGGGAGATGGACCGCATGGTCGATGACCACCACTTGCAGGCAACCTTCCCCTACCTCGACAACGTCACCATCTGCGGCCACAATCAGCAGGATCACGACTCGAACCTCGAGAGGTTCCTGGAAACCGCACAAAAACTCAACCTCACCTACAACGAGGACAAGTGCGTTTTCAACACCACGCGCCTCTGCATACTAGGCAGCGTGGTGGAGAATGGGGAAATCGGACCAGACCCCGACCGATTGCGCCCCCTACGGGAGCTGCCCCTGCCCAACACTCCCAAAGCCCTGAAAAGGTGCCTGGGGTTATTTTCTTATTATTCCCAATGGGTCCCCAACTACTCCGACAAAGCCCGCCCCCTCTTGAAAGCATCCTCTTTTCCGCTCTCTGCTGAGGCCCACGCCGCCTTCAAAAGCATTAAGCAGGATATTGAGCGGGCCACGCTACAGGCAGTGGACGAGAACACTCCATTTCAAGTGGAAAGTGATGCGTCTGACTTCGCCTTGGCGGCCACCCTCAACCAGGCGGGGCGGCCCGTAGCTTTCTTCTCGAGGACCCTCCAAGGGCCCGAGATCAGACACTCCTCCGTGGAAAAGGAGGCCCAAGCCATCGTGGAGGCAGTGCGCCACTGGCGCCACTACCTAGCCGGCAAACGCTTCACCCTACTTACCGACCAGCGGTCGGTAGCGTTTATGTTCAATAATAAACAGAGGGGGAAGATTAAAAATGATAAGATTCTTAGGTGGCGGATCGAGCTCTCCACCTTCGAGTACGACATCATTTACCAGCCAGGGACCCTTAACGAATCCCCTGACGCCCTCTCACGAGGGATGTGTGCCAGCACCACCGGGGATCGGCTACAGACCCTCCACAACGACCTCTGCCACCCAGGGGTCACGCAGCTGTTCCACTTCATAAAGTCCCGTAACTTACCCTACTCGATTGAGGAAGTTCGGTCTCTGACCAGGAACTGCCGCACTTGCGCTGAGTGCAAGCCTCGGTTCTACCGCCCAGATAGAGCCCACTTAATCAAAGCTACATGGCCCTTTGAGCGGCTCAGCTTAGATTTCAAGGGCCCCCTCCCGTCCGTCGACCGCAATGTTTACTTCCTGAACATTGTGGACGAATACTCCCGGTTCCCATTCGCCTTGCCCTGCCCAGACATGACCAGCGCCACGGTCATTAAATGCCTCAACAGCCTGTTCTGCCTGTTCGGTATGCCGAGCTACATCCATACGGATAGGGGGGGCGTCCTTCATGAGTGAAGAGCTACGCCAGTACATGCTGTCCAAGGGGATCGCCACGAGCCGTACCACCAGCTACAACCCCCGGGGTAACGGCCAAGTGGAGCGAGAGAACGGGACAGTATGGAAAGCAGTCGCTCTAGCTCTAAGGACCAAGGGCCTCCCTATCTCCCGCTGGCAGGAAGTCCTCTCGGATGTGCTCCATTCGATACGGTCGCTATTGTGTACGGCCACTAATGCCACGCCTCATGAACGAATGTTTGTCTTTCCCCGGAAATCCACCTCAGGCGTATCCATGCCGTCATGGCTCTCCACCCCAGGTCCGGTACTCGTGCGAAGGCATGTGAGGGGCCACAAGACGGACCCTCTCGTGGAGCCAGTATACCTACTCCACGCCAACCCCCAATACGCATATGTCCGGCACGCCGACGGAAGGGAGGACACCGTGTCCATAAAAGACGTCGCCCCAGCCGGCATCGACAACAACCATGGCAATAGCAGCAACAACGATCACAGCAACACTTACCCACCCACTACTCTTTCATCACCCCCGGAAGAACATCGACCAACGGCACCCCCACCAACTACCCCTTCAACAACCCTGGCGGCACCCCCGGCAGAGACCCAGGAGACTACCGGGGACACCCAGCCGACACCCGCGGCACCACAACAGCCACGTCGGTCGCAGAGGACTATCAAACCCCCGAACAGACTAAATCTATAGAAGGGGTGAATGTGATGAAATATTCCATTCATCACTGCCTGTGACTGTGGTCGGTTTCAGTGTCGTTTCCCTTCCCCCAGTCCTCATTGTATTGTTTATTGGAATGTGCTGGAATGTGCTGTGTGTGTAGGGCTCCGCCCATACCTGGCCCCTTTTGTAAGCTAGCTCAGTCTGGCCTCAGTCTCCAGAAGGAAGATACCTCTCTCTCTTACGTGTTACTTTCTAAGTTAATAAAAGCCTTGTTTTGTTTCGCTAACATCGAGTCTCGGAATTATTGAGGCACATCAGGGAAAACGAAACTCAGGGAACTGAGCATACATATTAATTAGATTGTAAGTACAAGACAGTTTCAGAGACAGGATGGGGCCCATCAAGATATGGGCGGACAATGCATGAACACTTAAACCCATTTAATGTACAAAGGAAAAACCGTTTAACAGCCATCAAGGGCAATCTCCAGACCGATCAATATGCGAACCGAGTTACGGTGACAAAGTAAAAGACATTATCGGCCAGGAAGGCCAGTTAAAGCTATCACCGGCTCCCGTTACAAGACAAAGCGCCCCTGCAGAGATTTCTGCCCGCCAAAATTATTACAAAGACTGGACTATGATCTGGCGGGAGATAAGGCTGGCCCAAAAGGGTATAACTATGGATTTTGAAAAGTCCATCAGCGCCTCTTCTACCTCGGTAGCTTCGGAATTCGATCAGGACGTTTCGGACGGACATTTCGGAAAGGACAACGTGGTCGGTGTTCAGCCAGACAAGGCTCGGACGCGACGAGAAGACGACGAGGGTGGCCCGGGTACCGTTGTCGGGAGATCATCGACGACCCAGGCCGAAGGAGAAGACACCCTCAGGAAAACCGACGATCCAGGCCGGAGAGAAAGGACATTCCGGGCCTAGCACTTCCGTGCCTCAACATCCCATTCTCGAGGTGTTTTTCTGTTCCATGAACCCAAATCCACAACAGACTTGGTGGATTTCAGCCATGACGAGCGCTCACCGAGGCTGTGTCCACTGCCTCATCGCCTGAGAGAGAGAGAAACAAGCTGCGCCAGAAGTTTCCAAATCCACGTGACGACGGAAAGCTGTGCCAGAAAGGCTGCGAACCCCTCCTTTTTGCGATTCTGATAGTGGTGAGCATGATCCCGAGTTCCTCAAGTCGAAACTTAGTTTAGGTATTAGGGGAGGGAGTAAGGTTAAATCGTAATGTGTTTCCCCTTTTACGACGTGCCGTGTGTTCCCCATTTCCATAGAGTCAAGTTCATAAATTTGTGCATGATTGTAGTTACTTTAATCTGTGCCTATGACATGTATTTTGTAATGCTTCAAACTGTTTAAAAATAAAAGCATCCATTTCGTGCTATTCAACCTGGTCTATTGAGTCCTTTCTCTGCACTACAGTTCTCTGCATCTAAGTCCAAGGTCTAGAACCGTAGGGGAGAGTGGGTCGAACCACTCAAGGGTAATTATTGCACAAAGCCTGGCAGGAGACCAGAACGAGCAAGAGAAACCCCCTACAGAAGAGTGATCATAGCATGGTAGAATTTCAAATTCAGCTTGAGGGTGAGAAAGCTAGGTCTCAAACAAGTGTCCTGAACTTAAATAAAGGTAATTACAAAAGTATGAAGGCAGACTTGGTTAAGGTGGACAGGGAAAATATATTACAGGGTAAGACTGTAGAAAAGCAGTGACAAACATTTAAGGAGATATTTCATAACTCTCAGCAAAGATATATTCCAGTGAGAAAGAAAGACTCTAAGAGAAGGATGAACCATCCGTGGTTAACTAAGGAAGTAAAGGATGGTATCAAATTGACAACAAAAGCATACAATGTTGTGAAGAATAGTGGAAGGCCAGAGGATTGGGAAATTTTAAAAACCAGCAAAGGAGGATGCAATCACAACTGCTCTACACTCGGCACTGAATCACTTAGATGGTAAGGAGACCTACATCAGAATGCTGTTCATAGACTACAGCTCAGCATTCAACACTATCGTCCCCAACAAGCTGGCCACCAAACTCTTGGCCTGAACACTTCCCTCTGCAACTGGACCCTGGACTTCCTAACAAACAGACCCCAGTCTGTCAAATTAGGTAACCACACCTCCCCCCCCCCCGACCCTGAACACGGGGGCCCCACAAGGATGTGTGCTGAGCCCCCTCCTCTACTCCCTCTTCACCCACGACTGTGTGGCTGTTCATGGTTCCAACACCATCATCAAGTTTGCGGATGATACCACGGTAGTAGGCCAGATCACCAACAACGATGAGTCAGCCTACAGGGAGGAGGTCCAGCATCTCGTGAAGTGGTGCGCCGATAACAATCTGGCCCTTAACATCAAGAAAACCAAAGAAATCATTGTGGACTTCAGGAAGTCTAAAGGCGGAAGTCACACCCCCATCCACATCAATGGGGCTGTGGTGGAAAGGGTGGACAGCTTTAAGTTCCTCGGAGTCCACATCACGGAAGACCTCTCCTGGTCCCTCAATACCTCCTCTCTGGTGAAGGAGGCCCAGCAGCGCCTATATTTCCTAAGGAGGCTGAAGGGATGTAACCTGTCACCCCTGATCCTCTCTAACTTTTACCGCTGCACAATAGAGAGCATCCTGACGAACTGTATCACAGTATGGTATGGCAGCTGTAGCTATTATGACCGGAAAGCCCTGCAGCGGGTAGTCAAAACTGCCCAACGCATTACCGGCACCCGGCTACCGACCATAGAGCACATATACCAGAAACGCTGTTTACGGAGGTCATGGTCCATCATCAAAGACCCTACCCACCCCAGCCACAGTCTGTTCGCCCTCCTGCCATCTGGGAGGCGCTACAGATGCATTCGCACCCGTACGACCAGATTTAGGAACAGCTTCTTTCCCAGGGCTGTCATCCTACTGAACTCCACAAATAAACTCTAAAGCCTGCACATCTGCCAATGCACTTTATTATGGTTATGTTAATGTATTACAAGCCAAATGTATGTTGAATGTTTAAATGTCTTAATCTAAATGTACACTCTCGGGAGCCGCAAGCCTACATTTCGTTGTACTGCACTTGTGCACTAACAATGACAATAAAAGTTGATTTGATTTGATTTGACAACTAAAAAAGATAGCTTATGAGAGTAAACTAGCAAGAAATAACAAAAGACAGCAAGAGCTTCTACAGGTATATAAAAAGGAAGAGAGTAGCTAAAGTAAACGTTGGTCACCTAGAGAAAGAGTCTGGGGAATTAATAATGGGAAACAGGGAAATGGCAGAGACTTTGAACAAATATTTTGTATCGGTCTTCACGGTAGAAGACACTAAAAGCATCCCAATAATGGATAATCAAGGGGCTATTGTGGTGGGGTGGGGGCTTAAAACAATCACTATCACTAGAGAGAAAGTACTAGGCAAATTAATGGGACTAAAGGTGGACAAGTCCCCTGGACCCGATGGCCTGCATCCTAGGGTCTGAAGAGGTGGCTGCAGAGATAGTGGCTGCATTGGTTGTAATCTTCCAAAATTCCCTGGATTCTGGAGAGATCCCAGCGGACTGGAAAACCGCAAATATAATGCCCCTATTTAAGAAAGGAGGGAGACAGAAAGCAGGCAACTATAGACCAGTTAGCCTAACATCTGTCATTGGGAAAATGCTGGAGTCCATCATTAAGGAAGTGGTAGCAGGACATTTAGAAAATCATAATATAGTCAAGCAAAGTCAGCATGGTTTTATGAAAGCGAAATCATGTTTGACAAATTTGCTGGAATTCTTTGAGGATGTAACAAGCAGGGTGGATAAAGGGAAACCTGTAGATGTCGTGTATTTGGATTTCCAGAAGGCAATCGATAAGGTGCCACATAAAAGGTTACTGCACAAGATAAGAGCTCACGGGGTTGGGGGTAATATATTAGCATGGATGGAGGGTTGGCTAACTAACAGAAAACAGAGAGTCGGGATAAATGGGTTATTTTCAGGTTGGCAAAATGTAACTAGTGGGGTGCCGTAGGGATCAGTGCTGGGGCCTCAACTATTTACAATGTATATTAATGACTTGGATGAAGGGACCGAGTGTATTGTAGCCAAATTTGCTGATGATACAAAGATAGGTGGGAAAGCAAATTGTGTGGAGGATGCAAAGAATCTCCAAAGGGATATAGATAGGCTGAGTGAGTGGGCAAAAATCTGGCAGATGGAGTATAATGTGGGGAAAATGCGAGGTTATCCACTTTGGTAGGGAAAATAAAAAAGCAAATTATTTAAATGGGGAGAGATTACAAAATGCTGAGGTACAGAGGGATCTGGGAGTTCTTGTACATGAATCACAACAAGTTAGCATGTAGGTACAGCAAGTAATTAGGAAGGCAAATGGCGTGTTGGCCTTTATTGCAAGGGGCATGGAGTATAAAGTAGGGAAGTCCTGTTACAACTGTACAGGGCGTTGGTGAGACCACACCTGGAGTACTGCGTACAGTTTTGGTCTCCTTATTTAAGGAAGGATATACTTGCATTGGAGGCAGTTCAGAGAAGGTTCACGAGGTTGATTCCGGAGATGAAGGGGTTGACTTATGAGGAAAGGTTGAGCAGGTTGGGCCGATACTCATTGGAGTTTAGAAGAATGAGAGGTGATCTTATTGAAACATATAAGATTCTGAGGGGGATTGACAGGGTGGATGCAGAGCGGATGTTTCCCCTCGTGGGGGAATCTAGAACTAGGAGGCACAGTTTCAGAATAAGGGGTCACCCATTTAAAACGGAGATGAGGAGGAATTTCTTCTCTCACAGGGTTGTGAATCTTTGGAATTCTCTGCCCCAGAGAGTTGTGGAGGCGGAGTCATTGAATATATTTAAGGTGGAGATAGACAGATTTTTGAATGATAAGGGAGTCGAGGGTTATGGGGAGCGGGCAGGGAAGTGGAGTTGAGGCCAAGATCAGATCAGCCATGATCTTATTGAATGGCGGAGCAGGCTCGAGGGGCCAAATGGCCGACTCCTGCTCCTACGTCGTATGTTCTTATGTTCTGTTCCTGTCTCTGTTAATATCAAGGCCCTAGTGTCTAAACTATTTTAAATGGCTGTAATAATTGCATACTTGCTACATAACAGAAGTTTGCTTCAGGACTAAAATTTGCAATCAGAAATCTCCACAAGATAGGAACAGTTTGGATTTGTGTCTCTTGCCTGTAAAACTGTCATTCCCGTGTGCAACTTTAAACAGGGTGAGGCCTCTGTCACAACATTTCTGTTAACATTCCCTGAACTTTGACATCGAATGTTTCCGGACAGTGCGGCTCATCCTTTTGGAAAGAAAACAAGACTGTTCACTCTTGTCATTCTTGTTAAATCCGTGAATCTTGATGTATGGTGTCCTTCAATAACTAGACAGAGACTGCAGAGGAACAATCAACAGGTGTTTACTGGATGAGGGTTACTCTAAAACTAACAGTACAGATCCCTACTCAGGGTTTATATACAGGTGTGGTCACTGCCGGTACTACAGTATACAGGAGCTGTAAAAAGTAGTTCTCCCCTTAAAAGGTACATACACTAAAATTCCTCCCCTTTTAGATTAACAGTACCATAACATTCATTTAACAATTAACACTTTTAACATGCAACATTAACTGAAAATAGTCCATTTATAAATTCAGTCTTTGGGGTGGCTTCCTGATCCTTTCTGGATAGCGCCTTTCCTGAGTGTCTTGCTCTTGGTGCGGAGGCGATTCTGGCCCCCTGTCGTCGGTTGGTTCATCAGCTTCCGATGCTACTGTTTCTGGGGTAGATGCTACCTGTATGTCGGGTTCATCATCAGGTACGCGAGACATGGGGTTGACTCGTTCCTGTGACTCTAGGATCTGGTCGACATGGCGTCTCACAATGTTCTCCCCAACATCCACTGTGTACATTAGTGGCCCCTGCCGTGTGCATATCGTTCCTGGTTGCCATTTCTCTGTTCGGTAGTCGCGGGCCAAGACTGGTTGCCCTACATTGAAGCTCCTTGTCGGCTTCTCATTGATGTGCTGTAATTGCTTATTCTCAACACCTCTTCGTACATTTGGTCTGAGCAAATCCAGACGAGATCTCAACCTTCGGTTAAAGAACATCATGGCCGGGGTCTGGTTGGTGACTGTATGTGTCGCATTTCTGTAGGCTAACAGGAAATTGTCCACCTTATGCTACAGTGGAATGTCGTCATCGCACATGGCCCTTACTGCCTTTTTAAAGGTTTGTACGAACCTCTCAGCCAATCCATTTGTGGCTGGATGATGCGGGGCGGATGTGTAATGCCTTACCCCATTCCTTTTCATAAATTTCCGAAACTCTTCGGACACAAACTGTGGTCCGTTATTAGAGCAAATCTGCTCTGGCAAGCCGTTCCTGGCAAATATGGTCCGTAGGACTGCAATCGTTTTCTCCGTGGTGGTGGAGGACATTTTGATCACCTCAGGCCATTTCGAGTGCGCATCCACGGCTATTAAAAACATTGAGTCCATGAATGGACCAGCAAAATCAATATGCACCCGTTGCCATGGAGAGGAGGGCCACTCCCATGGGTGTAGAGGGGCATGTGGTGGTGCATTTTGGACCTTCTGGCATCCTGAGCAGCTCTTTGTCAGGTCCTCGATTTGCTGATCGATCCCCGGCCACCACACATAAGCCCTAGCAAGGCTTTTCATTTTCACCCCTCCCAGATGGCCTTCGTGAAGCTCATTGAGCACTCTCTCCCTTAACTTGGGTGGAATTACCACTCGGGATCCACACATCAAGGTCCCCTGGCATACTGACAGCTGTTCTCTTCTGGATGAGAATGCTGGCAACAGTGAGTCGCCATGTGTTGGCCATCCCTTCACCGTCAAGTCATATACCCGAGACAGTGTCGGGTCATTTCGAGTCTCTTTTTCTATATCCGCGTTAGTTACTGGCAAGCGTTCAATTATAGTCGAATAAAATATTTCGACAAGGTCCACTGCTGGTTCTTCCTCCACAGTAGGCAGTGGCAGGCGTGATAGCCCATCAGCGTTTCCATGCTGTTTCGTGCCCTTATACTCTATTTCATATTGGTTCGCCCCTAGAAAAAGGGACCATCTTTGTAGCTGTTGCACAGTCATCACCGGAACGCCCTTCTTTGGATTAAAGATGGAGACAAGTGGTTGGTGGTCAGTCAGCAAGGTGAACTTCTGCCGGTGCAGATAGTGGTTGAACTTTTTCACTCCCCACACTAGGCTGAGGGCCTCCCTGTCAATCTGGGCGTACTTACGCTCGGCTGAGGTTAGTGACCGAGACGCAAAGGCTACTGGCCTCTCCGAGCCATCCGGGAATTTGTGCAACAGCACCACTCCAATACCATAGGGTGATGCATCACACGCCAACCGAATTGGTAGTGCTGGGTTGAAATGAGCCAACACCTCTTTTGATGTGATCAATTCTTTGCACTTCTGGAAAGCTCGTTTACATTCGTCATTCCACTTCCATGGTACCCCCGTTTGCAGTAGGGTGTTCAGTGGGTGTAGTACTGTAGACAAATTCGGCAAGAACTTATGGTAGTAGTTCACCAGCCCGAGGAACGACCTCAGTTGTGACACATTTTCCGGTGCTGGAGCCTTGACTACTGCCTCAATCTTTTCTGGGGACTTATGTAACCCCTCTTCATCAATAACGTGGCCACAATACGAGATCTGCTTCTGGAAAAACTTGCATTTGTGGCGATTAGCTCGGAGCCCATATTCCTTCAATCTAGTGAGCACCTGCTCCAGGTTGGCGAGGTGATCACTGTCATCTTCGCCCGTGACCAGGATGTCGTCCAAATAACACTGGGTCCCTGGAATCCCTTGCAGGACTTGATCCATTGCCCTTTGCCAAATAGCCGGAGCTGATGCTACCCCGAACACCAGCCGGTTGTATTGGTAGAGACCTTTATGAGTGTTGATCATGAGGTACTGTTTCGAAGCTTCTTCTACCTCCATTTGCAGGTACGCCTGGGCCAGATCAATCTTAGTGAAGCGTTTTCCTCCAGATAGCGAGGTGAAAATATCTTCAATCCGCGGAAGCGGATATTGTACCGTGTGAAGGACTGGGTTCACTGTCACCTTAAAGTCCCCACAGATGCGAACCTTCTTTGGTTCCCCAGGCGTATTACTCAACGACCTCTTCATTACAGGAACGATGGGTGTAGCCCACTCGCTCCAGTCCACTTTGGACAGTACTCCAGAACGTTCGAAACCTTCCAGCTCTGCTTCGACGGCTGGGCGGATCGCATAAGGCACCGGTCTGGCCTTAAAAAACTTTGGGCTTGCATTTTCCTCTATTTTGATCATCGCTGTTATGCCTTTTAGTGTTCCGAGTCCCTCCTGGAACACTTCTTATGCGTCAGTTAGCATTTTTGACTGTCATCCAGGTGTGACGCCGTCATCCTTTTTGGCATCTACAGTCAGTGCTTGTATGGAATGCCAATCTAGCTGTATCTTCCGGATCCATTCACGTCCTAGTAGTGGTGGTCCTCCATCTGGCAATACATATAGGTCCATTTTTGGTGTTTCCTTGCCGTTATATATAACGTTCACCCTTATTTTTCCTTTGGGGTAGACTTTTTGCCCCGTGTACGTCTTCAAGACAATCTCTGTATCTCTCAAGGGTATATGTGAGAATAGCCACTTGTAGTCCCTTCGGTTTATGACTGTTAGGGCTGATCCTGTGTCCAATTCCATTTTCACTTGGACTCCATCTATCTTGAGCGTGACCCAGATAGTTTGGTGATCCTCCATTTTGATTACATTATGTAGTTTCAGACAACCCAGCTCCTTGCTTCCGGAGCCTGTATCACTTTTCTGTTCGTCTGAACTACTCTCCGTCACCTTATGTACCTTTTTGTACTTCTCCTGTGGAGATTTCTTGCTGCTGGTTTCCTCTCCTGACCTGCAGACTCTTGCTATGTGCCCTACTTTTCCACACTGTCTGCACACTTGGTCCTTGAGCCAACAATCCTTATGGTCGTGTGTTGTTCTGCTGCAGCGATAACACTTCACTGCTCCATATGACATTTCATTTGTGCCATATTCTTGCGGTCTCCGTTGTATCTCTGCAGCGCCCCGTGCGGCTGCTTCGTGTGATACTGCCATGCTGAAAGCCTTGTCCAGCGTAAGATCCTTTTCTGATAGAAGCCGTTTCTGGGTTCCTTCACTTTGAAGCCCACACGCAAACTTGTCCCTTAAAGTATCTGCTAGTCCCGTTCCAAACTGGCAGTGTTTCGATAGCTTGCGCAGTTCCGTTAAATACTCAGCATTACTTTCGTCTTTATGCTGGTTCCTTTTGTGAAACTTAAATCTTTCTGCTATCAGCAGCGGTGTGGGGTTTAAGTGGTCCTGTAGGATTGCCACTATGCTTTCAAAATCCTTTTCCACTGGCTTCTCTGGGGTTACTGGGTTTCGCAGTAAGCCGTACGTTTTTGCACCCATGGAATTCAACAATACCAGTGCTTTCCTGGCATCTGGCACTTCATTCGCCTTGCAGTACACTTCTATGCATTCTACATATGTCGCCCAATCTTCGACTTCATTGTCGAACGCTGTGACACTGCCACTCTTCGGCATCCCTGGGTGTGGTTAGACTGGCTAAAAATGGTGTCTCCCGTGCTCTCCCTTCTTCTCCGCTGGCTCAAAATGGCATCTCCCGCGCTTTCCTTTCTTCCCTCGTGGACGCTGCTCAGCCCTTGAATACCGGCCGCGCTCTGCGCATTTTCCTGCACGCCTCTCTCGTTGACGCCGCTCGGCCCTGAACCCCAGCTGCACCCTGTGCGCTTTACCCTCTCTCTCTGCTCCCATCGACGCTGCTCGGCCTTTTCCTGTGCCGTCGGTCGGCTCTAGCCGCCGCTGTGCGGGAAGGGTCTGCGCCGTACCCGTTGCCAGCCCGCCTCGCTGGAGTCTCCCGTGGTCGACGCCCGTGCCTCTAGAATCGGCCTTCCTCTGCAGAGTTGCAGGTAGGTTCGAATCGACTCGTCGCCAATGTTAAATCCGTGAATCTTGATGTATGGTGTCCTTCAATAAATAGACAGAGACTGCAGAGGAACAATCAACAGGTGTTTACTGGATGAGGGTTACTCTAAAACTAACTGTACAGATCCCTACTCAGGGTTTATATACAGGTGTGGTCACTGCCGGTACTACAGGAGACAGGAGCTGTAAAAAGTAGTTCACCCCTTAAACGTACATACACTACAATTCTCTCCCTAACTCTACACTAACTGACACTTCAATAGTTTAGAATTCCGGGTCCTTTATGTGATAGTCGCCCACCTTATTTTAATACCACATGTCATGGAATAGCTGATCCTTTTCCCCACCTGCTGAAGCAATGGTGGAAATCAGAGTAAGATACCCGCAACCTTTCTGTCCATGCTCCGTGGGTCAATGCACTGTGGCCCAGAGCTACCACTCCCGCCTCTCAGTCAGGCAGTTCTGGTCACTCCAGACATGAGAATGGAATCTAGGCTGGCATTTCAGTGCCGTACTGCGTGAGTGCTGCACCGTCAAAGAAGCTGTCTTTTGGATGAGACATTAAACTGAGAGCCCATGTGTCTGTTCGGGTGGATGTAAAAGATCCCGTGGCACTATTTGAAGAAGAACAGGGGAGCTCGCTAACATTTGTCCCTCAACCAACACCTCCAAAACAGGGCTTAAGGTTATTTGCCTCATTGTTTTTTGTGGGATCTTGCTGTGCACAGATTGGCTGCCACTTTTGCCGACACAACAGTGACTACACCTCAAAAGTACTTACTTGGCTGTGAAGCACTTTGGGACGTCCTGAGCTCATGAAAGCTGCTGTATAAATGCAAGATCTTTCTCCATAAATCAGGGGTTTGGCCTTTTGAGGAACTCTTGGGCTGCCACATCTGGACAGGTATTTGTCCTGGGCTGGACCCCCCTGGGCTGGCGTTTAAAACAGATTTGACCTCAGCTGCTTGAAGTAAGTCTTAAGACCAACTCCTGCACCCTATGTTTTTGGAATGGTACATGCAGGAAATCCAGCAGTAAAATGTATCTAAACATGCTGCTTTTGGAAAACCTGAACATTTTTATGTGGAATTGTGAGGTAAGTATATTTTAAACACTTTTCTTTTTGGTGGTGGCCTGTAAGTGGTCCCTGAAGGACCGCTGGTTAGGCTGCATGTCGACCTGGTTTTCCTGAATGCAGCCTTCCCGACACTGGCTGTGTTCAGGGCAGCCCCGACTTGTACAGAGGGCCTCGATTTGCTTGTCTTTGATCACCAGGGATTAAAATTTTGGGCTTTTGGCAGATTGAAGTTGGAGGAAGTTTACTTCAAAACACATCATCCACGACCTGAAGTTCTGACAAGTTTTAGATCTTTTGTTAGAACTACGTATTGCAGTGCATTTACTGTACTGTGCGTTCCCACTGACAGATTCTGAGCTGGATTTTCTACAGGCTTCCTTTTATGGAATAATAAGTTAATTGCAGGTGACTCACAAGATACTTTCTGGTGAATTGTCTATATACAGGAGCCTGGTGCTAACACAGCCTGTTCTCAATTAGGTAGAGTGCACTGTGCTGTACACAGAGCTGCTGGAACGGATTTCAAAGACACCAATTGATGTGGTCTCAAGAAACGCTATGAGGGGTTCAAATTCCCACCTGTCTTTGCATCAGATTATTGTAGGTGATATTGTAGTGTCATTAATCCATTTAAAATAAATGGATTAATAACTTAAAAAGTGACAAATCCAGGAGGTTAACACTTCGCCTTTGCACTGAGCGACTCTTCATCCTCAATGATTGACCAACCTACATCTATCAATCCCCCTCCTCTGGCAAACTTCTCCACCTCCTGTCCTCACTCAAGCTCACCTTTCACATCACTGCCTCATTCTCTTCAGAGTTGCCACATCCAAAGATTTGATCGCTAACAATCTCTGTCATCTCTATCACTGTCTCTGATCCCAAACCCGCGTCCCTCATACTCCACTTCAGCAACACACAATCCCAGAGTTCTTTGAAGCAGCATCTTTTCGAACCCCAGCTCACCCTTCTCTGCTCCTCCACTCACCATGACCAAGCGACCTCTTTCAACGCCCTCGACAGTCGTTCTGCTTCTGAAGGTCTTGTCCCTACAAAATCCCTCAGTCGTCCCACCCTTTAGTTTCACTTGACAACTCCCACCTCAATACTCCTAAATCCAAGGACCTCAGGCTTGAGTTCATAATATATGGACAAAGGAGTGAATTCCAGAGGTGAGGTGAGAGTGACTGCCCTTGACATCAAGGCAGCATTTGACCGAGTGTGGCATCAAGGAGCCCTAGTAAAACTGAAGTCAATGGGAATCGGGGGGGAAAACTCTCCACTGGCTGGAGTCATACCGAGCACAAAGGAAGATGGTTGTGGTTGTTGGAAGTCAATCATCTCAGCCCCAGGGCATCGCTGCAGGAATTCCTCAGGGCAGTGTCCTAGGCCCATACTGTAGTGTCCGTGTGTAGATAAAGACACTGAAGGCAGGAGTTGGTTCATAGGTATTTACTAAGCAAGTCTGGGGGGAGGGTTCTAAAGGATATACACAATACACAGGCAATTACCAGCATTACGCACACCTGGGGCTCTTAAAGGCACATACACCACAATTCCTCCCCTTCTAGCTAACTAGTACATCATATTTTAAGTAATTATTAATTACGTTATATGCAAAATAATATACATTGCTGTATTAATTAATTATAAGTTAGTCTCTCAGGAGGCTTCCTGACTCGGTCCGGATAACGCCTCGGGGGTGTAGTAGTTTCTGGTGGTGTAGTAGGTTCTTCTGGCAAGGCTGATTCGGCTTGAAGGCCAGTGTCGGGTTCATCGGGTTCCAGTATCACCAGATCGGAGGTAGATATGGGTATCTCTACTTCATCGTTAGATGTATAGCGTGGTGGTGTAGGTTGTCCCTTTTCGGATGACTTGATGATTTGGTCAGCATGGCGCCTTATTATGCTTTCTCCGATGTCCACGGTATACATCAGTGGTCCTAGTCGTGTGCAGATAGTTCCAGGCTGCCATTTCTCGGTACGGTAGTCCCGGGCCAAAACCGGTTGGCCTATCTGGAAGGCCCTAGTTGGCCTTTCACTCATGCCCTGAAACTGCCGGTTCTCCACGTCCCTTCGGATGTTGGGCTTGACCAAATCCAGCCGGCATCTTAGGTTTCTATTGTAGAACATCATGGCGGGAGTTTGGTTTGTAACCATATGTGTTGCATTCCTATATGCAAATAAGAAGTTATCCACCTTGTGCTGAAGTTTTATGTCTTCATTACCCATGGCCTTTATGGCCTTCTTGAAGGTCTGGACAAACCTTTCAGCCAACCCATTGGTGGCGGGATGGTATGGGGCGGACGTGTAGTGCTTTACCCCATTGTTCTTTAAGAACTTTCTGAATTCTTCGGACACAAATTGCGGCCCATTATCAGAACATATCTGTTCCGGCAGCCCATTCCTGGCAAATATGGTCCTTAATACTGTGATGGTTTTTTCCGTGGTGGTGGAGGACATCTTTATTACCTCCGGCCACTTGGAGTGTGCATCAACTGCGATTAAGAACATTGAGTCCATAAATGGACCAGCAAAGTCGATGTGCACCCTTTGCCAGGGAGATGAGGGCCACTCCCATGGATGTAGAGGGGCCGGTGGCGGAGCATTTTGGACCTTCTGGCATCCTAGGCAGCTCTCGATACCTGGCCACCATACAAACGCCCTAGCTAGGTTCTTCATTTTCACTCCACCCAGATGCCCCTCGTGAAGCTCCTTTAGCACTTTATCCTGGAGTTTGGGTGGAATCACCACTCTGGATCCACACATCAAGGTTCCTCGGCACACTGACAGCTGTTCTCTTCTTTGCGAGAATGCTGGCAACAGTGGTTCGCCATGTGCTGGCCATCCCTTCATTGTTAAATCGTAGACCCGTGAGAGAGTAGGGTCTTTTCTGGTCTCCCTTTCAATGACAGAATTTGTCACCGGTAGACATTCCACTATGGTAGAGTGGAATATTTCTACTGGGTCTACTGTAGGTGCCTCTTCTATCGTTGGCAACGGCAGGCGCGATAAACCTTCAGCATTCCCATGCTGTTTTGACCCTTTGTATTCAATGTTGTATTGGTGTGCCCCTAGAAAAAGGGACCACCTCTGTAGTCTTTGTGCCGTCATAATGGGGACACCTTTCTTAGGGTTGAATATGGAGATGAGGGGTTGATGGTCAGTCAGCAAGGTAAATTTTTGTCCGTGTAGGTAATGGTTGAATTTCTTCACTCCCCATACCAGGCTGACTGCTTCCCTGTCTATCTGGGAATAGTTACGCTCAGCTGAGTTCAATGAGCGTGACGCAAAAGCTATCGGCCGTTCCGAGCCATCAGGGAATCTATGGGACAATACCGCTCCTATGCCGTAAGGGGATGCATCGCACGCCAGTCTGATTGGTAGTGATGGGTTGTAATGAGCCAAAATTTTCTCGGATGTGATTAAGTCTTTACATTTATGGAAGGCACGTTTACAGTCTTCATTCCATTTCCAAATCACTCCTGTGTGTAGAAGATCATTAAGAGGGTGTAGAATAGTTGATAAGTTCGGTAAAAATTTATGATAGTAATTTATTAATCCCAGGAATGACCTCAATTGTGAAACATTTTCAGGTGCTGGGGCTTTTATAACTGCTTCAATTTTCTCAGGTGACTTATGCAACCCTTCCTTATTAATTATGTGGCCACAATATGATATCTGATTTTGGAAAAATTCGCACTTGGGGCGATTTGCTCATAGACCCCGTTCTTTCAGCCTAGTGAGCACCTGCTCCAAATTGGCAAGGTGCTCATTGTCGTTTTCTCCTGTTATAAGGATGTCGTCTAGGTAACACTGAGTCCCCGGAATCCCTTGAAGGACATGCTCCATAGCTCTTTGCCAGATAGCTGGAGCTGATGCTACTCCAAAAACCAGTCGATTGTACTGGTACAGGCCTTTGTGTGTGTTTATTGTGAGATACTTTCTAGAGGTCTCCTCAACCTCCATCTGTAGATATGCCTGTGCCAAGTCAATTTTTGTGAAACGTTTTCCTCCGGATAGTGAGGCGAAAATATCTTCTATCCTCGGAAGAGGATACTGTACCATGTGAAGGACCGGGTTTACAGTCACCTTAAAGTCCCCACAGATGCGAATTTTTCTCTGTTCCTCAGTTATTTTTCAATGCTTTTTTCGTGACTGGAACGATGGGTGTTGCCCATTCGCTCCAATCTATTTTGGATAATACGCCTGCCTTTTCCAAATTCTCCAGCTCTGCCTCGACTGCCGGACGTATTGCGTCCTGCCTTAAAAAATTTTGGAATTGCTGCATCTTCCACTTTTATTGAGGCGGTGATGCCTTTCAAGGTTCCTAGTTTCTCTTGAAACACTTCTTTGGCGTTGGCCAAGATGTCTTTTAATCGTTCAGGTATGATGTCATCATTGTTTTTTTCCTTACTGGTCACCGTCAGTGCCTGAATGGAGTGCCAGTCTAAACGTATCTTCCTTATCCATTCACGTCCCAACAACAGTGGACCACCATCTTGTAGAATGTATAAATACAACTTTTGTATTTCTTTGCCGTTGTATACCACAGGCACCTTTATTTTTCCTTTGGGGTATACTTTCTGCCCCGTATATGTTTTTAAGATAATGGATGTATCTTTTAGAGGTATATGCGAAAATAGCCTCTCGTAATCTCGTCGATTTATTACGGTTAGAGCTGATCCTGTATCTAGCTCCATTTTAACTGGGGACCCTGCTATTATGAGGGTAACCCAAATGGTCTGGTAATCTTCATTGGCAATTACATTATGTAATTTGAGAGAGCTTAGTCTCTTGTTCCCGGAGTCGCTATCGCTCTTCTGGTCTTTGGAGCTACTGTCCGTCATCATTTGTACCTTTCTGTGCTTTTCCTTATTGATTCTTTTCCCGTTAGTGGATTTTTTATTTTCAGATCGGCATACACGTGGAATGTGTCCCATCTTTCCGCATCGCCTGCATGCTTTTTCTTTGAACCAGCAATCCCTCTGGTCATGGTTGGATCTGCCGCAGCGATAACATCTCTCGAAACCCCATGTCATTTCATGGGTGCTGAAGTCCTGTGGCCTTTGCTGTATCTTTGCCGCTTCTATTGCACTGAAAGCCTTGTCCAGTGTTAAATCTTTTCCAGAAGATACCTTTTTTTGTGTTTCTACACTTAGGGGATCGCAGATGAATTTGTCTTGCAGAGAATCTGCCAGTCCTGCCTCGAATTGGCAGTGTAGGGTATCAACAATCTCCTCAAAATTCTTGTCCATCGGTTCGGCTGGAGTGATTAAGTTGCGTAACAGCTTGTATGTTTCTGCGCCCATTAGATCCAGAAGCACTGAAGCTTTTTTTTCATCTCCTATTCCATTTGCGGTGCAAAACACCTCCACTCTTTCTACATATGTGGTCCAATCCTCTATCTTGTTATCAAAAACATCAATATTGCCAAAGTTAGGCTCTGTTTCGTTATCAAAAGCATCAATATTGCCAGACTTAGGCATTTCAAAAAAGATATGGCGCTTCCCGCGCTTTTTATTTCTCTCTGTAGCAACGATATGGCGCTTCCCGCGCTTTCCCGCCGCTGCTACCGATAACAACGCTGTTTTACTGTGGTTTCCGTTTATTCACTGTTGGAGACTCGTTCCCGACGGAGGTCTAAACGCTGACCTGCTTGCCGCGCCGGCCGTCTCCCGAGTGCACCCTCCCAGTCCGTTATTGCTTGCCTCCGATTTCGCTGCCTGTCTCAGCTGTAGAGCCCGACGCTGGAGCCCCAGCCTGACGCCCAGGAAGGATTAGCGCAGTACCTGCCACCAGCTTGGCCAGCTGGTGAAAACCACAGTTTCTATTACTTCCTTGAGTCTTCTGGACGCTGGAGGAATCGATGTCCTTGAGGTGCTGCCAAATTGCAGGTAAGTCCGTTTCCACTTCGTCGCCACTGTAGTGTCCGTGTGTAGATAAAGACACTGAAGACAGGAGTTCGTTCATAGGTATTTACTAAGCAAGTCTGGGGGGGGTTCTAAAGGATATACACAATACACAGGCTTATATAGCCCAAGTGGCAATTACCGGCATTACGCACACCTGGGTCTCTTAAAGGCACATACACCACAATTGCTCTTAAAGGCACATACACCACACATACATCTTCAGCTGCTTCATCAATGACCTCCCCTCCAACATAAGGTCAGAAGTGGGGATGTTCGCTGATGACTACACAGTGTTCAGCGCCATTCACAACTCCTCAGATAATGAAGCAGTCCATGCCCGCATGCAACAAGACCTGGACAACATTCAGGCTTGGGCTGATAAGTGGCAGGTAACATTCGCGCCACACAAGTGCCAGGCAATGACTATCTCCAACAAATGAAAGTCTAACCACCTCCCCTTGACATTCAAGGGCATTACCATCGCTGAATCCCCCACCATCAACATCCTGGGGTCACCATTAACCAGAAACTTAACTGGACCAGCCACGCAAATACTGTGGCAACAAGAGCAGGTCAGAGGCTGGGTATTCTGCGGCTGGATATGTCTAACCTCCTGACTCCCCAAAGCCTTTCCACAAGGCACAAGTCAGGAGTGTGATGGAATACTCTCCACTTGCCTGGATGAGTGCAGCTCCAACAACACTCAAGCTCGACACCATCCAGGACAAAGCAGCTCGCTTGATTGGCAGCCCATCGACCAACTTAAACATTCACTCCCTCCACCACCAGCGTACCGTGGCTGCAGTGTGTACCATCTACAAGAGACACTGCAGCAACTCGCCAAGGCTTCTTCGGCAGCACCTCCCAAACCCACGACCTCTTCCACCTAGAAGGACAAGGGCAGCAGGCGCATGGGAACACCACCACCTCCAAGTTCCCCTCCAAGTCACACACCATCCTGACTTGGAAATATATCGCCGATCCGTCACTGGGTCAAAATCCTAGAGCTCCCTCCCTAACAGCACTGTGGGAGTACCTTCACCACACGGACTGCAGCGGTTCAAGAAGGCGGATCACCGCCACCGTCTCAAAGGCAACTAGGAATGGGCAATAAATGCTGGTGTTGCCAGCGAGGCCCGCATTCTGTGAATGAATTTAAAAAAAGCCTTACCAGCCACCACCAGATTGGGGTTGACCACCTCAAGCAATATCACCTCTCTCTGTCCGCAGCCAAATCCTCTTAGAACTCCAGGATCATCCGAGAGGATAAGGACTCCTTAGCTCCATAACAAACCACCTCCTTTGATCCCCTCCCCCTTCACCTGCACCCTCCACCCTCACCCATCACACTGCTTCCAATGGTGGGCACCTTCATGTTTGACCCTGAGCTCAAATAAAGATCCCATTTGTCATCAAAACCACATCCACGACCCCGCTTGCCGCTGTCCCCACTTCACCAGCACTGCTGCTGAAACCACTGTCCACCTGCTGGGTCAACTCTCCAACATTCTCCACCCCACTCCACCCAACACTCTCCAAATCTCTTCCCTCTTACGTTCTAGTCACCACTGTCCTCATTGACCCCATCCTAACTCTGCTGCCTCCTCCAGTTTGTGATGGATCTGAGCAGTCTGTCCTTATTCTCCAGACCAGGCCCTCTGTTTTTCTGTTTCTGGCCTACTGTGAGTCTCCACCTCCCTCTGCTGCACCATCAGTGATAAAGCCTTCCCTGGGTTCCAGTGTCGGGGGCGGAGCCTTCGCTGGGTTCCAGTGTCGGGGCGGAGCCTTCGCTGGGTTCCAGTGTCAGGGCAGAGGCTTCGCTGGGTTCCAGTGTCGGGGCGGAGCCTTCGCTGTGTTCCACTGTCGGGGCGGAGCCTTCGCTGGGTTCCAGTGTCTGGGCGGAGGCTTCGCTGTGTTCCAGTGTCGGGGCGGAGCCTTCGCTGGGTTCCAGTGTTGGGGCGGAGCCTTCGCTGGGGCCAGTGTCGGGGCGGAACCTTCGCTGGGTTCCAGTGTCGGGGGTGGAGCCTTTGCTGGGTTCCAGTGTCAGGGCGGAGCCTTCGCTGGGTTCCAGAGTTGGGGTGGAGCCTTCGCTGGGTTCCAGTGTCGGGGCGGAGCTTTTGCTGGGTTCCAGTGTTGGGGGCAGAGCCTTCGCTGGGTTCCAGTGTTGGGGGCGGAGCCTTTGCTGTGGCCAGTGTCGGGGCAGAGCTTTCGCTGGGGCCAGTGTTGGGGGCGGAGCCTTTGCTGGGGCCAGTGTTGGAGGCAGAGCCTTCGCTAGGGCCAGTGTTGGGGCGGAGCCTTTGCTGGGTTCCAGTGTTGGGGGCGGAGTCTTTGCTGGGTTCCAGTGTTGGGGGCAGAGCCTTCGCTGGGTTCCAGTGTTGGGGGCGGAGCCTTCGCTGGGGCCAGTGTTGGGGGCGGAGCCTTAGCTGGGGCCAGTGTTGGGGGCGGAGCCTTTGCTGGGTTCCAGTGTTGGGGGCGGTGTCTTCGCTGGGTTCCAGTGTTGGGGGCAGAGCCTTCACTGGGTTCCAGTGTTGGAGGCGGAACCTTCGCTGGGGCCAGTGTCGGGGCGGAGCCTTCGCTGGGTTCCAGTGTTGGGGGCGGAGTCTTCGCTGGGGCCAGTGTCGGGGCGGAGCCTTCGCTGGGTTCCAGTGTTGGGGCGGAGCCTTCGCTGGGTTCCAGTGTCGGGGCGGAGCTTTCGCTGGGTTCCAGTGTCGGGGGCGGAGCCTTCCCTGGGGCCAGTGTTGGGGGCGGAGCCTTTGCTGTGGCCAGTGTCGGGGCAGAGCTTTCGCTGGGGCCAGTGTTGGGGGCGGAGCCTTTGCTGGGGCCAGTGTTGGAGGCAGAGCCTTCGCTGGGGCCAGTGTTGGGGCAGAGCCTTCGCTGGGTTCCAGTGTCGGGGCGGAGCCTTCGCTGGGGCCAGTGTTGAGGGCGGAGCCTTCGCTGGGTTCCAGTGTTGGGGCGGAGCCTTCGCTGGGTTCCAGTGTTGGGGGCGGAGCCTTAGCTGGGGCCAGTGTTGGGGGCGGAGCCTTTGCTGGGTTCCAGTGTTGGGGGCGGTGTCTTCGCTGGGTTCCAGTGTTGGGGGCGGAGCCTTCACTGGGTTCCAGTGTTGGAGGCGGAACCTTCGCTGCGGCCAGTGTCGGGGCGGAGCCTTCGCTGGGTTCCAGTGTTGGGGGCGGAGTCTTCGCTGGGGCCAGTGTCGGGGCGGAGCCTTCGCTGGGTTCCAGTGTTGGGGCGGAGCCTTCGCTGGGGCCAGTGTCGGTGCGGAGCTTTTGTTGGGGCCAGTGTCGGGGGCGGAGCCTTCCCTGGGGCCAGTGTTGGGGGCGGAGCCTTTGCTGGGTTCCAGTGTTGGGGGCGGAGCCTTCACTGGGGCCAGTGTCAGGGGCGGAGCCTTCGCTGGGGCCAGTGTTGGGGGCGGAGCCATCGCTGGGGCCAGTGTTGGGGGCAGAGCCATCGCTGGGTTCCAGTGTCGGGGCGGAGCCTTCGCTGGGGCCAGTGCTGGTGGCGGAGCCTTTGCTGGGTTCCAGTGTTAGGGGCGGAGCCTTCGCTGGGGCCAGTGTCGGGGGTGGAGCCTTCGCTGGGGCCAGTGGTAGGGGCGGAGCCTTCGCTGGGTTCCAGTGTCGGGGCGGAGCCTTTGCTGGGTTTCAGTGTTGGGGCGGAGCTTTCGCTGGGTTCCAGTGTCGGGACGGAGCCTTTGCTGGGTTTCAGTGTTGGGGGCGGAGCCTTCGCTGGGTTCGAGTGTCGGGGCGGAGCCTTTGCTGGGTTTCAGTGTTGGGGGCGGAGCCTTCACTGGGTTCCAGTGTCGGGGCTGAGCCTTCGCTGGGTTCCAGTGTTGGGGGCGGAGCCTTTGCTGGGTTCCAGTGTTGGGGCGGAGCCTTCGCTGGGGCCAGTGTCGGGGCGGAGCCTTCGCTGGGTTCCAGTGTTGGGGGCGGAGCTTTCGCTGGGGCCAGTGTTGGGGGCGGAGCCTTCGCTGAGGCCAGTGTTGGGGGCAGAGCCTTCGCTGGGTTCCAGTTTTAGGGGCGGAGCCTTCGCAGGGGCCAGTGTTGGGGGCGGAGCCTTCGCTGGGGCCAGTGTTGGTGGCAGAGCCTTCGCTGGGTTCCAGTGTCGGGGCGGAGCCTTCGCTGGGGCCAGTGTTGAGGGCGGAGCCTTCGCTGGGTTCCAGTGTTGGGGCGGAGCCTTCGCTGGGTTCCAGTGTTGGGGGCGGAGCTTTCGCTGGGGCCAGTGTTGGGGGCAGAGCCTTCGCTGAGGCCAGTGTCTGGGCGGAGCCTTCGCTGAGGCCAGTGTCTGGGCGGAGCCTTCACTGGGGCCAGTGTTGGGGGCAGAGCCTTCGCTGGGTTCCAGTGTCGGGGCGGAGCCTTCGCTGGAGCCAGTGTTGGGGGCGGAGCCTTCGCTTGGTTCCAGTGTCAGGGTGGAGCCTTCGCTGGGTTCCAGTGTCGGGGCGGAGCCGTCGCTGGGGCCAGTGTTGGGGACGGAGCCATCGCTGGGTTCCAGTGTCGGGGCGGAGCCTTCGCTGGGGCCAGTGTTGGGGGCGGAGCCTTCGCTGGGTTCCAGTGTTGGGGGCGGAGTTTTCGCTGGGTTCCAGTGTCGGGGCGGAGCCTTCGCTGGGTTCTAGTGTCGGGGCGGAGCCTTCGCTGGGTTCCAGTGTCGAGGCGGAGCCTTCGCTGGGGCCAGTGTCGGGGCGGAGCCTTCGCTGGGTTCCAGTGTCAGGGGCGGAGCCTTTGCTGGGTTCCAGTGTCGGGGCGGAGCCTTCGCTGGGGCCAGTGTCAGGACGGGGCCTTCGCTGGATTCCAGTGTCGGGGGCGGAGCCTTCGCTGGGTTCCAGTGTCGGGGGCGGAGCCTTCGCTGGGTTCCAGTGTCGGGGGCGGAGCCTTGGCTGGGTTCCAGTGTCAGGGGCAGAGCCTTCGCTGGGTTCCAGTGTCGGGGGCGGAGCCTTCGCTGGGGCCAGTGTCGGGGGCGGAGCCTTCGCTGGGGCCAGTGTTGGGGGTGGAGCCTTCGCTTGGTACCAGTGTCGGGGCGGAGCCTTCGCTGGGTTCCAGTGTCGGGGCGAAGCCTTCGCTGGGTTCCAGTGTCGGGGCGGAGCCTTCGCTGGGTTCCAGTGTCGGGGCGGAGCCTTCACTGGGTTCCAGTGTCGGGGCGGAGCCTTCGCTGGGGCCAGTGTCGGGGCGGAGCCTTCGCTGGGTTCCAGTGTCGGGGGCGGAGCCTTCGCTGGGTTCCAGTGTCGGGGCGGAGCCTTCGCTGGGGCCAGTGTCAGGGCAGAGCCTTCGCTGGGTTCCAGTGTCGGGGGCGGAGCCTTTGCTGGTATCCAGTGTCGGGGGCGGAGCCTTCGCTGGGTTACAGTGTTGGGGGCGGAGTCTTCGCTGGGTTCCAGTGTCAGGGGCGGAGCCTTCGCTGGGTTCCAGTGTTGGGGGCGGAGCCTTCGCTGGGGCTAGTGTCGGGGGCGGAGCCTTCGCTGGGGCCAGTGTTGGGGGCGGAGCCTTCACTGGGTTCCAGTGTCGGGTCGGAGCCTTCACTGTGTTCCAGTGTCGGGGGCGGAGCCTTCGCTGGGGCCAGTGTTGAGGGCGGAGCCGTCGCTGGGGCCAGTGTTGAGGGCGGAGCCTTCGCTGGGTTCCAGTGTTGGGGCGGAGCCTTCACTGGGTTCCAGTGTCGGGTCGGAGCCTTCACTGGGTTCCAGTGTCGGGGCGGAGCCTTCGCTGGGGCCAGTGTTGAGGGCGGAGCCTTCGCTGGGTTCCAGTGTTGGGGCGGAGCCTTCACTGGGTTCCAG
Organism: Somniosus microcephalus; assembly: GCF_052327205.1. Taxonomy (NCBI): domain Eukaryota; kingdom Metazoa; phylum Chordata; class Chondrichthyes; order Squaliformes; family Somniosidae; genus Somniosus; species Somniosus microcephalus. The sequence continues at coordinate 5,211,230 of NC_141008.1, forward strand.
TGTCGGGTCGGAGCCTTCACTGGGTTCCAGTGTCGGGGCGGAGCCTTCGCTGGGTTCCAGTGTCGGGGGCGGAGCCTTCGCTGGGTTCCAGTGTCGGGGCGGAGCCTTCGCTGGGTTCCAGTGTCGGGGCCGAGCCTTCACTGGGTTCCAGTGTCGGGGGCGGAGCCTTCGCTGGGTTCCAGTGTCGGGGTGGAGCCTTCGCTGGGTTCCAGTGTCGGGGGCGGAGCCTTCACTGGGGCCAGTGTCGGGGGCGAAGCCTTTGCTGGGGCCAGTGTCAGGGGCGGAGCCTTTGCTGGGTTCCAGTGTCGGGGGCAGAGCCTTCGCTGGGTTCCAGTGTCGGGGGCGGAGCCTTCGCTGGGTTTCAGTATCGGGGCGGAGCCTTCGCTGGGTTCCAGTGCCCGGGGCAGAGCCTTCGCTGGGGCCAGTGTTGGGGGCGGAGCCTTCGCTGGGGCCAGTGTCAGGGCGGAGCCTTCGCTGGGTTCCAGTGTCTAGGCGGAGCCTTCACTGGGTTCCAGTGTCACGGGCGGAGCCTTCGCTGGGTTCCAGTTTCGGGGGCGGAGCCTTCACTGGGATCCAGTGTCGGGGGCGGAGCCTTCGCTGGGGCCAGTGTCGGGGGCGGAGCCTTCGCTGGCGCCAGTGTCGGGGGCGGAGCCTTCGCTGGGGCCAGTTTTGGGGGCGGAGCCTTCATTGGGATCCAGTGTCGGGGCAGAGCCTTCGCTGGGTTCCAGTGTCGGGGGCGGAGCCTTCGCTGGGTTCCAGTGGCGGGGGCGGAGCCTTTGCTGTGGCCAGTGTTGGGGGCGGAGCCTTCGCTGGCGCCAGTTTTGGGGGTGGAGCCTTCGCTGGGTTCCAGTGTTGGGGCGGAGCCTTTGCTGGGGCCAGTATCGGGACAGAGCCTTCGCTGGGTTCCAGTGTCGGGGCGGAGCTTTCGCTGGGTTCCAGTGTTGGGGGTGGAGCCTTTGCTGGGTTCCAGTGTCGGGGCGGAGCCTTCGCTGGGTTCCAGTGTTGGGGCGGAGCTTTCGCTGGGTTCCAGTGTCGGGGTGGAGCCTTCGCTGGGGCCAGTGTCGGGGGCGGAGCCTTCGCTGAGTTCCAGTGTTGGGGACGGAGCTTTTGCTGGGTTCCAGTGTCGGGGTGGAGCCTTCGCTGGGGCCAGTGTCGGGGGCGGAGCCTTCGCTGTGTTCCAGTGTAGGGGACAGAGCCTTCGCTGGGGCCAGTGTCAGGGGCGGAGCCTTCGCTGGGGCCAGTGTCGGGGGCGGAGCTTTCGCTGGGGCCAGTGTCGGGGTGGAGCCTTCACTGGGGCCAGTGTCGGGGGCGGAGCCTTCGCTGGGGCCAGTGTTGGGGACGGAGCCTTCGCTGTGGCCAGTGTCGGGGGCGGAGCCTTTGCTGGGTTCGAGTGTCGGGGCGGAGCCTTCGCTGGGGCCAGTGTCGGGGCGGAGCCTTCGCTGGGGCCAGTGTCGGGGCGGAGCCTTCGCTGGGTTCCAGTGTCGGGGGCGGAGCCTTCGCTGGGGCCAGTGTCGGGGGCGGAGCCTTCGCTGGGGCCAGTGTCGGGGCGGAGCCTTCGCTGGGGCACGTGTCGGGGGCGGAGACTTCGCTAGGGCCAGTGTCGGGGCGGAGCCTTCGCTGGGTTCCAGTGTCGGGGGCGGAGACTTCGCTGGGGCCAGTTTTGGGGGCGGAGCCTTTGCTGGGTTCCAGTGTCGGGGGCGGAGCCTTTGCTGGGTTCCAGTGTCGGGGGCGGAGACTTCGCTGGGGCCAGTGTCGGGGGCGGAGCCTTCGCTGGCGCCAGTGTCGGGGGCGGAGACTTCGCTGGGGCCAGTGTTGGGGGCGGAGCCTTTGCTGGGTTCCAGTGTCAGGGGCGGAGCCTTCGCTGGCGCCAGTGTTGGGGGCGGAGCCTTCGCTGGCGCCAGTGTCGGGGGCGGAGACTTCGCTGGGGCCAGTGTCGGGGGCGGAGCCTTCGCTGGCGCCAGTGTCGGGGGCGGAGACTTCGCTGGGGCCAGTGTTGGGGGCGGAGCCTTTGCTGGGTTCCAGTGTCAGGGGCGGAGCCTTCGCTGGCGCCAGTGTTGGGGGCGGAGCCTTCGCTGGCGCCAGTGTCGGGGGCGGAGACTTCGCTGGGGCCAGTGTCGGGGGCGGAGCCTTCGCTGGCGCCAGTGTCGGGGGCGGAGCCTTCGCTGGGGCCAGTGTTGGGGGCGGAGCCTTTGCTGGGTTCCAGTGTCGGGGGCGGAGCCTTCGCTGGGGCCAGTGAAACGTCACTGCAATGGTGAGCGGTTCTGTCCAGCCCGTAGTTTAACTATTGATTACTTCAGGAAAACATTGAATGATAAACAGCTCAGCCTGTGTCAGACAGCAAACATAAGCACAGGGTGACGCTGGTCAAACCACAGTAACAGTGAACTCTCTGTCTGAGAAATGAAGCGGAGAGCAGTGATGCTCCGCTACCTGACAGTATAGTTTTGTCATTCAGTGCGTGACTGGCTAAAGTTTATAATTGAATATGTTTTTCAGTTAATTCCAGTTCTGAAGAGAGGGGAGTTGCTGTTGTGGTTGCAGTCTGTGCCACAGCCATGAACTACGAGTGCCCGATCCATGAAATTTACCGAATGTCCTCCAGTTACAAGTTGACTTTTATATAAATTCACTGGCAGGTGACGTTTCTATTGATTTAAAAGTTAAACGTTGCGTTTGCCGTATTGTGATGGCATTAATCCCACCGGATAATCCAAGGCTTGCCTCGATATACAAACGGGCCAAGGCTCAATGAACCCTGCCAATTCCGAGCATGACAGAAAAGTACTAACAGTGCCGGCTAAATCCCGGGAAACAGTACTGAAAACACAATGGACCAAAACACTGCCCAGAGCTCAGTGGGAACATTGATCCTTATGCCTCACACTTTGTTTAAATTGGGTTGTGTGTGACACAGTTTATCTCATTGTCTGCTTGGCTTCTTTACAAAGAAGGTGCCTGCACCATGAGCATCACCTTTAACACACTTTCAGTCACCGTCAGTCGGGCAGGAAGTTGCCATTGAGCTGTTTTGAGAGAAAATGTTTCCTTTACTTTAGTAAATAAGGTAGCAGAGCCACAAGTGAATGATCGTTGGACGTCAATGGCCTGATTTATCCTCTCGGTGTGTTTAGTAGTGGTGCCCTTACCCTTTCCAACATGTTGTTTCCTGCCCCTGTGAATCAGAGTGTTCCTGGGTTAAATCTGTGTTTAGTCTCATCTGCTTTCTCCTTCCTTGTGTGGAATGGCTGTTGCCATACTCTAACATCCAAAGCAGCTGAATGATTTCAGTCCAGGTTTCCCAGAGCGCCACAGAGAGACTGCCAATTTAATTCAGGCTGGATTTTAATTGAGGTGAGGGATTTCAGTGAAGGGGAAAGGGATACTTCCCCATCTTTTTGCTGCTACACTCTGTGATCTGTGTGGACTGACCGAGCTGATCTGGAAGCACACCTTGAGAGCTTTATCATTTTCTTTTCTGCCTGGAAAAATAAATGTAAAATTATAAATTTCCTACGTTACAACACTGAGTACACTTCAGAAGTACTTCATTGGCTGTAAAGCGTTTTGGGACGTCCTGAGGTTGTGATAGAATTGCATTTCTATAGCGCCTTTCTTTCTTAAATAGGTTTTATTGACCCGAACTCTCTGTCCTAGAATCTTTTTTGCTGACTACAGTGTATTAAAAATCTTACATCTGAATGCACTTCTTGCCAACCTTTTCCATTGTAATTCACTTTGTCCACCTTTATAATGGAGCTGACTTTGTGAACTGGCAGGAGGGTTTCATTATTTTTTAATTCTTAGGGCCAGCGACGCCCACATCCCACGAACGAACGAATAAAAAAAGTGTTCCCGCATTGTGGGTGAGCCAGGCCAGGCCGGCATTTATTGACCATCCCCAGCTGCCCTGAGAAGATGGTGGTGAGCCTTCTCCTTGAACTGCTGCAGTCCGTGTGGTGATCGCACTCCCACTATGGTGTCCAATTTGTTCCCCTTATTTTCGAACATTGTAGTGATTGTTTACAACTGGGTGGCTTGCTAGGCCACTTCACAGGGCATTAAAAACATGCACATAGCGTGAGACTGGAGTCACGTGTAGGCCCAGACCAGGTGGGGTGGGGCTGGAGTCACGTGTAGGCCCAGACCAGGTGAGGTGAGACTGGAGTCACGTGTAGGCCCAGACCGTGTGGGGTGGGGCTGGAGTCACGTGTAGGCCCAGACCAGGTGGGGTGAGACTGGAGTCACGTGTAGGCCCAGACCAGGTGGGGTGAGACTGGAGTCACGTGTAGGCCCAGACCGGGTGGGGTGAGACTGGAGTCACGTGTAGGCCCAGACCGTGTGGGGTGGGGCTGGAGTCACGTGTAGGCCCAGACCGGGTGGGGTGGGGCTGGAGTCACGTGTAGGCCCAGACCGGGTGGGGTGGGGCTGGAGTCACGTGTAGGCCCAGACCGGGTGGGGTGGGGCTGGAGTCACGTGTAGGCCCAGACCAGGTGGGGTGGGGCTGGAGTCACGTGTAGGCCCAGACCGGGTGGGGTGGGGCTGGAGTCACGTGTAGGCCCAGACCGTGTGGGGTGGGGCTGGAGTCACGTGTAGGCCCAGACCGGGTGGGGTGGGGCTGGAGTCACGTGTAGGCCAGGCCGGGTGGGGTGGGGCTGGAGTCACGTGTAGGCCCAGACCAGGTGGGGTGGGGCTGGAGTCACGTGTAGGCCAGGCCGGGTGGGGTGGGGCTGGAGTCACGTGTAGGCCAGGCCGGGTGGGGTGGGGCTGGAGTCACGTGTAGGCCCAGACCGTGTGGGGTGGGGCTGGAGTCACGTGTAGGCCCAGACCATGTGGGGTGGGGCTGGAGTCACGTGTAGGCCCAGACCGGGTGGGGTGGGGCTGGAGTCACGTGTAGGCCCAGACCGGGTGGGGTGGGGCTGGAGTCACGTGTAGGCCCAGACCGGGTGGGGTGGGGCTGGAGTCACGTGTAGGCCCAGACCAGGTGGGGTGAGACTGGAGTCACGTGTAGGCCAGGCCGGGTGGGGTGGGGCTGGAGTCACGTGTAGGCCAGGCCGGGTGGGGTGGGGCTGGAGTCACGTGTAGGCCCAGACCGTGTGGGGTGGGGCTGGAGTCACGTGTAGGCCCAGACCGGGTGGGGTGGGGCTGGAGTCACGTGTAGGCCCAGACCGGGTGGGGTGGGGCTGGAGTCACGTGTAGGCCCAGACCGGGTGGGGTGGGGCTGGAGTCACGTGTAGGCCCAGACCAGGTGGGGTGAGACTGGAGTCACGTGTAGGCCAGGCCGGGTGGGGTGGGGCTGGAGTCACGTGTAGGCCAGGCCGGGTGGGGTGGGGCTGGAGTCACGTGTAGGCCCAGACCGTGTGGGGTGGGGCTGGAGTCACGTGTAGGCCCAGACCGGGTGGGGTGGGGCTGGAGTCACGTGTAGGCCCAGACCGGGTGGGGTGGGGCTGGAGTCACGTGTAGGCCAGGCCGGGTGGGGTGGGGCTGGAGTCACGTGTAGGCCAGGCCGGGTGGGGTGGCAGGTTCCATTCTCTGAAGGACATTCGTGAACAGTTGGGTTTTTTGGCAGAATTCATGGTTATTTTTCTGGTAATAGCCCATTGATTTCCAGACCTATTAAATTCAATTTAGAGCTTGTCACAGAGGGATTTGAACTCAGAACCATTGGCTAGACTGGTCCAGTTCCATAACTACTACCCTTTAGAATTATAGAATGACAAAGTTACACGGACACCTCCCATTATAAAGTTGAACATAAGAGTTTATTATGGAAATATGTATAAATAAAGGCAGAGTGTTTGCACTAAAATGGGGAGTGAATCAATGTTCCCGTTCAGCTGCGCGGCCTGAAGCTCCTGCACAGGCCGCTCGCCAGCTTCTCAATGGAAAGACTGCGCCAGCGTGGAAGTTTGAATGGGGCCGCACAGCCCCTTAAAGGGGTCACGCACCCCCAAAAAAATACAGGTAACTTCGGCGTGAATGATATCAGCGTGCCTTGTTACAAATATCCGCTCCCCTCTAACCTCACTCCACAATCCCTGTGGCTAGTGATATAGTAAACGGGTAACTAGATCTGTCTGCATCAAACCTGATGCTGCTTCAAGCCTTAGATTTGGAAGAGCAGAACTGATCCTATCCTGTGCCTCAACACAGCCTTCTGCAGTGTATGGACTTCCTCAACATCCCAAAAAAGAACTTGACTGAAGCCAGCATTAATGCAGATGAACATTTCCTTTATGCCTTCATCTATTGATTACGATTATAAAAACATTAAATGGTGGGAATTCACCGTAAGCATCTGAAAGAGAGAAAAGGGTTTATGTTTCAGACAAGACTCTTCCTGTCAGTCTTTCGGCTGTTTGATGCGCTGTGTATTTAAGCAGGGTCTTGTTAGTTTTCCCCTCGTGGTCACTGAGCTGACAGCCCAGGGTGCTGCCCTGGTGCCAGTGGCGATGCTACTCATGAGCTGGAGACTCTGAGATTCGCCACCTCCTTATGGCGCAGCACCAGGCTGCTGTTCTGCACCTCCAACTGATATGGCACAGAGTGGGACATTGTGTAAACCCATGTCCCTGGTGTAGAGTGTCAAAACACCAGCGCACTGCACCCCTGTTTTGGACAGCTGATTCAGCATTTAATGGGTGGCTGAAACTGTGTGTTGGAATGGGAGGGGGCACAGATCAAAATATAGGAACAGGAGGAGGCCATTCAGCCCCTTTAGCCCATTCAATTAGATCATGCCTGATCTGCACCTCAACTCCACGTACCTGCCTTGGCTCCCTATCCCTTAATACCCCTACCCAACAAAAATCCATCAAACTCTGTTTTGAAATTTTCAACTGACCCCCAGCCTCAACGGCTTTTTGGGGGAGAGAGTTCCAGATTTCCACCACCCTTTGTGTGAAGAAGTGCTTCCTGACATCACCTCTGAACAGCCTGGCTCTAATTTTAAGGTTATTCCCCCTTGTTCTAGACTCCCCCCACCAGAGGAAATAGTTTCTCTCTCTCTACCCGATCGAATCCTTAATCACCTTAAACACCTCAATCAGATCACCCCTTAATCTTCGATACTCAAGGGAATACAAGCCTAGTCTAGTCTACACAACCTGTCCTCATAATTTAACCGCATTAGCCCCAGTATCATTCTGTTGAATCTGTGCTGCACCTCCTCCAAGGCCACTGTGTCCTTCCTGAGATACGGGGCCAGAACTGAACCCCGTACTTGAGGTGGGCTCTAACCAGAGCTCTGAACAGCTGGAGCATCACTTCCACCCCTTGTATTCCAGCCCCTTGAGATAAAGGACAACATCCCATTAGCCTTTGTAATTATTTTTTTGTACCTGTCCACTAGCGTTTAGTGATTTCTGCACTTGAATCCTTAAATCTCTCTGCGCTTCACAGTTCCCAGCTTCTCATAAATGGGGAGAGAAAGGGATCCTGGAATTATAATACATCATTCTCTAAAGGTTCGCGATCAGTGCCATGAAACCATAGCAAAAGCAAATAAGGTATTAGGTTGTATTAACAGGACGATTCAAAATAAAACGAGACACACCATTTTGTGTTTGTACAAAACCTTGGTTAGACCGCATTTAGAATACTGCATCCAGCTTTGGTCCCTGGTATATAGTGTATTGCTTTTCTTGTGGGTTCAATGATGAGACATTTATTAAAAGAGAATAACTTTTAATCTAAGGTTTGTTCAAGAACTCATACAGCTTTTCAGGAGACCATGCTTCTGGCTGCAGCTAAAATGAAACTCCCAGCCTCTGTCTGTGTCACATGACCTCTGCTGCTCAGGCACAAGCAATCAAACACAGACAAATGCTGTAAGGCATAAGTAATCAAACACAGACAAATATCATCACTATTTGCTGATATCATTACATCTCCCTTTCTTAAAACAAAAGTATTTTACTTTTAACTAACAACATGTTTTCTTTGTATTAATCTGCATTTTAACTGTAACATTTAATGAACTTACATTATCATTATCATGATCAAGGTTTTTTACCCTTGCTTGGTGTGTTCACATGAAATATGTCAATACACTAGAACTTGAAGAATGAATAAGATAACATTACTTCCTTCTATAGCAATAGTCCTTAAATTTGCTCAATGAGTCTCTCAGGAGGCTTCACGTGTCTTGAGGATTTTCTGATTGATTGTCCTTGAATCTGAGTTGTTGCCTCAGATGATTGGTTCTCAGCTGTGTGATCCGGTTGTTCAACAGTATCAGTCTCTTGACCTGCTGTGTGATCAGGTTGTTCAACAGTATCAGTCTTTTGACCTGCTGTGGCTGGTTCCATGAGAAGATCTCGACAATTTCTTCTCAGAACAGCACCCTCATCTGTCTGAATGGTGTATGATCTTGGTTGAACTTCACTCAGGACAGTTCCCTTCTCCGTCCATGTGTTTGTTTTGTCTTTGAACCTTACTTGGTCACCAGTGTGGAGTTCAGGTAGGTTTTGTGTTCCTCTGTCATAATAGTACTTTTGCTTTTCTTTCTGTTGTTCTTTGAACTTCCTCACTTTCTCCCCCTCTTTTGTTTTCAGGAGGTTCTCCGGGATGGGTAGGTTTGACCTTAGCCGACGTCCCATCAGGAGTTGGGCTGGTGACATACCACACTCGAGCGGCGTTGTGCGGTATACAAGCATGCTTTGGTAGAAGTCAGTTCCACTGTCTTTTGCCTTGTACATCAGTCTTTTCACTGTCTGGACCGATTTTTCCACTAGTCCATTGGACTGTGGATAGTGAGGACTTGACGTTGTGTGGACAAAGTCCCACTCTTTGGCAAAGTGTCGGAAATTTGCATTGTTAAACTGGGGTCCGTTGTCTGTGAAGACCTCGCTTGCCACGCCATGTCTGGAGAATATGGCTTTCATACTTCTTATCACAGCTTCTGCTGTGGTGGTGTACAGTCTACAAACCTCTGGATACAGGGAGTAATAGTCTGTGACGACAAGATAGTCCTTCCCTTGACATACGAATAGGTCAGCGCCTACCTTCTGGTAAGGTCTGTCTGGCACTGGGTGCAGCTGTAGTGGTTCTACCGGCTTGCTTGCTCGATATTTCAGGCATATTGTGCAGTTTGACACCTCATTTGTCACATCTTGGTTCATTCGTGGCCAGTACATCACCTCTCGTGCTCTTTTCTTACACTTTTCGATTCCCAGATGTCCTCCATGGATCTTTTTTAGCATCTCTTTTCTCAGGCTCTTTGGGATAACTATTTTACTTCCTTTGTAGATGATGTCTTCGACCACTGATAGTTCCGCCCTGCAGTTCCAGTACTCTGCTATGTCAGGTGAGCAGTCTTGCTTCATGTTGGGCCATCCATCCAAGGTGCTTTTCTTCAGTTGTCTCATTGTTTCATCTTTGTTTGTCTCAGTCTTTATGAGCTCCATTTTTGCATCTGCTATGGGCAGTGCACTTGTGATCATGTCCACGTAGGCGTTTACTTTTTCATCCATTGTGGTGTTTGCGGGCTCACTTGGGTCGACAGCTCTGGACAACGTGTCTGCTGTATACATCAGCTTACCCGGTGTGTACGCAACATTCAGTGTATAGCGTTGCAGCCTGATCATCATTCTTTGTATTCTAAGCGGACAGCTATTTAGTGGCTTTTGGAACAATGCAATCAAGGGCTTATGGTCAGTCTCTACACTGATTGCTTGTCCTGCCACAAACTGGTGAAATCTTTCACAGGCGTATGTGATGCTGAGCTGCTCCTTTTCTATTTGAGCATATCGCGTCTCCGCGTCTGTCATTGAGCGTGATGCATATGCAATAGGTTGCCAGTAGTCATATTGTTGCAGAAGAACGGCACCGAGCCCACTCTGTGATGCATCTGATGATATCTTGATGGGTCTCGCTGGGTCATAAAACCTCAGAACTGGTTCCTCTGTGAGCAGTTTCTTTAGATCGCTCCATGACTTCTCATGCTCATGATTCCATTCCCATTCTATGTTCTTTTCAGTTAGTCTTCTCAGTGGCGCTATTTTTTCTGTGAGGTTGGATATGAATTTACCCATGTAGTTGATCATTCCATTAAACCTCTGCACGTCCTTTTTGCATTGTGGCCTTGGCATATTCTCAATGGCGGACACCTTTCTGGGATCTGGTCTGATGCCCTCACTGCTAAGGATAGCTCCCACGAATGTCAGTTCTGTCACCCCGAGCTGGCATTTCTCTCTATTCAGCTTCAGGTTTGTTTTCCTTGTTGCTTCCAGCACTTTTTTCAGTCTCTCGTCATGCTCAGTTCTCGTGGTTCCCCATACTATGATGTCATCCATTGATGTATCAACTCCCTCCAGGTGCTCATAGATCATATGGATAGTCTTGTGATACACTTCAGGAGCTGAGGCAATGCCAAATGGTAACCTTAGGAATCTGTATCTGCCATATAGAGTGTTGAACGTGCACAGTCTTGAACTTGCTTCGTCCAGCTTCATCTGCCAAAATCCTGAGGATGCATCTAACTTGCTGAAATATTTTGCATTTGCAAACTGTGCCATGATTTCCTCACGTGTAGGAAGCTTGAAGTGCTCTCTCTTTATTGCTCTGTTTAGATCTCTTGGATCCAGGCAAATTCTGAGCTTTCCATTCTTTTTGTCCACTACGACGAGGGAACTCACCCACTCAGTTGGCTCATCTATCTTCTGAATCACGTTCAGGCTTTCCATCCTGTCCAACTCTGCCTTCAGTTGCTTTTGAAGAGCAAACGGAACTTTTCTGCATGGATGTATGACCGGTGTCATACTTTTATCTACTCTGATCGTGTGTTCTCCTGGAATGCAGCCTAGACCCTTAAATAGGTCTTTGTACTCTTTCATGAGTTCATCATAGACTGTCTCTCCTTCGCTTTCCACAACGAGGACTCTCTTTACCAGGTTCAGTCTCTCACAGGCTTTTAAACCTAGTATGGCTTGCACATCCTTTGGCACCACGATTAATGCTAGCGTGTGCTCTCTGTCCTTGTGTGTTACTTTGACAATGCATTTTCCTTTCACTGGTATATCAGTACCTGAGTATCCGGTCACTTTCACTTGTATTCCATGTAACTTTGGTCTGGGTCTAATTCTCTTAAAATCGGTCTCTGATATCACATTAACTTGTGCTCCAGTATCCAATTTAAATGGGATGTGTATGTCATTCACTTTTAGTGTCAACATCCAGTCTCTTTCTTCTTTTTTGTTTTCAGACACAACATCTACATTGAATTCCTCTATCTCGCTTTCATCTACTGTATGGACCTTGCTTTGTTGCGCTTGGTTCTTACAGCAACGGGCATAATGGTTGTTTTTGTTGCATCTATTGCATGTTTTACCATATGCTGGACTCTTTCTTGGTGGATGCTGTGTACCGCATCGACTACATGACTTCCGATTGTCCCTTTCATTTTCGTTTGCTGGCCACGTCTCTTTTTTCACATTGGCGCTCTCTTTGTTAAACGGTTTGTATCCGTTCTTTCTCACTGCATCCACGTTGCAGCTACTGTCACTGAACAGCTCCTTTGCCTGCAACTTCACAGTCTCTGTAGCCCTACACAGTGCTATGGCTTTTCCCAGGTCTAGATCTTGCTCTCGTAGCAGTCTTTCCCTTAGACCATTATCTGGAATACCACACACCAGTCTGTCTTTTATCAGCGAGTCTGTGAGTCCCCCAAATTCACACGATTTGCTTCGGTTTCTCAGTTCAGTCACATACTGATCAATAGTCTCGCCGATTTTCTGTACACATGTGAAGAATTTGTGCCTCTCAAAGGTCACGTTGCGTTTAGGTATGCAGTAGGCCTCAAACTGTTCCATTATTTTATCTAGCTTCATTTTGTCTCCATCAACAGCAAATATGAAATTATTATATACCTCCAGCGCTGCATCACCCACTACATGTAAGAACACGGACGATTTCTGTTTATCACTTTTCTCGTCAGCTCCGGTTGCCGCTAAATACAACTCTAAACGTTGTTTGAACCTTCTCCAATTTTCAGCCACATTACCTGACAACTGAAGCGTCGCCGGTGGGAGCAAACCTTCCATTTTTCACTTCGTTAGCTATTCTCTAATGGTAAGCAACGATGTTCTCTTCTGGCTTGCTAATATGTGGAGAGCTGATTTAACTTACTTGCCACAACTCCTTTCACTGTCCCATCGAGTTGCTAACTTCCGATTTTTTCTCTTCATCTCTTTCAATCGAGCCACTTCTGACACCATGTATTGCTTTCCTTGTGGGTTCAATGATGAGACATTTATTAAAAGAGAATAACTTTTAATCTAAGGTTTGTTCAAGAATTCATACAGCTTTTCAGGAGACCATGCTTCTGGCTGCAGCTAAAATGAAACTGAAACTCCCAGCCTCTTTGTCTGTGTCACATGACCTCTGCTGCTCAGGCACAAGCAATCAAACACAGACAAATGCTGTAAGGCATAAGTAATCAAACACAGACAAATGTCATCACTATTTGCTGATATCATTACATATAGAAGTGAAGGAGTTCAGAGGAGAGCCACCAGAATGGTTCCCAACTTAAAATAACATTAGAACATAAGACATAGGAGCAGGAGGAGGTCATTTGGCCCCTCGAGCCTGCTCCGCCATTCAATAAGATCATGGCTGATCTGATCTTGGCCTCAACTCCACTTCCCTGCCCGCTCCTCATAACCCTTGACTCCCTTATCGTTCAAAAATCTGTCTATCTTCACCTTAATATATTCAATGACCCAGCCTTCACAACTCTCTGGGGTAGAGAATTCCAAAGATTTACAACCCTCTGAGAGAAGAAATTCCTCCTCATCTCCGTTTTAAATGGGTGCCCCCTTATCCTGAAACTGTGCCCCCCTAGTTTTAGATTCCCCCACGAGGGGAAACATCCTCTCTGCATCTACCCTGTCGAGCCCCCTCAGAACCTTATATGTTTCAATAAGATCCCCTCTCATTCTTCTAAACTCCAATGAGTATAGGCCCATGTTGTTACTTAGGGAGGTGTAAAAATCTGGGCCTATTCACTTTAGAGACGCGTAGACCTGGGGGTGATTTGATCGAGGTATGTAACATAGTTGAAGGACTAAATTGTGTTCCTATTGAAAGATTATTTCAATTTGATAAATTGGGGAAAACCAGGGACCTTGCGTGTTAGTCACACGAGGGTGGAGCTAGGTTAGATGTTGGGCGGTTCCTCTTTTCCAGGTGGATAGTAAACATTTGGAAGAAGTTGCAGGCTGGTGCGGTGAGTGCTGACTCCCTGCAAACCTTCGAAAGGGAGCTGGACCACCTCCTGGCTGGGGCGTGCATCACCTCCTTTAAAAGTTAGGTCAAATTCCAGGCAATATAATCATGGCCAATATGCTTTCCTGGACAATTTTCCGATTGCCTAAGCGGGTCGGAGAGGAATTTCCCAGATTTTTTTCTCTTAATTGGCCGTGAGTTTGATCTGGTTTTGTTGCCTCTCCCAGGATATCACATGGCTGCTGGTGGGGGTGGGATTGTCCAATCACAATGCTTCAGGCATCACGACTGTGTGGGGCAGCTCAATGGACCAGATGGTCTTTTCCTGCCCGTTACTTTCACACATTCGTATCGCTCAAGTCCTGGAGGTGGTTCAGAGAAACGTCACAAGATTAATCCCTAGTGTCAGGACGCTGGAGGACAGACTGGAGAAACTTTTCAGCCTTGAAAGGAGGTCAATGAAAGATAACCTTATAGAGGCATATATGACAGTAAATTACATCGAATGACTGGATTTGGAACATTACAAACTAAATCATGATAGTAGGACAAGAGAGCACAGATTAAAAACAGCAAAAAAAAAGTTAGGACTGATGTCAGGACATTCTTCACATAAAGAATGATCAACACACTGCAGAGATTACCAACAGCTAGTGGACAGGTACAAAACATAACTTAAAAGGCTAATGGGATGTTGTCCTTTATCTCAAGGGGCTGGAATACAAGGGGTGGAAGTGATGCTCCAGCTGTTCAGAGCTCTGGTTAGAGCCCACCTCAAGTACGGGGTTCAGTTCTGGGCCCCGGATCTCAGGAAGGATACATTGGTCTTGGAGGAGGTGCAGCACAGATTCAACAGAATGATACTGGGGCTAATGCGGTTAAATTATGAGGACAGGTTGTGTAGACTAGACTTGAACATTGAAGATTGATGTAATTGAGGTGTTTTTGATGATGAAAGGAGTGGATAGGGTCGATAGAGAGTGATATGCCTATCAATTAGTCCAATAAAAGGCGACGAGTTAAGAACGTAACTGAAGGTTTTTATTGGCTAAATAACAGAGCCCACCCTCGTGGGTGATCCGATCCAACAGGGAGGAATACTAGCCAGTCAGCTACCTTTATACCTGGGCAGGTAATGGGCGGAGTCGGAGGTGGTCAGCCCAGGTATAACAGTGCGACAAGAGGCGACCTCGTGTAGTGATGTGACAGTGAGAACAGTGAGAACAATATACAGTGATAACTATAACAGTGGTTTACCACATTCACCCCTTGTTTAGATTAGAGTCCGGCGGGGTGAAGTGTATTACCAGCTCTGGTATGTCAGTCTGTCCGGAGGCTTCGTTAGCCTCTCCGATCGTCGCAGCGGCGGTGTTACATTATCCGGTGTTAAAGCTGGTGTCTGCGTAGTCGGCAAAGGCTCGTGGGGTTCCGGCATGCCGTCTACCTCGGCTGGACTCGGGGGGTTGGGAGGGGGGGGTGAGGGTGCGAGGTCTCGTAAGGAGACAGTGTCCTCCCGTCCGTCTGGGTAAGCCACATAGGCGTACTGGGGGTTGGCGTGCAGGAGGTTCACCTTCTCGACCAGGGGGTCCGTTTTATGGGCCCTCACGTGCTTTCGCAGCAAGACGGGTCCCGGAGAGGTCAGCCAGGTTGGTAGGGTGGTTCCCGTAGTCGACTTCCTGGGGAAGACAAACATTCGGGCATGGGGGGTGGTGTTAATGGCAGTGCAAAGTAGTGACCGGATGGAGTGCAGCGCAATCGGGAGGACCTCTTGCCAGCGGGAGGTTGGGAGGCCCTTAGACTTTAAGGCTAAGAGGGTGGCCTTCCATACCGTCGCGTTCTCTCTTTCCACCTGGCCGTTCCCTCGGGGGTTGTAGCTGGTGGTCCTGCTTGCTGCAATACCCCTCTCCAATAGGAACTGACGGAGTTCCTCGCTCATGAAGGAGGCGCCCCGGTCACTATGTATATAGTTCGGGAACCCGAACAAGGCGAAGAGTTTGTTCAGGCATTTAATGACCGTGTTACTGGTCATGTCTGGGCAGGGGAAGGCAAAGGGGAAACGGGAGTACTCATCAACGATGTTGAGGAAGTACACATTACGGTCGGATGACGGTAGGGGCCCCTTGAAGTCGATGCTCAGACGCTCGA
Organism: Somniosus microcephalus; assembly: GCF_052327205.1. Classification (NCBI taxonomy): domain Eukaryota; kingdom Metazoa; phylum Chordata; class Chondrichthyes; order Squaliformes; family Somniosidae; genus Somniosus; species Somniosus microcephalus. The sequence continues at coordinate 5,226,599 of NC_141008.1, forward strand.
AGGGGCGGGTGGCCTTGATCAGGCTTGCTCTGTCCGGCTTATAGAAGTGCGGTTTGCACTCAGCACAGATCTGGCAGTTCCTGGTCATGGTCCTGACCTCCTCGATGGAGTATGGCAGGTTGCGGGCCTTAATGAAATGGTAGAGTCTGGTGACTCCGGGGTGGCAGAGGTCATTGTGGAGGGTCTGAAGTCTATCACTTTGCGCGCTGGCGCATGTAATGCGTGAAAGAGCATCAGGGGGGTCGTTCAGTTTACCGGGCCGGTACAAGATCTCATAATCATAGGTGGAAAGCTCGATTCTCCACCTCAAGATTTTGTCGTTCTTGATCTTGCCCCTCAGCTTGTTATTAAACATGAAGGCAACCGAGCGTTGGTCGGTGAGGAGGGTAAATCGTTTGCCTGCCAAGTAGTGCCTCCAGCGCCGTACTGCCTCCACAATTGCCTGGGCTTCCTTCTCGACCGACGAGTGTCGGGTCTCGGGGCCCTGTAGGGTCCTTGAGAAGAAGGCTACCGGCCTACCCTCCTGGTTAAGGGTAGCGGCTAGGGCGAAGTCGGATGCATCGCTCTCCACTTGGAAGGGGATTGACTCATCCACTGCGTGCATTGTGGCCTTGGCTATGTCTCCCTTAATGAGGGAGAAGGCCGCGCACGCCTCTTCCGTGAGGGGGAAGGATGTGGTTTTCAGGAGGGGTCTGGCTTTGTCCGCATAATTGGGTACCCATTGGGCATAGTAGGCGAAAAGCCCCAGGGTTCTCCTAAGTGCTTTTGGACAGTGGGGGAGGGGTAGCTCCATGAGGGGGCGCATTCTTTCGGGGTCGGGGCCGATGACTCCGTTCTCTACTACACAGCCAAGGATGGCAAGGCGCGCTGTGTTAAACACGCATTTCTCCTTATTGTAGGTGAGGTTCAGCCGTTGGGCCGTACGGAGGAATTTCTCCAGATTCACGTCGTGATCCTGCCGGTCGCGGCCGCAGATGGTGACGTTATCTAGGTAGGGGAATGTGGCCTGCAGTCCGTTCTGGTCAACCATCCGGTCCATCTCCCTTTGGAAGACCGAGACCCCGTTGGTGACACCGAAGGGGACCCTAAGGAAGTGGTATAGGCGCCCATTCGCCTCGAAGGCGGTGTACTGGCGGTCCTCGGGGTGGATAGGGAGTTGGTGGTAGGCCGACTTAAGGTCGATGGTCGAGAATACGCGGTATTGTGCAATCTGATTGACCATGTCAGATATGCGGGGAAGGGGGTATGCGTCCAGCTGGGTGTATCTGTTTATGGTCTGGCTGTAGTCGATGACCAGGCGATTTTTATCGCCGGTCTTAACGACCACGACCTGGGCACGCCAGGGGCTGTTGCTCCCCTCGATGATGCCCTCCTTCAGGAGACGCTGCACCTCAGAGCTAATGAAAGCTCTGTCCCCAGCGCTGTACCGCCTGCTCTTGGTAGCGACGGGTTTGCAGTCGGGGGTGAGGTTAGCGAACAGGGAAGGTGGCGGCACCTTGAGGGTGGATAGGCTGCAGGTGTTACGCGGTGGGCGGTTTAACCTTCGCTGGTTGTCGACTGTGAGTGGGGGGAGGGGTCCACCGTATGCTAGGGTTACACTTTGGAGGTGGGATTGGAAGTCCAGCCCTAGTAGGACGGCAGCGCAGAGCTGGGGGAGGACGAGGAGTTTAAAGTTTTTATACTCTGTACCCTTAACCGACAAGGTCACAGCACAGTAGCCGCTAATGTCCGTGGCGTGGGACCTCGATGCCATCGAGATTCGGTTGCGCGTTGGCAGGACAGGGAGGGAGTAGTGGCTCACCGTGTCTGGGTGGATGAAGCTCTCCGTGCTTCCGCTGTCGAACAGGCAGGTCGTGGCGTGGCCGTTTACTTTGATGTCCATCATCGACTTGGACAGGTGGTGTGGGCGGGCTTGATCCAGAGTGACGGAGGCTAGCGTGTAGGTAAGTGAGTCGTTGTCGTCTGCGGGCGAGGCGGTCGTCGGGTCCGGGGGCCCGGTGGCAGTCGGGCGTGGTGGGTAAAATGGCGTCTCCCACGAGGTAGGACAAAATGGCGGAGAAGATGGCTGCCCCCATAACTCACATGAGGCACTATTGGGGTCGGTTGCCTTGATCAAAGATGGCCGCCCCCATGACTCACGTGTGGGGATACTGGCCTCAGTTGCCATGAAAGAAGATGGCCGCCCCCACAGTTCGCATGAGGCACTGCTGGCCTCTGAAGATCCGCTCCTGCAGGCCTTAGAGAAGTGGCCTTTCTTCCTGCAGGTTGTGCAGGTAGAGTTCCTGGCTGGGCAGCGCGACCTCGGGTGCTTCTCCTGGCCGCAAAAGAAGCAGCCGGCGGCCCGATCGCGGGTGCCCGATGTCGGAGCCGGTACCGGGGGTGGCGGCCCGGTCGGGTCCGGGACGCCGACGCTGAGGTAGGTCCCGGGGGCGGCGCTGCGAAGGGTATTGCGGTAGGGGTCGGGCCCGAGTCCCAGGGTCGCGAGCAGTACCTGGAAAACGCCTCCTGGTCCTGATGGGCCACCTCCAGGGAGAGAGCGAGGGCTTCAGCTTTGTCCAGGTCGAGGTCTTTAGCTTCAAGCAGTCTTTGCCGTGAGTAGTCGGACCGTAGGCCTTTCACAAAGGCATCGCGGATATTATCTTCCGTATTTTCAACAGCCGTCACCGCTTTAAAGTCACAGTTCCTGCCGAGTGCTCTTAGCGCCCGTAAAAATTCAGCTACAGACTCTCCTGGCTGTTGCGGGCGGGATCTTAGGAGGTGCCTGGTGTACATGTAATTTACCGGGCTGCGGTACTGCTGTTTCAGTAGGTTGATAGCGGCCTCGTACGTAGTCGTGTCCTGTATGAGTGCGTATACTCTCGGGCTCGCTTGGGCGTTCAGAAGTCTTAGTTTGGATCTCTGCGGGGCGCCGGATTCTTCCAGGTAGGATTCGAAGCAGTCCAGCCAGTGTTTGAAGTTGAGGGCTGCGTTTGGTGCCTGTGGGTTTAGATCCAGGTATGGTGGTTTCAAGGCTTGCAGCCAAGCCGGCTGGTGTGGCCCGTTGTCTGGAGGCTGCTGTTGCTGTGCTGCTGGGTGAGCTCCTTGCTGTTGCTGTTCATTATCAGACATCTTTAAAATTTAGTCAATAAAATTGATATGCCTATCAATTAGTCCAATAAAAGGCGACGAGTTAAGAACGTAACTGAAGGTTTTTATTGGCTAAATAACAGAGCCCACCCTCGTGGGTGATCCGATCCAACAGGGAGGAATACTAGCCAGTCAGCTACCTTTATACCTGGGCAGGTAATGGGCGGAGTCGGAGGTGGTCAGCCCAGGTATAACAGTGCGACAAGAGGCGACCTCGTGTAGTGATGTGACAGTGAGAACAGTGAGAACAATATACAGTGATAACTATAACAGTGGTTTACCACAGAGAGAATCTATTTCCTCTGGTGGGGTGAGTCTGGAACAAGGGGGAATAACCTTAAAATTAGAGCCGGGCCGTTCAGGGGTGATGTCAGGAAGCACTTCTTCACACAAAGGGGAGTGGAAATCTGGAACTCTCCCCCAAAAAGCTGTTGAGGCTGGGGGTCAATTGAAAATTTCAAAATTGAGATTGATGGATTTTTGTTGGGTAAGGGTATTAAGGGATAGGGAGCCAAGGCAGGTACGTGGAGTTGAGGTGCAGATCAGGCATGATCTAATTGAATGGCGGAGCAGGCTTGAGGGGATAAATGACCTCCTCCTGCTCTTATTTAACACATAGAATACATCATTGGATCGGGTAGTGGATGTGAAAACCCTGGATTCATTGAAGAAACAGTTGAATTCCATAATGGGGGCACTCTTGGGTTTTTCTGGGGTGATGAGCCTTTGTCACATGGATCTTGCAATCTTTTGAACAGTTGGCCATTATGGAAAGCTTTTATGTTCCTATAATAGGGGGAATAAATCAAATACTTATAACCTGAACCAACAGTTGTAAATGGACAGGCCAGTCAGCACAGATTGATGCTTCAGGCTGAAGCCTTCTTCGAAGCTCTGCAGATGCTGATTGACCTGCTGTGCATTTTCAGCATTTTTTAAAACCCTTTTTGATCATGCTCCTCCACTCCCTCCACCACTGATGCGCACTAACGACAGATGCACTGCAACAACTCACCATGTCTTCTTCAGCAGCGCCTCTCAAACCCGCAATCTCCGCCACCTAGAAGGACAAAGGCAGCGGGCGCGCGGGAACACCACCACCTCCAAGTCACACGTGATTGTGTCCAATTCTGGGCACCACTTTAGGAAGGATGTCAAGGCTTTGGAGAGGGTACAGAGGACGTTTACCAGGACGATACCAGGGATGAGGGACTTTAGTTATGTGGGGATTGAAGAAGCTGGGATTGTTCTCCTTAGAGCAAAGAAGGTTAAGGGGAGACCTAATAGAGGTATTCAACATTACGAGGAGTACTGATAGAGCAAGTGGGGAGAAACGATTTCCTCTGGCAAGTGGGTCGGTAACCAGAGGTCATAGATTTAAAATAATTGCCAAAAGAGCTAGATGGGAAATGAGAAATTTCTTCACACAGCGTGTTGTTAAGATCTGGAAGGCACTACCTGAATGGATGGTGCAATCAGAATCCTTAGGAACTTTCAAAAGGCAGTTAGACACGTATAAAGAAAGACTTGCATTTCTATAGTGCTTTTCACAACCTCAGGATGTCCCAAATAACTTTACAGCCAATGAAGTACTTTTTGAAGTGTAGTCACTGTTTGTAATGTAGGAAACGCAGCAGCCAATTTGCACACAGCAGCCAATTTGCACACAGCAAGCTCCCACAAACAGCAATGTGACAATGCCCAGATAATCTGTTTTAGTGATGTTAATTGAGGGATAAATATTGGCCAGAACATTGGCGAGAACTCCCCTGCTCTTCTTCAAAATATGCCATGAGATCTTCGACGTTCACCTGAGAGCAGACGGGCCCTCGGTTTAATGTCTCATCCGAAAGATGGCACCTCCGACAGTGCAGCACTCTCTCAGTACTGCCCTGGAGTGTCAGCCTAGATTTTTGTGCTCGTCAAATGGAGTTGAGGTACAGATCAGCCATGAACGAATTGAATTGTGGAACAAGTTTGAGGGGCTGAATGGCTTACTCCTATGTTCCTATGTAACACATAGGATACACCATTGGATAAGGCTGATGAGCTGAGGGCACAGATAGACACGTGGAAGTATAATATCAAAGCTGTTACTGAAACATGGCTGAAGGAAGGGCAGGATTGGCAGCTCAACATTCCTGGTTACAGAGTTTTCAGACGAGATAGAGAGGGGGATAAAAAAGGAGGGGGATCGCAATATTGGTTAAAGAAACAAAGACAGCTGTGAGGAGGAATGATATGTTAGAAGGATCATCGAATGAGGCCACATGGGTTGAACTGAAGAACAAAAAAGGGGCAATTACACTGCTGGGAGCGTAATACAGACCCCCAAACAGTCAGAGGGAGATAGAAGAGCAAATATGTCAGCAAATTTCTGAGAAGTGCAAAACCCATAGGGCAGTAATAGTAGGGGATTTCAATGACCCCAACATTAACTGGGATAGAATCAGTATAAAGGTATAGAGGGCGCAGAGCTCTTAAAATGCATCCAGGAGAACTTTTTTAGCCAGTACTTATACACTGAGATCGATAGATTTTTGGACTCTAGGGGAATTAAGGGATATGGAGATCGGGCAGGAAAGTGGAGTTGAAGTCAATGGTCAGCCATGATCTTATTGAATGGCAGAGCAGGCTTGAGGGGCCGTATGCCTACTCCTGCTCTTATTTCTTATGTTCTTACATAGCAAGCCCAGCAAGAGAGCAGGAGCTTCTGGACCTAGTTTTAGGGAATGAAGCTGGGCAGGTAGAAGGGGTATCAGTGGGTGAGCATTTTGGTGGTAGTGATCATAATTCAGTTAGATTTAGCGTAGTTATGGAAAAGGACAAAGATAGATCAGGACTAAAAGTTCTCGATTGAGGAAAGGCCAATTTTACTAAGCTGAGGTGTGATTTAGCAAAAGTGGACAGGAAACAGTTACTTGAAGGTAAATCAATATCAGAGCAGTGGGGGGTGGGGGCATTCAAGGAGGAGATCCTGAAAGTTCAGAGCAAATATGTTCCGACCAAAAAAAAGGGTGGGACCCAAATCTGGAGCCCCCTCGATGTCAAGGAGCACACAGGCTAGGATAAGGCAAAAAAGGGAAGCTTATGTCAGATACCGAGGGCTTAATATTGCAGAAACCCTAGAGAAGTATAGAAAGTGCAGGGGTGAAATTAAATAGGAAATTAGGAAAGCAAAGGGAGGGCATGAAGAAATATTGGCAAGTAAAGTCAAGGAAAACCCAAAGATGTTTTCTAAATACATAAAGAGCAAGAGGGTAACTAAACAAAGAGTAGGGCCTATTAGAGACCTAAAAGGAAGCTTGTGTGTGAAGGCGGAAGACATGGGTAGGGTTCTTAATGAATACTTTGCATCTGTCTTCACAAAAGAGAGATATGATGCAGACGTTGTCGGAGGAGTGTGAAATATTAGATGAGATAAACATAGTGAGAGAAGAAGTATTAAGGGGTTTAGAAGCTTTAAAAGTCGATGAATCGTCAGGCCTGGATGAAATGTATCCCAGGCTGTTAAGAGAAGCAAGGGAGGAAATAGTGGAGGCCCTGACCATCAGTTTTCAATCCTCTCTGGCTACAGGTGTGGTGCTGGAGGACTGCTAACGTTGTACCATTGTTTAAAAAGGGAGAAAGGGATAGACCGAGTAATTACAGGCCAGTCAGCCTAACCTCGGTGGTGGGAAAATTATTGGAAAAAATTCTGAGGGACAGTATTAATCGTCATTTAGAAAGACACGGATTAATCAAGGACAGTCAGCATGGATTTGTTAAAGGAAGGTCGTGTCTGACTAACTTGATTGAATTTTTTGAGTTGGTAACAGGAAGGTTGATGAGGGTAGATGATGCAGTCTACATGGATTTTAGCAAAGCTATTGACAATGGCAGACTGGTCAGAAAAGTAAAAGCCCATGGATTCAAGGGAAAGTGGCAAGTTGGATCCAAAATTGGCTCAGTGGCAGGAAGCAAAGGGTAATGGTTGACTGAAAGGCTGTTTCCAGTGGGGTTCCGCGGGGCTCAGTACTGGGTCCTTTGCTTTTTGTGGTATACATCAATGATTTAGATTTAAATGTAGGGAGTATGATTAAGGAATTTGCAGATGATACAAAAATTGGCCGTGTGGTTGATAGTGAGGGAGAAAGCTGTAGACTGCAGGAAGATATCAATGGACTGGTCAGGTGGGCAGAAAAGTGGCAAATGGAATTCACTCCAGAGAAGTGTGAGGTAATGCATTTGGGGAGGGCTAACAAGGCAAGGGAATACACAATACATGGTAAGATACTGAGAAGTGCAGAGGAACAGAGGGACCTTGGAGTGCATGTCCACAGATCCCTGAAGGTAGCAGGACAGGTAGATAAGGTGGTTAAGAAGTCATACGGGATACTTTAGCCGAGGCATAGAATATAAGAGCAGGGAGGTTATGCTTGAACTGTATAAAACACTAGTTAGGCACAGCTAGAGTACTGTGTACAGTTCTGGTCACCACATTACAGGAGAGATATGATTGTACTAGAGAGAGTACAGAGGAGATTTACGGGGATGTTGCCTGGGCTGGAGAATTTTAGCAATGAGGAAAGATTGGATAGGCTGGGGTTGTTTTATTTGGAACAGAGGAGGCTAAGGGGAGACTTGATTGAGGTGTATAAAATTATGAGGGGCCTAGATAGAGTGGATAGGAAGGACCTATTTCCCTTAGCAGAGAGGTCAATAACCAGGGGGCAGAGATTTAAAGTAACTGGTAAAAAGATTAGAGGGGAGTTGAGGAGAACCTTTTTCACCCAGAGGGTGGTGGGGGTCTGGAACTCACTGTCTGAAAGGGTGGTAGAGGCAGAAACCCTCATTGAATTTACAAAGTACTTGGATATACACTTGAAGTGCCGTAACCTACAGGGCTACGGACCAAGAGCTGGAAAGTGGGATTAGGCTGGAGAGCTCTTTTTTGGCTGGCTGTGGACACGATGGGCTGAATGGCCTCCTTCTGTGCCGTAAATGTCTATGATTCTATGAAGTTTCTGGAGTGGGACATGAACCCACAACCTTCTGACTCAGAGGCAAGAGTGATACCCACTGAGCCACAGCGGACACTGCAGGGCAGTATTTGAAGAAAACTGATTTCCAGGGTTATAGGGAAAAAGCTGGGTGTGGGACTAACCTGGCCAGCTCTTTCAAAGAGCCGGCACAGGTCTGACGGGCCGAATGGTGCTGTAAGATTCAATGATCCCGACATATGTCGCTCTTCGTTCATTGTTGCTGGGTCAGAATCCTGGAACTGCCTTCTTAATAGCACTGTGGGAGCTCCTTCACCACACGGACTGCAGCGGTTCAAGAAAGTGGCTCACCGCCAGCTTCTCAAGGGCAAGTAGGGATGGGCAATAAATGCCGGCCTTGCCAGTGACGCCTCATCCATTAATGAATGAATAATTCAGTTGTAGCTTTGACCAAGATTGTATTGTAATGGAAAACAACACTGAGTAAGTTCGCAATGATTTTTCAGAGGGCACTTAATGAAATACTGTTTCTTCTCTCAGTAATTTTGAATTCAAGTTGACAGGATCGGAATTTTGAATTTAAGATTTGCCAGAAAGTCCCGCCCTAAATCCCGCCTATTCACAGCTGATTGGCCGGCTGCTGCACTGATCCGTGTTGTGATTTGCGAGTAAGTGCCGCCACTCCGCGCTCTGATTGGCTGACTGTGCTGTCACTCCCAGGCGGCCGCCCTGTCGGGGGGTTGCGCTAGTCCCGCCCCCGGAGGCGCTGATTGGCGGGTTGTTTGAGGCGCGGATGCTGACTGGCTACGGGCGCTGTCAGTCAGAGCGGCGGGCCGGAGAGCGGAGCGCGGGGAGCAGGCGGCTCGGCGGCGGGCGGTGATGTGACAGCCCCGGATCGCGGAGTGAGCGCGGCCGCTCGGGACGATGCAGTCGGTGCTGGCCTATGGCCGGCTGATGGCTCGGGCGCTGCGGGGAGGCGGGATCAGCCGGTCGGAGAGGCGGGAGTACCGGCTCATTACCGCCGGCTGCGGCTTCGGCAAGGACCTGCGCAAGGGCAGCGCCGGCAAGGGCAGGGGCTTCGGGGACGATGCCTGCTTCGTGGCCAGTCACCGGCTGGCGGATGTACTGGGTAAGGCCGGGAGCGCGGGGAGCGCGACAGGGGATCGCTCACCCCCAACCCCCACCCCCTTTGCCCCCCTCACCCTTTGCCCCCCTCACCCCTTGCCCCCGTCACCCCTTGCCCCCCTCACCCCTTGCCCCCCTCGCCCTTGCCCCCCTCGCCCTTTGCCCCCTCGCCCTTTGCCCCCCTCGCCCTTTGCCCCCTCGCCCTTTGCCCCCCTCGCCCTTTGCCCCCCTCGCCCTTTGCCCCCCTCGCCCTTGCCCCCTCGCCCTTTGCCCCCTCGCCCTTTGCCCCCCTCGCCCCTTGCCCCCCTCGCCCCTTGCCCCCCTCGCCCCTTGCCCCCCTCGCCCCTTGCCCCCCTCGCCCCTTGCCCCCCTCGCCCCTTGCCCCCCTTGCCCCCCTCACCCCTTGCCCCCCTCACCCCTTGCCCCCCTCACCCCTTGCCCCCCTCGCCCTTGCCCCCCTCGCCCTTTGCCCCCTCGCCCTTTGCCCCCCTCGCCCCTTGCCCCCCTCGCCCCTTGCCCCCCTCGCCCCTTGCCCCCCTCGCCCCTTGCCCCCCTCGCCCCTTGCCCCCCTCGCCCCTTGCCCCCCTCACCCCTTGCCCCCCTCACCCCTTGCCCCGCTCACCCCTTGCCCCGCTCACCCCGTGCCCCCTCGCCCTTGCCCCCCTCGCCCTTGCCCCCCTCGCCCTTGCCCCCCTCACCCCGTGCCCCCCTCGCCCTTGTCCCCCTCGCCCTTGTCCCCCTCGCCCTTGCCCCCCTCGCCCTTGCCCCCCTCGCCCTTGCCCCCCTCGCCCTTTGCCCCCTCGCCCTTTGCCCCCCTCGCCCTTTGCCCCCCTCGCCCTTTGCCCCCCTCGCCCTTGCCCCCCTCGCCCCTTGCCCCCTCACCCCTTGCCCCCCTTGCCCCCTCGCCCTTGCCCCCCTCGCCCTTGCCCCCCTCGCCCTTGCCCCCCTCGCCCTTGCCCCCTCGCCCCCCTCACCCCTTGCCCCCCTCACCCCTTTCCCCCCTCACCCCGTGCCCCCCTCACCCTTTACCCCCTCACTCCCCCACCCCCCCGTCTCCCTCACTCCCCCCCGTCTCCCTCACTCCCCCCCGTCTCCCTCACCTCCCCCCCCGTCTTCCTCACTCCCCCCCGTCTCCCTCACTCCCCCCCGTCTCCCTCACTCCCCCCCCGTCTCCCTCACTCCCCCCCGTCTCCCTCACTCCCCCCCGTCTCCCTCACTCCCCCCCGTCTCCCTCACTCCCCCCCCCCCCGTCTCCCTCACTTCCCCCCCCCGTCTCCCTCACTCCCCCCCCGTCTCCCTCACTCCCCCCCCCGTCTCCCTCACTCCCCCCCCCGTCTCCCTCACTCCCCCCCCGTCTCCCTCACTCCCCCCCCCGTCTCCCTCACTCCCCCCCCCGTCTCCCTCACTCCCCCCCCCCGTCTCCCTCACTCCCCCCCCCGTCTCCTCACTCCCCCCCCCGTCTCCCTCACTCCCCCCCCGTCTCCCTCACTCCCCCCCCCCGTCTCCCTCACTCCCCCCCCCGTCTCCCTCACTCCCCCCCCCGTCTCCCTCACTCCCCCCCCCCGTCTCCCTCACTCCCCCCCCCCGTCTCCCTCACTCCCCCCCCCGTCTCCTCACTCCCCCCCCCCGTCTCCCTCACTCCCCCCCCCCGTCTCCCTCACTCCCCCCCCGTCTCCCTCACTCCCCCCCCCGTCTCCCTCACTCCCCCCCCGTCTCCCTCACTCCCCCCCCCGTCTCCCTCACTCCCCCCCCCCGTCTCCCTCACTCCCCCCCGTCTCCCTCACTCCCCCCCCGTCTCCCTCACTCCCCCCCGTCTCCCTCACTCCCCCCGTCTCCCTCACTCCCCCCCCCCGTCTCCCTCACTCCCATCCCCCCCCGTCTCCCTCACTCCCCCCCGTCTCCCTCACTCCCCCCCCCCGTCTCCCTCACTCCCCCCCCCGTCTCCCTCACTCTCCCCCCCCCCCGTCTCCCTCACTCCCCCCCCGTCTCCCTCACTCCCCCCCCCGTCTCCCTCACTCCCCCCCCGTCTCCCTCACTCCCCCCCCCGTCTCCCTCACTCCCCCCCCCCGTCTCCCTCACTCCCCCCCCCCGTCTCCCTCACTCCCCCCCCCCCGTCTCCCTCACTCCCCCCCCCGTCTCCCTCACTCCCCCCCCCGTCTCCCTCACTCCCCCCCCGTCTCCCTCACTCCCCCCCCCCGTCTCCCTCACTCCCCCCCCCGTCTCCCTCACTCCCCCCCCCGTCTCCCTCACTCCCCCCCCCGTCTCCCTCACTCCCCCCCCGTCTCCCTCACTCCCCCCCCGTCTCCCTCACTCCCCCCCCCCGTCTCCCTCACTCCCCCCCCCCGTCTCCCTCACTCCCCCCCCCGTCTCCCTCACTCCCCCCCCCCGTCTCCCTCACTCCCCCCCCCGTCTCCCTCACTCCCCCCCCCCGTCTCCCTCACTCCCCCCCCCGTCTCCCTCACTCCCCCCCCCCGTCTCCCTCACTCCCCCCCCCCGTCTCCCTCACTCCCCCCCCCCCGTCTCCCTCACTCCCCCCCCCCCGTCTCCCTCACTCCCCCCCCCCGTCTCCCTCACTCCCCCCCCCGTCTCCCTCACTCCCCCCCCCCCGTCTCCCTCACTCCCCCCCCCCCCGTCTCCCTCACTCCCCCCCCCCGTCTCCCTCACTCCCCCCCCCGTCTCCCTCACTCCCCCGTCTCCCC
>NC_141008.1:5839030-6077518 GCF_052327205.1 Somniosus microcephalus
TGGACACTGGCAACACGGGAAATGTTGCACACTGGTAACTGGCAACATGGGAAACATTGCACACTGGACACTGGAAACACGGGAAACAATATACATTGGACACTGGCAACACGGGAAACATTACACGCTGGACACTGGCGACATGGGAAACATTACACACTGGACACTGGTGACACGGGAAACATTACACACTGGACACTGGCAACACGGGAAACATTACACACTGGACACTGGCAACACGGGAAACATTACACGCTGGACACTGGCGACATGGGAAACATTACACACTGGACACTGGTGACACGGGAGACATTACACACTGGACACTGGCGACACGGGAAACATTACACACCGGACACTGGTGACACGGGAGCCATTACACACTGAACACTAGCGACACGGGAGACATTACACACTGGACACTGGTGACACGGGAGTCATTACACACTGAACACTGGTGACATGGGAGACATTACACACTGAACCCTGGTGACACGGGAGACATTACAGACTGGACACTTGTGACACGATGGACATTACACACTGAACACTGGTGACACGGGAGACATTACACACCAAACACTGACGACGCGGGAAACATTACACACTGGACACTGGCGACATGGGAAACATTACAAACTGGATTCTGGTGACATGGGACACATTACACACTGGACACTGGCGACGCGGGAAACACTAAACACTGAAAACAGGCGACACGGGAAAAATTACACACTGGACACTGGCGACACGGGAAACACTAAACACCGAAAACTGGTGACATGGGAAATATTACACACTGGACACTGGCGACACAGGACACATTACACACTGGACACTGGCAACACGGGACACATTACACACTGGACACTGGCAACACGGGAGACACTAAACACCGAAAACTGGCGACACGGGAAAAATTACACACTGGACACTGGCGACATGGGAGACATTACACACTGAACACTGGTGACACGGGAAACATTACACACTGAACACTGGTGACACAGGAAACATTACACACTGGACACTGGCGACACGGGAAACATTGCACACTGGACACTGGCAACACAGAAAACATTACACACCAAACACTGGTGACACGGGAAAATTACACACTGGACACTGGCGACACGGGAAACATTAAAAACTGGACACTGGTGACACGGGAAAAATTACACACTGGACACTGGCGACACGGGAAACACTAAACACCGAAAACTGGTGACATGGGAAATATTACACACTGGACACCGGCGACATGGGTCACATTACACACTGGACATTGGCAACACGGGACACATTACACACTGAACACTGGTGACACGAGAAACACTAAACACCGAACACTGGCGACACGGAAAAAATTACACACTGGACACTGGCGACACGGGAAACACTAAACACCGAAAACTGGTGACGTGGGAAATATTACACACTGGACACTGGCGACACGGGAAACACTAAACACCGAAAACTGGTGACATGGGAAATATTACACACTGGACACTGGCGACATGGGCAACATTACACACTGGACACTGGCAACACGGGAAACATTACACACCGAACACTGGTGACACAGGAAACTTTACACACTGGACACTGGTGACATGGGAAACATTACACACTGAACACTGGTGACACGAGAAACATTACAGATCGAACACTGGCAACACGGGAAACATTACCCATCGAACACTGGTGACACGGGAAACATTACACACTGGACACTGGTGACACAGGAAACATTACACACTGGACACTGGTGACATGGGACACATTACACACTGGAAACTGGTGACACGAGAAACACTAAACACCGAACACTGGCGACACGGGAAACATTACAGTCTGCACACTGGTGACACTGGAAATTCTAAACACCAAACACTGGCGACATGGGAAAAATTACACACTGGGCACTGGCGACATGGGAAACACTAAACAATGAAAACTGGCGACACGGGTAACATTACACACTGGACACTAGCGACACGGGACACATTACACACTGAACACTGGTGACACGAGAAAAACTAAACACCGAACACTGGTGACACAGGAAACATTGCACACTGGACACTGGCAACACGGGAAATGTTGCACACTGGTCACTGGCAACATGGGAAACATTGCACACTGGACACTGGAAACACGGGAAACAATATACATTGGACACTGGCGACACGGGAAACATTACACACTGGACACTGGCAACACGGGAAACATTACACACTGGACACTGGCAACACGGGAAACATTACACACCAAACACTGGTGACACGGGAAAATTACACACTGGACACTGGCGACACGGGAAACATTAAAAACTGAACACTGGTGATGTGGGAAAAATTACATACTGGACACTGGCAACACGGGAAACACTAAACACCGAAAACTGGTGACGTGGGAAATATTACACACTGGACACTGGCGACACGGGAAACACTAAACACCAAAAACTGGTGACATGGGAAATATTACACACTGGACACTGGCGACATGAGCAACATTACACACTGGACACTGGCAACACGGGAAGCATTACACACTGAACACTGGTGACACGGGAAACATTACACACTGGACACTGGCGACATGGGAATCATTACACATCGAACACTGGCGACACGGGAAATATTACCCATCGAACACTGGCGACACGGGAAACATTATACACTGAACACTGGTGACACGAGAAACATTACAGATCGAACACTGGCAACACGGGAAACATTACCCCTCGAACACTGGTGACACGGGAAACATTATACACTGGAATACACAATGAATGGAAAGACCCTAGGCAAGACGGAGGGTCAGAGGGATCTGGGTGTGCAAGTACACAGATCCCTGAAGGCGGCGGAACAGGTGGATAAGGTGGTAAAAAAGGCATATGGGATACTTGCCTTCATTAGCCGAGGCATTGAATATAAGAGCAAGGAGGTTATGATGGAGCTGTATAAAACACTGGTTAGGCCACAGCTGGAATACTGTGTGCAGTTCTGGTCGCCACACTACAGGAAGGATGTGATCGCGTTAGAGAGGGTGCAGAGGAGGTTCACCAGGATGTTACCAGGGCTGGAGCGCTTCAGCTATGAAGAGAGACTGGGCAGATTGGGTTTGTTTTCCTTGGAGCAGAGGAGGCTGAGGGGGGACATGATTGAGGTGTACAAAATTATGAGGGGCATAGATAGGATGGATGCTGAGGAGCTTTTTCCCTTAGTAGAGGGGTCAATAACTAGGGGGCATAGATTCAAGGTAAAGGGCGGGAGGTTTAGAGGGGATTTGAGAAAGAACTTTTTCACCCAGAGGGTGGTTGGAGTCTGGAACTCACTGCCTGAAAGGGTTGTGGAGGCAGAAACCCTCACAACATTTAAGAAGCATTTGGATGTGCACTTGAAATGCCATAGCATACAAGGCTACGGGCCAAATGCTGGAATATGGGATTAGATTAGACAGGGCTTGATGGCCGGCGCGGACACGATGGGCCGAAGGGCCTCTATCCGTGCTGTATTACTCTATGACTCTATGACTCTATGACACTGGTGACACAGGAAACATTACACATTGGAAACTGGTGACACGGGACACATTACACACTGAACACTGGTGACATGGGAGACATTACACACTGAACACTGGTGACACGGGAGCCATTGCACACTGGACACTGGCGACATGGGAGACATTACAAACTGGACACTGGCGACACGGGAAACATTACACACCAAAAACTGGCAACACGGGAAACATTACACACTGGACAATGGTGACACGGGAAACATTACACACTGGACAGTGGTGACATGAGAAACATTAAACAGCAAACACTGGCGACACGGGAAACATTACACACCGAACACTGGCGACACGGGAAACATTACACACTGGACACTGGCAACACGGGAAATACTAAACACCGAAAACTGGTGACGTTGGAAATATTACACACTGGACACTGGCGACACGGGAAACACTAAACACCGAAAACTGGTGACATGGGAAATATTACACACTGGACACTGGCAACATGAGCAACATTACACACTGGACACTGGCAACACGGGAAACATTACACACCGAACACTGGTGACACGGGAAACATTACACACTGGACACTGGCGACATGGGAAACATTACACATCGAACACTGGCGACACGGGAAATATTACCCATCGAACACTGGCGACACGGGAAACATTACACACTGAACACTGGTGACACAAGAAACATTACAGATCGAACACTGGCAACACGGGAAACATTACCCATCGAACACTGGTGACACGGGAAACATTACACACTGGACACTGGCGACATGGGAAACATTACACACTGGACGCTGGTGACACGGGAAACATTACACACTGCACACTGGTGGCACGGGAGACATTACACACTGGACACTGGTGACATGGGAAACATGACACACTGGACACTGGTGACATGGGAAACAGGACACACTGGACGCTGGTGACATGGGAGACATTACACACTGAACACTGGCGACACAGGAGACATTACACACTGAACACTGGTGACACGGGAAACATTACACACCAAACACTGGTGACATGGGAAACATTACACACTGGGCACTGGTGACAAGGGAGACATTACACACTGAACACTGGTGACACGGGAGACATTACACACTGGACACTGGCGACATGGGAGACATTACACACTGAACACTGGTGACACGGGAAACATTACACACTGAACACTGGTCACACAGGAGACATTACACACTGGACACTGGCGACACGGGAAACATTGCACACTGGACACTGGCAACACAGAAAACATTACACACCAAACACTGGTGACACGGGAAAATTACACACTGGACACTGGCGACACGGGAAACATTAAAAACTGGACACAGGTGACACGGGAAAAATTACACACTGGACACTGGCGACACGGGAAACACTAAACACCGAAAACTGGTGACATGGGAAATATTACACACTGGACACCGGCGACATGGGTCACATTACACACTGGACATTGGCAACACGGGACACATTACACACTGAACACTGGTGACACGAGAAACACTAAACACCGAACACTGGCGACACGGGAAAAATTACACACTGGACACTGGCGACACGGGAAACACTAAACACCGAAAACTGGTGACGTGGGAAATATTACACACTGGACACTGGCGACACGGGAAACACTAAACACCGAAAACTGGTGACATGGGAAATATTACACACTGGACACTGGCAACATGGGCAACATTACACACTGGACACTGGCAACACGGGAAACATTACACACTGAACACTGGTGACACGGGAAACATTACACACTGGACACTGGCGACATGGGAAACATTACACATCGAACACTGGCGACACGGGAAATATTACCCATCGAACACTGGCGACACGGGAAACATTACACACTGAACACTGGTGACACGAGAAACATTACAGATCGAACACTGGCAACACGGGAAACATTACCCATCGAACACTGGTGACACGGGAAACATTACACACTGGACACTGGTGACACAGGAAACATTACACACTGGGCACTGGTGACATGGGACACATTACACACTGGAAACTGGTGACACGAGAAACACTAAACACCGAACACTGCCGACACGGGAAACATTACAGTCTGCACACTGGTGACACTGGAAATTCTAAACACCGAACACTGGCGACATGGGAAAAATTACACACTGGGCACTGGCGACACGGGAAACACTAAACAATGAAAACTGGTGACATGGGAAATATTACACACCGGACACTGGCGACATGGGCAACATTACACACTGGACACTGGCAACACGGGAAACATTACACACTGAACACTGGTGACACGGGAAACATTACACACTGGACACTGGCGACATGGGAAACATTACACATCGAACACTGGCGACACGGGAAATATTACCCATCGAACACTGGCGACACGGGAAACATTACACACTGAACACTGGTGACACGAGAAACATTACAGATCGAACACTGGCAACACGGGAAACATTACCCATCGAACACTGGTGACACGGGAAACATTACACACTGGACACTGGTGACACAGGAAACATTACACACTGGGCACTGGTGACATGGGACACATTACACACTGGAAACTGGTGACACGAGAAACACTAAACACCGAACACTGCCGACACGGGAAACATTACAGTCTGCACACTGGTGACACTGGAAATTCTAAACACCGAACACTGGCGACATGGGAAAAATTACACACTGGGCACTGGCGACACGGGAAACACTAAACAATGAAAACTGGTGACATGGGAAATATTACACACCGGACACTGGCGACACAGGCAACATTACACACTGGACACTGGCGACACGGGAAACATTACACACTGGACACTAGCGATTCGGGACACATTACACACTGAACACTGGTGACACGAGCAAAACTAAACACCGAACACTGGTGACACAGGAAACATTGCACACTGGACACTGGCAACACGGGAAATGTTGCACACTGGTAACTGGCAACATGGGAAACATTGCACACTGGACACTGGAAACACGGGAAACAATATACATTGGACACTGGCGACACGGGAAACATTACACACTGGACACTGGCAACACGGGAAACATTACACACTGGACACTGGCAACACGGGAAACATTACACGCTGGACACTGGCGACATGGGAAACATTACACACTGGACACTGGTGACACAGGAGACATTACACACTGGACACTGGCGACACGGGAAACATTACACACCGGACACTGGTGACACGGGAGCCATTACACACTGAACACTAGCGACACGGGAGACATTACACACTGGACACTGGTGACACGGGAGTCATTACACACTGAACACTGGTGACATGGGAGACATTACACACTGAACACTGGTGACACGGGAGACATTACAGACTGGACACTTGTGACACGGGAGACATTACACACTGAACACTGGTGACATGGGAGACATTACACACTGGACACTGGCGACACGGGAAACATTACACACTGGACACTGGCGACACAGAAAACATTACACACCAAACACTGACGACGCGGGAAACATTACACACTGGACACTGGCGACATGGGAAACATTACAAACTGGACACTGGTGACATGGGACACATTACACACTGGACACTGGCGACGCGGGAAACACTAAACACTGAAAACTGGCGACACGGGAAAAATTACACACTGGACACTGGCGACACGGGAAACACTAAACACCGAAAACTGGTGACATGGGAAATATTACACACTGGACACTGGCGACACAGGACACATTACACACTGGACACTGGCAACACGGGACACATTACACACTGGACACTGGCGACACGGGAGACACTAAACACCGAAAACTGGCGACACGGGAAAAATTACACACTTGACACTGGCGACACGGGAAACACTAAACACCGAAAACTGGTGACATGGGGATCATTACACACTGAACACTTGTGACACGGGAGACATTACACACTGGACACTGGCGACATGGGAGACATTACACACTGAACACTGGTGACACGGGAAACATTACACACTGAACACTGGTGACACAGGAAACATTACACACTGGACACTGGCGACACGGGAAACATTGCACACTGGACACTGGCAACACAGAAAACATTACACACCAAACACTGGTGACACGGGACAATTACACACTGGACACTGGCGACACGGGAAACATTAAAAACTGGACACTGGTGACACGGGAAAAATTACACACTGGACACTGGCGACACGGGAAACACTAAACACCGAAAACTGTTGACATGGGAAATATTACACACTGGACACCGGCGACATGGGTCACATTACACACTGGACATTGGCAACACGGGACACATTACACACTGAACACTGGTGAGACGAGAAACACTAAACACCGAACACTGGCGACACGGAAAAAATTACACACTGGACACTGGCGACACGGGAAACACTAAACACTGAAAACTGGTGACGTGGGAAATATTACACACTGGACACTGGTGACACGGGAAACACTAAACACCGAAAACTGGTGACATGGGAAATATTACACACTGGACACTGGCGACATGGGCAACATTACACACTGGACACTGGCAACACGGGAAACATTACACACCGAACACTGGTGACACGGGAAACATTACACACTGGACACTGGTGACATGGGAAACATTACACACTGAACACTGGTGACACGAGAAACATTACAGATCGAACACTGGCAACACGGGAAACATTACCCATCGAACACTGGTGACACGGGAAACATTACACACTGGACACTGGTGACACAGGAAACATTACACACTGGACACTGGTGACATGGGACACATTACACACTGGAAACTGGTGACACGAGAAACACTAAACACCGAACACTGGCGACACGGGAAACATTACAGTCTGCACACTGGTGACACTGGAAATTCTAAACACCGAACACTGGCGACATGGGAAAAATTACACACTGGGCACTGGCGACATGGGAAACACTAAACAATGAAAACTGGCGACACGGGAAACATTACACACTGGACACTAGCGACACGGGACACATTACACACTAAACACTGGTGACATGAGAAAAACTGAACACCGAACACTGGTGACACAGGAAACATTGCACACTGGACACTGGCAACACGGGAAACAATATACATTGGACACTGGCGACACGGGAAACATTACACACTGGACACTGGCAACACGGGAAACATTACACACAGGACACTGGCAACACGGGAAACATTACACACCAAACACTGGTGACACGGGAAAATTACACACTGGACACTGGCGACACGGGAAACATTAAAAACTGAACACTGGTGACACGGGAACAATTACATACTGGACACTGGCAACACGGGAAACACTAAACACCGAAAACTGGTGACGTGGGAAATATTACACACTGGACACTGACGACACGGGAAACACTAAACACCAAAAACTGGTGACATGGGAAATATTACACACTGGACACTGGCGACATGAGCAACATTACACACTGGACACTGGCAACACGGGAAGCATTACACACCGAACACTGGTGACACGGGAAACATTACACACTGGACACTGGCAACATGGGAATCATTACACATCGAACACTGGCGACACGGGAAATATTACCCATCGAACACTGGCGACACGGGAAACATTACACACTGAACACTGGTGACACGAGAAACATGACAGATCGAACACTGGCAACACGGGAAACATTACCCCTCGAACACTGGTGACACGGGAAACATTATACACTGGACACTGGTGACACAGGAAACATTACACATTGGAAACTGGTGACACGGGACACATTACACACTGAACACTGGTGACACGGGAGACATTACACACTGAACACTGGTGACACGGGAGCCATTACACACTGGACACTGGCGACATGGGAGACATTACAAACTGGACACTGGCGACACGGGAAACATTACACACCAAAAACTGGCAACACGGGAAACATTACACACTGGACAATGGTGACACGGGAAACATTACACACTGGACAGTGGTGACATGAGAAACATTAAACAGCAAACACTGGCGACACGGGAAACATTACACACCGAACACTGGCGACATGGGAAACATTACACACTGGACACTGGTGACATGGGAAAAATTACACACTGGACACTGGTGACATGGGAAAAATTACACACTGGACACTGGCGATTCGGGAAACATTACACACTGGACACTGGTGACACGGGAAACATTACACACCGGACACTGGTGACACGGGAAACATTACACACCAAACACTGGTGACACGGGAAACATTACACACCAAACACTGGTGACACGGGAAACATTACACACCGGACACTGGCGACACGGGTAACATTACACACTGGACACTGGCGACACGGGAAACATTACACACTGAACACTGGTGACACGGAAAACATTACACACTGGACACTGGCGACTCGGGAAACATTACAAACTGGACACTGGCGACACGGGAAACATTACATACTGGACTCTGGTGATACGGGAAACATTACACACTGGACACTGGCGACACAGAACCATTACACTCCGGACACTGGCAACACGGGAAAATTACACACTGGACACTGGTGACATGGGAAACATTACACATCAAACACTGGCGACACGGGAAACATTACCCATCGAACACTGGCGACACGGGAAACATTACACACCGAACACTGGTGACACGGGAAACATTACACACTGGACACTGGTGACACGGGAAACATTACACATCAAACACTGGCGACACGGGAAACATTACACACCGAACACTGGCGACACGGGAAACATTACACACTGGACACTGGTGACATGGGAAAAATTACACACTGGACACTGGTGACATGGGAAAAATTACACACTGGACACTGGCGATTCGGGAAACATTACACACTGGACACTGGTGACACGGGAAACATTACACACCGGACACTGGTGACACGGGAAACATTACACACCAAACACTGGTGACACGGGAAACATTACACACCAAACACTGGTGACACGGGAAACATTACACACCGGACACTGGCGACACGGGTAACATTACACACTGGACACTGGCGACACGGGAAACATTACACACTGAACACTGGTGACACGGAAAACATTACACACTGGACACTGGCGACTCGGGAAACATTACAAACTGGACACTGGCGACACGGGAAACATTACATACTGGACTCTGGTGATACGGGAAACATTACGCACTGGACACTGGCGACACGGAACCATTACACTCCGGACACTGGCAACACGGCAAAATTACACACTGGACACTGGTGACATGGGAAACATTACACATCAAACACTGGCGACACGGGAAACATTACCCATCGAACACTGGCGACACGGGAAACATTACACACCGAACACTGGTGACACGGGAAACATTACACACTGGACACTGGTGACACGGGAAACATTACACATCGAACACTGGCGACACGGGAAATATTACACACCGGACACTGGTGACATGGGAAACATTACACACTGGATACTGGTGACATGGGAAACATTACACACTGGACACTGGCGACACGGGAAACATTACACACTGGATGCTGGTGACACGGGAAACATTACACACTGCACACTGGTGACACGGCAGACATTACACACTGGACACTGGCGACACGGGAGACATTACACACTGAACACTGGTGACACGGGAAACATTACACACCAAACACTGGTGACATGGGAAACGTTACACACTGGGCACTGGTGACAAGGGAGACATTACACACTGAACACTGGTGACACGGCAGACATTACACACTGGACACTGGTGACATGGGAGACATTACACACTGAACACTGGTGACACGGGAAACATTGCACACTGGACACTGGTGACACAGGAGACATTACACACTGGACACTGGCGACACGGGAAACATTGCACACAGGACACTGGCAACACAGAAAACATTACACACCAAACACTGGTGACACGGGAAAATTACCCACTGGAATCTGGCAACACGGGAACCATTAAAAACTGGACACTGGTGACACGGGAAAAATTACACACTGGACACTGGCGACACGGGAAACACAAACACCGAAAACTGGTGACATGGGAAATATTACACACTGGACACCGGCGACACGGGTCACATTACACACTGGACATTGGCAACACGGGACACATTGCACACTGAACACTGGTGACACAAGAAACACTAAACACCGAACACTGGCGACACGGAAAAAATTACACACTGGACACTGGCAACACGGGAAGCACTAAACACCGAAAACTGGTGACGTGGGAAATATTACACACTGGACACTGGCGACACGGGAAAGTGACATGGGAAATATTACACACTGGACACTGGCGACATGAGCAACATTACACACTGGACACTGGCAACACGGGAAACATTACACACCGAACACTGGTGACACGGGAAACATTACACATCGAACACTGGTGACACAAGAAACATTACAGATCGAACACTGGCAACACGGGAAACATTACCCATCGAACACTGGTGACACGGGAAACATTACACACTGGACACTGGCGACATGGGAAACATTACACACTGGACGCTGGTGACACGGGAAACATTACACACTGCACACTGGTGACACGGGAGACATTACACACTGGACACTGGTGACATGGGAAACATTACACACTGAACACTGGTGACACGGGAGACATTACACACTGAACACTGGTGACATGGGAAACATGACACACTGGACACTGGTGACATGGGAAACATGACACACTGGACGCTGGTGACACGGGAGACATTACACACTGAACACTGGCGACACGGGAAACATTACACACCAAACACTGGTGACACGGGAAACATTACCCACTGAACACTGGTGACACGGGATTCATTACACACTGAACACTGGTGACATGGGAGACATTACACACTGGACACTGGCGACACAGGAGACATTACACACTGAACACTGGTGACACGGGAAACATTACACACCAAACACTGGTGACATGGGAAACATTACACACTGGGCACTGGTGACAAGGGAAACATTGCACACTGGACACTGGCAACACAGAAAACATTACACACCAAACACTGGTGACACGGGAAAATTACACACTGGACACTGGCGACACGGTTAACATTAAAAACTGGACACTGGTGACACGGGAAAAATTACACACTGGACACTGGCGACACGGGAAACACTAAACACCGAAAACTGGTGACACGGGAAACATTACCCACTGAACACTGGTGACACGGGATTCATTACACACTGAACACTGGTGACATGGGAGACATTACACACTGGACACTGGCGACACAGGAGACATTACACACTGAACACTGGTGACACGGGAAACATTACACACCAAACACTGGTGATATGGGAAACATTACACACTGGGCACTGGTGACAAGGGAAACATTGCACACTGGACACTGGCAACACAGAAAACATTACACACCAAACACTGGTGACACGGGAAAATTACACACTGGACACTGGCGACACGGGTAACATTAAAAACTGGACACTGGTGACACGGGAAAAATTACACACTGGACACTGGCGACACAGGAGACATTACACACCGAAAACTGGTGACATGGGAAATATTACACACTGGACACCGGCGACATGGGTCACATTACACACTGGACATTGGCAACACGGGACACATTACACACTGAACACTGGTGACACGAGAAACACTAAACACCAAACACTGGCGACACGGAAAAAATTACACACTGGACACTGGCGACACGGGAAACACTAAACACCAAAAACTGGTGACGTGGGAAATATTACACACTGGACACTGGCGACACGGGAAACACTAAACACCGAAAACTGGTGACATGGGAAATATTACACACTGGACACTGGCGACATGGGCAACATTACACACTGGACACTGGCAACACGGGAAACATTACACACCGAACACTGGTGACACGGGAAACATTACAAACTGGACACTGGCGACATGGGAAACATTACACATCGAACACTGGCGACACGGGAAATATTACCCATCGAACACTGGCGACACGGGAAACATTACACACTGAACACTGGTGACACGAGAAACATTACAGATCGAACACTGGCAACACGGGAAACATTACCCATCGAACACTGGTGACACGGGAAACATTACACACTGGACACTGGTTGCACAGTAAACATTACACACTGGACACTGGTGACATGGGACACATTACACACTGGAAACTGGTGACACGAGAAACGCTAAACACCGAACACTGGCGACACGGGAAACATTACAGTCTGCACACTGGTGACACTGGAAATTCTAAACACCGAACACTGGCGACATGGGAAAAATTACACACTGGGCACTGGCGACACGGGAAACACTAAACAATGAAAACTGGTGACATGGGAAATATTACACACTGGACACTGGCGACACAGGCAACATTACACACTGGACACTGGCGACACGGGACACATTACACACTGAACACTGGTGACACGAGAAAAACTAAACACCGAACACTGGTGACACAGGAAACATTGCACACTGGACAGTGGCAACACGGGAAATGTTGCACACTGGTCACTGGCAACATGGGAAACATTGCACACTGGACACTGGAAACACGGGAAACAATATACATTGGACACTGGCGACACGGGAAACATTACACACTGGACACTGGCAACACGGGAAACATTACACACTGGACACTGGCAACACGAGAAACATTACACACTGGACACTGGCGACATGGGAAACATTACACACTGGACACTGGTGACACGGGAGACATTACACACTGGACACTGGCGACACGGGAAGCATTACACACTGAACACTGGTGACACGGGAGACATTACACACTGGACACTGGCGACACGGGAAACATTACACACTGGACACTGGCGACACAGAAAACGATACACACCAAACACTGACGACGCGGGAAACATTACACACTGGACACTGGCGACATGGGAAACATTACAAACTGGACACTGGTGACATGGGACACATTACACACTGGACACTGGCGACGTGGGAAACACTAAACACCGAAAACTGGCGACACGGGAAAAATTACACACTGGACACTGGCGACACGGGAAACACTAAACACTGAAAACTGGTGACATGGGAAATATTACACACTGGACACTGGCGACACAGGACACATTACCCACTGGACACTGGCAACACGGGACACATTACACACTGGACACTGGCGACACGGGAGACACTAAACACCGAAAACTGGTGACACGGGAAAAATTACACACTTGACACTGGCGACACGGGAAACACTAAACACCGAAAGCTGGTGACATGGGGAACATTACACACTGGACACTGGCGACACGGGACACATTACACACTGAAAACTGGTGACACGAGAAACACTAAACACTGAACACTGGTGACACAGGAAACATTGCACACTGGGCACTGGCAACACGGGAAACATTGCACACTGGACACTGGCAACACGGGAAACATTACACACTGAACACTGGTGACACGAGAAACATTACAGATCGAACACTGGCAACACGGGAAACATTACCCATCGAACACTGGTGACACGGGAAACATTACACACTGGACACTGGTGACACAGGAAACATTACACACTGGGCACTATTGACATGGGACACATTACACACTGGAAACTGGTGACACGAGAAACACTAAACACCGAACACTGCCGACACGGGAAACATTACAGTCTGCACACTGGTGACACTGGAAATTCTAAACACCGAACACTGGCGACATGGGAAAAATTACACACTGGGCACTGGCGACACGGGAAACACTAAACAATGAAAACTGGTGACATGGGAAATATTACACACCGGACACTGGCGACACAGGCAACATTACACACTGGACACTGGCGACACGGGAAACATTACACACTGGACACTAGCGATTCGGGACACATTACACACTGAACACTGGTGACACGAGAAAAACTAAACACCGAACACTGGTGACACAGGAAACATTGCACACTGGACAGTGGCAACACGGGAAATGTTGCACACTGGTCACTGGCAACATGGGAAACATTGCACACTGGACACTGGAAACACGGGAAACAATATACATTGGACACTGGCGACACGGGAAACATTACACACTGGACACTGGCAACACGGGAAACATTACACACTGGACACTGGCAACACGAGAAACATTACACACTGGACACTGGCGACATGGGAAACATTACACACTGGACACTGGTGACACGGGAGACATTACACACTGGACACTGGCGACACGGGAAGCATTACACACTGAACACTGGTGACACGGGAGACATTACACACTGGACACTGGCGACACGGGAAACATTACACACTGGACACTGGCGACACAGAAAACGATACACACCAAACACTGACGACGCGGGAAACATTACACACTGGACACTGGCGACATGGGAAACATTACAAACTGGACACTGGTGACATGGGACACATTACACACTGGACACTGGCGACGTGGGAAACACTAAACACCGAAAACTGGCGACACGGGAAAAATTACACACTGGACACTGGCGACACGGGAAACACTAAACACTGAAAACTGGTGACATGGGAAATATTACACACTGGACACTGGCGACACAGGACACATTACCCACTGGACACTGGCAACACGGGACACATTACACACTGGACACTGGCGACACGGGAGACACTAAACACCGAAAACTGGTGACACGGGAAAAATTACACACTTGACACTGGCGACACGGGAAACACTAAACACCGAAAGCTGGTGACATGGGGAACATTACACACTGGACACTGGCGACACGGGACACATTACACACTGAAAACTGGTGACACGAGAAACACTAAACACTGAACACTGGTGACACAGGAAACATTGCACACTGGGCACTGGCAACACGGGAAACATTGCACACTGGACACTGGCAACACGGGAAACATTGCACACTGGACACTGGAAACACGGGAATCAATATACATTGGACACTGGCGACACGGGAAACATTACACACTGGACACTGGCGACATGGGAAACATTACACACTGGACACTGGTGACACGGGACACATTACACACTGGACACTGGTGACATGGGAAACATTACAGTCTGCACACTGGTGACACGGGAAACTCTAAACACTGAACACTTGCGACACAGGAAAAATTACACACTGGACACTGGCGACACGGGAAACACTAAACACCGAAACCTGGTGACATGGGAAAGATTACACACTGGACACTGGCGACACGGGAGACACTAAACACCGAAAACTGGTGACATGGGAAATATTACACACTGGACACTGGCGACATGGGCAACATTACACACTGGACACTGGCGAGACGGGAAACATTGCACACTGGACACAAACGACACGGGACACATTACAAACTGAACACTGGTGACACGAGAAACATTGCACACTGGACACTGGAAACACGGGAATCAATATACATTGGACACTGGCGACACAGGAAACATTACACACTGGACAGTGGCAACACGGGAAACATTACACATTGGATACTGGCAACACGGGAAACATTGCACACTGGACGCTGGTGACACGGGAAACATTACACACTGGACACTGGTGACATGGGAAACATTACACACTGAACACTGGTGACACGAGAAACATTACAGATCGAACACTGGCAACACGGGAAACATTACCCATCGAACACTGGTGACACGGGAAACATTACACACTGGACACTGGTGACATGGGAAACATTACACACTGACCACTGGTGACACGAGAAACATTACAGATCGAACACTGGCAACACGGGAAACATTACCCATCGAACACTGGTGACACGGGAAACATTACACACTGGACACTGGTGACACAGGAAACATTACACACTGGACACTGGTGACATGGGACACATTACACACTGGAAACTGGTGACACGAGAAACACTAAACACCGAACACTGGCGACACGGGAAACATTACAGTCTGCACACTGGTGACACTGGAAATTCTAAACACCGAACACTGGCGACATGGGAAAAATTACACACTGGGCACTGGCGACATGGGAAACACTAAACAATGAAAACTGGCGACACGGGAAACATTACACACTGGACACTAGCGACACGGGACACATTACACACTAAACACTGGTGACATGAGAAAAACTGAACACCGAACACTGGTGACACAGGAAACATTGCACACTGGACACTGGCAACACGGGAAACAATATACATTGGACACTGGCGACACGGGAAACATTACGCACTGGACACTGGCAACACGGGAAACATTACACACAGGACACTGGCAACACGGGAAACATTACACACCAAACACTGGTGACACGGGAAAATTACACACTGGACACTGGCGACACGGGAAACATTAAAAACTGAACACTGGTGACACGGGAACAATTACATACTGGACACTGGCAACACGGGAAACACTAAACACCGAAAACTGGTGACGTGGGAAATATTACACACTGGACACTGACGACACGGGAAACACTAAACACCAAAAACTGGTGACATGGGAAATATTACACACTGGACACTGGCGACATGAGCAACATTACACACTGGACACTGGCAACACGGGAAGCATTACACACCGAACACTGGTGACACGGGAAACATTACACACTGGACACTGGCAACATGGGAATCATTACACATCGAACACTGGCGACACGGGAAATATTACCCATCGAACACTGGCGACACGGGAAACATTACACACTGAACACTGGTGACACGAGAAACATGACAGATCGAACACTGGCAACACGGGAAACATTACCCCTCGAACACTGGTGACACGGGAAACATTATACACTGGACACTGGTGACACAGGAAACATTACACATTGGAAACTGGTGACACGGGACACATTACACACTGAACACTGGTGACACGGGAGACATTACACACTGAACACTGGTGACACGGGAGCCATTACACACTGGACACTGGCGACATGGGAGACATTACAAACTGGACACTGGCGACACGGGAAACATTACACACCAAAAACTGGCAACACGGGAAACATTACACACTGGACAATGGTGACACGGGAAACATTACACACTGGACAGTGGTGACATGAGAAACATTAAACAGCAAACACTGGCGACACGGGAAACATTACACACCGAACACTGGCGACACGGGAAACATTACACACTGGACACTGGTGACATGGGAAAAATTACACACTGGACACTGGTGACATGGGAAAAATTACACACTGGACACTGGCGATTCGGGAAACATTACACACTGGACACTGGTGACACGGGAAACATTACACACCGGACACTGGTGACACGGGAAACATTACACACCAAACACTGGTGACACGGGAAACATTACACACCAAACACTGGTGACACGGGAAACATTACACACCGGACACTGGCGACACGGGTAACATTACACACTGGACACTGGCGACACGGGAAACATTACACACTGAACACTGGTGACACGGAAAACATTACACACTGGACACTGGCGACTCGGGAAACATTACAAACTGGACACTGGCGACACGGGAAACATTACATACTGGACTCTGGTGATACGGGAAACATTACACACTGGACACTGGCGACACGGAACCATTACACTCCGGACACTGGCAACACGGGAAAATTACACACTGGACACTGGTGACATGGGAAACATTACACATCAAACACTGGCGACATGGGAAACATTACCCATCGAACACTGGCGACACGGGAAACATTACACACCGAACACTGGTGACACGGGAAACATTACACACTGGACACTGGTGACACGGGAAACATTACACATCGAACACTGGCGACACGGGAAATATTACACACCGGACACTGGTGACATGGGAAACATTACACACTGGATACTGGTGACATGGGAAACATTACACACTGGACACTGGCGACACGGGAAACATTACACACTGGATGCTGGTGACACGGGAAATATTACACACTGCACACTGGTGACACGGCAGACATTACACACTGGACACTGGCGACACGGGAGACATTACACACTGAACACTGGTGACACGGGAAACATTACACACCAAACACTGGTGACATGGGAAACATTACACACTGGGCACTGGTGACAAGGGAGACATTACACACTGAACACTGGTGACACGGCAGACATTACACACTGGACACTGGTGACATGGGAGACATTACACACTGAACACTGGTGACACGGGAAACATTGCACACTGGACACTGGTGACACAGGAGACATTACACACTGGACACTGGCGACACGGGAAACATTGCACACAGGACACTGGCAACACAGAAAACATTACACACCAAACACTGGTGACACGGGAAAATTACCCACTGGAATCTGGCAACACGGGAAACATTAAAAACTGGACACTGGTGACACGGGAAAAATTACACACTGGACACTGGCGACACGGGAAACACTAAACACCGAAAACTGGTGACATGGGAAATATTACACACTGGACACCGGCGACACGGGTCACATTACACACTGGACATTGGCAACACGGGACACATTGCACACTGAACACTGGTGACACAAGAAACACTAAACACCGAACACTGGCGACACGGAAAAAATTACACACTGGACACTGGCAACACGGGAAGCACTAAACACCGAAAACTGGTGACGTGGGAAATATTACACACTGGACACTGGCGACACGGGAAAGTGACATGGGAAATATTACACACTGGACACTGGCGACATGAGCAACATTACACACTGGACACTGGCAACACGGGAAACATTACACACCGAACACTGGTGACACGGGAAACATTACACATCGAACACTGGTGACACAAGAAACATTACAGATCGAACACTGGCAACACGGGAAACATTACCCATCGAACACTGGTGACACGGGAAACATTACACACTGGACACTGGCGACACGGGAAACATTACACACTGGACGCTGGTGACACGGGAAACATT
The DNA here is from genome assembly GCF_052327205.1 of Somniosus microcephalus. Classification (NCBI taxonomy): domain Eukaryota; kingdom Metazoa; phylum Chordata; class Chondrichthyes; order Squaliformes; family Somniosidae; genus Somniosus; species Somniosus microcephalus. The sequence goes on from NC_141008.1 coordinate 5,859,605, forward strand.
ACACACTGCACACTGGTGACACGGGAGACATTACACACTGGACACTGGTGACATGGGAAACATTACACACTGAACACTGGTGACACGGGAGACATTACACACTGAACACTGGTGACATGGGAAACATGACACACTGGACACTGGTGACATGGGAAACATGACACACTGGACGCTGGTGACACGGGAGACATTACACACTGAACACTGGCGACACGGGAAACATTACACACCAAACACTGGTGACACGGGAAACATTACCCACTGAACACTGGTGACACGGGATTCATTACACACTGAACACTGGTGACATGGGAGACATTACACACTGGACACTGGCGACACAGGAGACATTACACACTGAACACTGGTGACACGGGAAACATTACACACCAAACACTGGTGACATGGGAAACATTACACACTGGGCACTGGTGACAAGGGAAACATTGCACACTGGACACTGGCAACACAGAAAACATTACACACCAAACACTGGTGACACGGGAAAATTACACACTGGACACTGGCGACACGGTTAACATTAAAAACTGGACACTGGTGACACGGGAAAAATTACACACTGGACACTGGCGACACGGGAAACACTAAACACCGAAAACTGGTGACACGGGAAACATTACCCACTGAACACTGGTGACACGGGATTCATTACACACTGAACACTGGTGACATGGGAGACATTACACACTGGACACTGGCGACACAGGAGACATTACACACTGAACACTGGTGACACGGGAAACATTACACACCAAACACTGGTGATATGGGAAACATTACACACTGGGCACTGGTGACAAGGGAAACATTGCACACTGGACACTGGCAACACAGAAAACATTACACACCAAACACTGGTGACACGGGAAAATTACACACTGGACACTGGCGACACGGGTAACATTAAAAACTGGACACTGGTGACACGGGAAAAATTACACACTGGACACTGGCGACACAGGAGACATTACACACCGAAAACTGGTGACATGGGAAATATTACACACTGGACACCGGCGACATGGGTCACATTACACACTGGACATTGGCAACACGGGACACATTACACACTGAACACTGGTGACACGAGAAACACTAAACACCAAACACTGGCGACACGGAAAAAATTACACACTGGACACTGGCGACACGGGAAACACTAAACACCAAAAACTGGTGACGTGGGAAATATTACACACTGGACACTGGCGACACGGGAAACACTAAACACCGAAAACTGGTGACATGGGAAATATTACACACTGGACACTGGCGACATGGGCAACATTACACACTGGACACTGGCAACACGGGAAACATTACACACCGAACACTGGTGACACGGGAAACATTACAAACTGGACACTGGCGACATGGGAAACATTACACATCGAACACTGGCGACACGGGAAATATTACCCATCGAACACTGGCGACACGGGAAACATTACACACTGAACACTGGTGACACGAGAAACATTACAGATCGAACACTGGCAACACGGGAAACATTACCCATCGAACACTGGTGACACGGGAAACATTACACACTGGACACTGGTTGCACAGTAAACATTACACACTGGACACTGGTGACATGGGACACATTACACACTGGAAACTGGTGACACGAGAAACGCTAAACACCGAACACTGGCGACACGGGAAACATTACAGTCTGCACACTGGTGACACTGGAAATTCTAAACACCGAACACTGGCGACATGGGAAAAATTACACACTGGGCACTGGCGACACGGGAAACACTAAACAATGAAAACTGGTGACATGGGAAATATTACACACTGGACACTGGCGACACAGGCAACATTACACACTGGACACTGGCGACACGGGACACATTACACACTGAACACTGGTGACACGAGAAAAACTAAACACCGAACACTGGTGACACAGGAAACATTGCACACTGGACAGTGGCAACACGGGAAATGTTGCACACTGGTCACTGGCAACATGGGAAACATTGCACACTGGACACTGGAAACACGGGAAACAATATACATTGGACACTGGCGACACGGGAAACATTACACACTGGACACTGGCAACACGGGAAACATTACACACTGGACACTGGCAACACGAGAAACATTACACACTGGACACTGGCGACATGGGAAACATTACACACTGGACACTGGTGACACGGGAGACATTACACACTGGACACTGGCGACACGGGAAGCATTACACACTGAACACTGGTGACACGGGAGACATTACACACTGGACACTGGCGACACGGGAAACATTACACACTGGACACTGGCGACACAGAAAACGATACACACCAAACACTGACGACGCGGGAAACATTACACACTGGACACTGGCGGTATGGGAAACATTACAAACTGGACACTGGTGACATGGGACACATTACACACTGGACACTGGCGACGTGGGAAACACTAAACACCGAAAACTGGCGACACGGGAAAAATTACACACTGGACACTGGCGACACGGGAAACACTAAACACTGAAAACTGGTGACATGGGAAATATTACACACTGGACACTGGCGACACAGGACACATTACCCACTGGACACTGGCAACACGGGACACATTACACACTGGACACTGGCGACACGGGAGACACTAAACACCGAAAACTGGTGACACGGGAAAAATTACACACTTGACACTGGCGACACGGGAAACACTAAACACCGAAAGCTGGTGACATGGGGAACATTACACACTGGACACTGGCGACACGGGACACATTACACACTGAAAACTGGTGACACGAGAAACACTAAACACTGAACACTGGTGACACAGGAAACATTGCACACTGGGCACTGGCAACACGGGAAACATTGCACACTGGACACTGGCAACACGGGAAACATTGCACACTGGACACTGGAAACACGGGAATCAATATACATTGGACACTGGCGACACGGGAAACATTACACACTGGACACTGGCGACATGGGAAACATTACACACTGGACACTGGTGACACGGGACACATTACACACTGGACACTGGTGACATGGGAAACATTACAGTCTGCACACTGGTGACACGGGAAACTCTAAACACTGAACACTGGCGACACAGGAAAAATTACACACTGGACACTGGCGACACGGGAAACACTAAACACCGAAATCTGGTGACATGGGAAAGATTACACACTGGACACTGGCGACACGGGAGACACTAAACACCGAAAACTGGTGACATGGGAAATATTACACACTGGACACTGGCGACATGGGCAACATTACACACTGGACACTGGCGAGACGGGAAACATTGCACACTGGACACAAACGACACGGGACACATTACAAACTGAACACTGGTGACACGAGAAACATTGCACACTGGACACTGGAAACACGGGAATCAATATACATTGGACACTGGCGACACAGGAAACATTACACACTGGACAGTGTCAACACGGGAAACATTACACATTGGATACTGGCAACACGGGAAACATTGCACACTGGACGCTGGTGACACGGGAAACATTACACACTGGACACTGGCGACACGGGAAACATTACACACCGAACACTGGCAACACGGTAAACATTACACGCCAAACACTGGCGACGGGAAAAATTACACACTGGACACTGGTGACACGGGAAACATTACACACCGGACACTGGCAACACAGGAAACATTACACACCGAGCACTGGTGACACGGGAAATATTACACACTTGACACTGGCGACACGGGAATCATTACACACTGAACACTGGTGACATGGGAAAAAATAAACACCGAACACTTGTGACACGGGAAACATTACACACTGCACACTGACGACATGGGAAACATTACACTCTGGACACTGGTGACATGGAAAACATTACACACCGAACACTGGCGACACGGGATACATTACACACCAAACACTGGTGACAAGGGTTTCATTACACACTAAGCATTGGTGACACGGAAAGCACTACACACTGAACACTGGCAACATGGGAAACATTACACACTGAACACTGGTGACACAGGAAACATTACACATCGAACACTGGTGACGTGGGAAATATTACACACTGGACACTGGCGACACGGGAAACACTAAACACCAAAAACTGGTGACATGGGAAATATTACACACTGGACACTGGCGACATGGGCAACATTACACACTGAACACTGGCAACACGGGAAACATTACACACCGAACACTGGTGACACGGGAAACATTACACACTGGACACTGGTGACATGGGAAACATTACACACTGAACACTGGTGACACGAGAAACATTACAGATCGAACACTGGCAACACGGGAAACATTACCCATCGAACACTGGTGACACGGGAAATATTACACAGTGGACACTGGTGACACAGGAAACATTACACACTGGACACTGGTGACATGGGACACATTACACACTGGAAACTGGTGACACGAGAAACACTAAACACCGAACACTGGCGACACGGGAAACATTACAGTCTGCACACTGGTGACACTGGAAATTCTAAACACCGAACACTGGCGACATGGGAAAAATTACACACTGGGCACTGGCGACATGGGAAACACTAAACAATGAAAACTGGCGACACGGGAAACATTACACACTGGACACTAGCGACACGGGACACATTACACACTGAACACTGGTGACACGAGAAAAACTAAACACCGAACACTGGTGACACAGGAAACATTGCACACTGGACACTGGCAACACGGGAAATGTTGCACACTGGTCACTGGCAACATGGGAAACATTGCACACTGGACACTGGAAACACGGGAAACAATATACATTGGACACTGGCGACACGGGAAACATTACACACTGGACACTGGCAACACGGGAAACATTACACACTGGACACTGGCAACACGGGAAACATTACACACCAAACACTGGTGACACGGGAAAATTACACACTGGACACTGGCGACACGGGAAACATTAACAACTGAACACTGGTGACACGGGAAAAATTACACACTGGACACTGGCGACACGGGAAAAACTAAACACCGAAAACTGATGACATGGGAAATATTACACACTGGACACCGGCGACATGGGTCACATTACACACTGGAGATTGGCAACACGGGACACATTACACACTGAACACTGGTGACACAAGAAACACTAAACACCGAACACTGGCGACACGGAAAAAATTACATACTGGACACTGGCAACACGGGAAACACTAAACACCGAAAACTGGTGACGTGGGAAATATTACACACTGGACACTGGCGACACGGGAAACACTAAACACCAAAAACTGGTGACATGGGAAATATTACACACTGGACACTGGCGACATGAGCAACATTACACACTGGACACTGGCAACACGGGAAACATTACACACCGAACACTGGTGACACGGGAAACATTACACACTGGACACTGGTGACATGGGAATCATTACACATCGAACATTGGCGACACGGGAAATATTACCCATCGAACACTGGCGACACGGGAAACATTACACACTGAACACTGATGACACGGGAAACATTACACACTGGACACTGGTGACATGGGAAACATTACACACTGGACACTGGTGACATGGGAAACATTACACACTGAACACTGGTGACACGAGAAACATAACAGATCGAACACTGGCAACACGGGAAACATTACCCATCGAACACTGGTGACATGGGAAACATTACACACTGGACACTGGTGACACAGGAAACATTACACACTGGACACTGGTGACATGGGACACATTACACACTGGAAACTGGTGACACGAGAAACACTAAACACCGAACACTGGCGACACGGGAAACATTACAGTCTGCACACTGGTGACACTGGAAATTCTAAACACCGAACACTGGCGACATGGGAAAAATTACACACTGGGCACTGGCGACATGGGAAACACTAAACAATGAAAACTGGCGACACGGGAAACATTACACACTGGACACTAGCGACACGGGACACATTACACACTGAACACTGGTGACACGAGAAAAACTAAACACCGAACACTGGTGACACAGGAAACATTGCACACTGGACACTGGCAACACGGGAAATGTTGCACACTGGTCACTGGCAACATGGGAAACATTGCACACTGGACACTGGAAACACGGGAAACAATATACATTGGACACTGGTGACACGGGAAACATTACACACTGGACACTGGCAACACGGGAAACATTACACACTGGACACTGGCAACACGGGAAACATTACACACCAAACACTGGTGACACGGGAAAATTACACACTGGACACTGGCGACACGGGAAACATTAAAAACTGAACACTGGTGACACGGGAAAAATTACACACTGGACACTGGCGACACGGGAAACACTAAACACCGAAAACTGATGACATGGGAAATATTACACACTGGACACCAGCGACATGGGTCACATTACACACTGGAGATTGGCAACACGGGACACATTAAACACCGAACACTGGCGACACGGAAAAAATTACATACTGGACACTGGCAACACGGGAAACACTAAACACCAAAAACTGGTGACGTGGGAAATATTACACACTGGACACTGGCGACACGGGAAACACTAAACACCAAAAACTGGTGACATGGGAAATATTACACACTGGACACTGGCAACACGGGAAGCATTACACACCGAACACTGGTGACACGGGAAACATTACAAACTGGACACTGGCGACACGGGAAACATTACATACTGGACTCTGGTGATACGGGAAACATTACACACTGGACACTGGCGACACGGAACCATTACACTCCGGACACTGGCAACACGGGAAAATTACACACTGGACACTGGTGACATGGGAAACATTACACATCAAACACTGGCGACACGGGAAACATTACCCATCGAACACTGGCGACACGGGAAACATTACACACCGAACACTGGTGACACGGGAAACATTACACACTGGACACTGGTGACACGGGAAACATTACACATCGAACACTGGCGACACGGGAAATATTACACACCGGACACTGGTGACATGGGAAACATTACACACTGGATACTGGCGACACGGGAAACATTACACACTGGATGCTGGTGACACGGGAAACATTACACACTGCACACTGGTGACACGGGAGACATTACACACTGGACACTGGCGACACGGGAGACATTACACACTGAACACTGGTGACACGGGAAACATTACACACCAAACACTGGTGACATGGGAAACATTACACACTGGGCACTGGTGACAAGGGAGACATTACACACTGAACACTGGTGACACGGCAGACATTACACACTGGACACTGGCGACATGGGAGACATTACACACTGAACACTGGTGACACGGGAAACATTGCACACTGGACACTGGTGACACAGGAGACATTACGCACTGGACACTGGCGACACGGGAAACATTGCACACAGGACACTGGCAACACAGAAAACATTACACACCAAACACTGGTGACACGGGAAAATTACACACTGGAAACTGGCGACACGGGAAACATTAAAAACTGGACACTGGTGACACGGGAAAAATTACACACTGGACACTGGCGACACGGGAAACACTAAACACCGAAAACTGGTGACATGGGAAATATTGCACACTGGACACCGGCGACACGGGTCACATTACACACTGGACATTGGCAACACGGGACACATTACACACTGAACACTGGTGACACGGGAAACACTAAACACCGCAAACTGGTGACATGGGAAATATTACACACTGGACACTGGCGACATGAGCAACATTACACACTGGACACTGGCAACACGGTAAACATTACACACCGAACACTGGTGACACGGGAAACATTACACATCGAACACTGGTGACACAAGAAACATTACAGATCGAACACTGGCAACACGGGAAACATTACCCATCGAACACTGGTGACACGGGAAACATTACACACTGGACACTGGTGACACGGGAAACATTACACATCGAACACTGGCGACACGGGAAATATTACACACCGGACACTGGTGACATGGGAAACATTACACACTGGATACTGGCGACACGGGAAACATTACACACTGGATGCTGGTGACACGGGAAACATTACACACTGCACACTGGTGACACGGGAGACATTACACACTGGACACTGGCGACATGGGAGACATTACACACTGAACACTGGTGACACGGGAAACATTACACACCAAACACTGGTGACATGGGAAACATTACACACTGGGCACTGGTGACAAGGGAGACATTACACACTGAACACTGGTGACACGGCAGACATTACACACTGGACACTGGCGACATGGGAGACATTACACACTGAACACTGGTGACACGGGAAACATTGCACACTGGACACTGGTGACACAGGAGACATTACGCACTGGACACTGGCGACACGGGAAACATTGCACACAGGACACTGGCAACACAGAAAACATTACACACCAAACACTGGTGACACGGGAAAATTACAAACTGGAAACTGGCGACACGGGAAACATTAAAAACTGGACACTGGTGACACGGGAAAAATTACACACTGGACACTGGCGACACGGGAAACACTAAACACCGAAAACTGGTGACATGGGAAATATTGCACACTGGACACCGGCGACACGGGTCACATTACACACTGGACATTGGCAACACGGGACACATTACACACTGAACACTGGTGACACGGGAAACACTAAACACCGCAAACTGGTGACATGGGAAATATTACACACTGGACACTGGCGACATGAGCAACATTACACACTGGACACTGGCAACACGGTAAACATTACACACCGAACACTGGTGACACGGGAAACATTACACATCGAACACTGGTGACACAAGAAACATTACAGATCGAACACTGGCAACACGGGAAACATTACCCATCGAACACTGGTGACACGGGAAACATTACACACTGGACACTGGCGACACGGGAAACATTACACACTGGACGCTGGTGACACGGGAAACATTACACACTGCACACTGGTGACACGGGAGACATTACACACTGGACACTGGTGACATGGGAAACATTACACACTGAACACTGGTGACACGGGAGACATTACACACTGAACACTGGTGACATGGGAAACATGACACACTGGACACTGGTGACATGGGAAACCTGACACACTGGACGCTGGTGACACGGGAGACATTACACACTGAACACTGGCGACACGGGAAACATTACACACCAAACACTGGTGACACGGGAAACATTACCCACTGAACACTGGTGACACGGGATTCATTACACACTGAACACTGGTGACATGGGAGACATTACACACTGGACACTGGCGACACAGGAGACATTACACACTGAACACTGGTGACACGGGAAACATTACACACCAAACACTGGTGACATGGGAAACATTACACACTGGGCACTGATGACAAGGGAGACATTACACACTGAACACTGGTGACACGGGAGACATTACACACTGGACACTGGCGACATGGGAGACATTACAAACTGAACACTGGTGACACGGGAAACATTACACACTGAACACTGGTGACACAGAAAACATTACACACCAAACACTGGTGACACGGGAAAATTACACACTGGACACTGGCGACACGGGTAACATTAAAAACTGGACACTGGTGACACGGGAAAAATTACACACTGGACACTGGCGACACGGGAAACACTAAACACCGAAAACTGGTGACATGGGAAATATTACACACTGGACACCGGCGACATGGGTCACATTACACACTGGACATTGGCAACATGGGACACATTACACACTGAACACTGGTGACACGAGAAACACTATACACCGAACACTGGCGACACGGAAAAAATTACACACTGGACACTGGCGACACGGGAAACACTAAACACCAAAAACTGGTGACGTGGGAAATATTACACACTGGACACTGGCGACACGGGAAACACTAAACACCGAAAACTGGTGACATGGGAAATATTACACACTGGACACTGGCGACATGGGCAACATTACACACTGGACACTGGCAACACGGGAAACATTACACACTGGACACTGGCGACATGGGAAACATTACACATCGAACACTGGTGACACGGGAAATATTACTCATCGAACACTGGCGACACGGGAAACATTACACACTGAACACTGGTGACACGAGAAACATTACAGATCGAACACTGGCAACACGGGAAACATTACCCATCGAACACTGGTGACACGGGAAACATTACACACTGTACACTGGTGGCACAGTAAACATTACACACTGGACACTGGTGACATGGGACACATTACACACTGGAAACTGGTGACACGAGAAACGCTAAACACCGAACACTGGTGACACGGGAAACATTACAGTCTGCACACTGGTGACACTGGAAATTCTAAACACCGAACACTGGCGACATGGGAAAAATTACACACTGGGCACTGGCGACACGGGAAACACTAAACAATGAAAACTGGTGACATGGGAAATATTACACACTGGACACTGGCGACACAGGCAACATTACACACTGGACACTGGCGACACGGGACACATTACACACTGAACACTGGTGACACGAGAAAAACTAAACACCGAACACTGGTGACACAGGAAACATTGCACACTGGACAGTGGCAACACGGGAAATGTTGCACACTGGTCACTGGCAACATGGGAAACATTGCACACTGGACACTGGAAACACGGGAAGCAATATACATTGGACACTGGCGACACGGGAAACATTACACACTGGACACTGGCAACACGGGAACATTACACACTGGACACTGGCAACACGAGAAACATTACACACTGGACACTGGCGACATGGGAAACATTACACACTGGACACTGGTGACACGGGAGACATTACACACTGGACACTGGCGACACGGGAAACATTACACACTGAACACTGGTGACACGGGAGACATTACACACTGGACACTGGCGACACGGGAAACATTACACACTGGACACTGGCGACACAGAAAACGATACACACCAAACACTGACGACGCGGGAAACATTACACACTGGACACTGGCGACATGGGAAACATTACAAACTGGACACTGGTGACATGGGACACATTACACACTGGACACTGGCGATGCGGGAAACACTAAACACCAAAAACTGGCGACACGGGAAAAATTACACACTGGACACTGGCGACACGGGAAACACTAAACGCTGAAAACTGGTGACATGGGAAATATTACACACTGGACACTGACGACACAGGACACATTACACACTGGACACTGGCAACACGGGACACATTACACACTGGACACTGGCGACACGGGAGACACTAAACACCGAAAACTGGTGACACGGGAAAAATTACACACTTGACACTGGCGACACGGGAAACACTAAACACCGAAAGCTGGTGACATGGGGAACATTACACACTGGACACTGGCGACACGGGACACATTACACACTGAAAACTGGTGACACGAGAAACACTAAACACTGAACACTGGTGACACAGGAAACATTGCACACTGGGCACTGGCAACACGGGAAACATTGCACACTGGACACTGGCAACACTGGAAACATTGCACACTGGACACTGGAAACACGGGAATCAATATACATTGGACCCTGGCGACACGGGAAACATTACACACTGGACACTGGCGACATGGGAAACATTACACACTGGACACTGGTGACACGGGACACATTACACACTGGACACTGGTGACATGGGAAACATTACAGTCTGCACACTGGTGACACAGGAAACTCTAAACACTGAACACTGGCGACACAGGAAAAATTACACACTGGACACTGGCGACACGGGAAACACTAAACACCGAAACCTGGTGACATGGGAAAGATTACACACTGGACACTGGCGACACGGGAGACACTAAACACCAAAAACTGGTGACATGGGAAATATTACACACTGGACACTGGCAACATGGGCAACATTACACACTGGACACTGGCGAGACGGGAAACATTGCACACTGGACACAAACGACACGGGACACATTACAAACTGAACACTGGTGACACGAGAAACATTGCACACTGGACACTGGAAACACGGGAATCAATATACATTGGACACTGGCGACACAGGAAACATTACACACTGGACAGTGGCAACACGGGAAACATTACACATTGGATACTGGCAACACGGGAAACATTGCACACTGGACGCTGGTGACACGGGAAACATTACACACTGGACACTGGCGACACGGGAAACATTACACATCGAACACTGGTGACATGGGAAAAAATAAACACCGAACACTGGCGACACGGGAAATATTACACACTGCACACTGACGACATGGGAAACATTACACTCTGGACACTGGTGACACGGAAAACATTACACACCGAACACTGGCGACACGAGATACATTACACACCAAACACTGGTGACAAGGGTTTCATTACACACTAAGCATTGGTGACACGGAAAGCACTACACACTGGACACTGGGGACTCGGGAAGCATTACACACTGAACACTGGCAACATGGGAAACATTACACACTGAACACTGGTGACACAGGAAACATTACACATCGAACACTGGTGACACGGGAAACATTACACACTGGACACCGGCGAGACGGGAAAAATTACAAACTGGATACTGGCGACATGGGAAACATTACACACTGAACACTGGCGACACGGGAAACATGACACACTGGACACTGGCAACAGAGGAAACATTACACACTGAACACTGGCGACATGGGAAACATGACACACTGGACACTGGTGAGATGGGAAACATTACACACCAAACACTGGTGACATGGGAAACATTACACAATGGACACTGGCAACACGGGAAACATTACACACTGGACACTGGTGACACGCGAAACATTACACATCGAACACTGGCGACACGGGAAACATTACACATCGAACACTGGCGACACAGGAAACATTACCCACCGAACACTGGTGACACAGGAAACATTACCCACCGAACACTGGTGACACGGGAAACATTACACACTGGGCACTGGTGACACAGGAAACATTACACTCTGGACACTGGTGACACGGGAAACAATACACACTGGACATTGGCGACACGGGAAACATTACACACTGAACACTGGCGACACGGGAAACATTACACACCGAACACTGGTGACATGGGAAACATTGTACACTGGACACTGGTGAGATGGGAAACATTTCACACCAAACACTGGTGACACGGGAAACATTACACACCAGACACTGGTGACATGGGTAACAATACACACCGAACACTGACAACATGGTAAACATTACGCACCAGACACTGGTGACACGGGAAATAATACACACTGGACATTGGCAACACAGCAAACATTACACACTGAACACTGGCGACACGGGAAACATTACACACCGAACACTGGCAACAGGGGAAAAATTACACAGTGGACACTGGTGACACGGGAAACATTACACACCCGACACTGGCGACATGAGAAATATTACACACCGAACACTGGCGACATGGGAAACATTACACACTGGACACTGGCGACATGGGAAACATTACACACCGAACACTGGCGACACGGGAAACATTACACACTAGACACTGGTGAGACGGGAAACATTTCCCACCGAACACTGGTGACATGGGAAACATTACACACTGGACACTGGCAACATGGGAAATATTACACACCGAACACTGGCGACACGGGAAACATTACACAATGGACACTGGCGACATGGGAAACATTACACACCGAACACTGGCGACACGGGAAACATTACACACTGGACACTGGTGAGACGGGAAACATTTCACACCGAACACTGGTGACATGGGAAACATTACACACTGGACACTGGCAACATGGGAAATATTACACACCGAACACTGGTGACACGGGAAACATTACACACTGAACACTGGCGACACGGGAAACATTACACACTGAACACTGGCGACACGGGAAACATTACACACTGAACACTGGCGACACGGGAAACATTACACACCGAACACTGGTGAGACGGGAAACATTTCCCACCGAACACTGGTGACATGGGAAACATTACACACTGGACACTGGCGACACGGGAAACATTACACACTGAACACTGGCGACACGGGAAACATTGCACACCGAACACTGGAGGCACGGGAAACATTACACACTGGACACTGGCGATACGGGAAACATTACACACTGAACACTGGCAACATGGGAAACATGACACACTGGACTGGTGACACGGGAAACATTACACACCGAACACTGGCGACACGGGAAACATTACACACAGGACACTGGTGACACAGGAAACATTACACACTGAACACTGGCAACATGGGAAACATGACACACTGGACTGGTGACACGGGAAACATTACACACCGAACACTGGCGACACGGGAAACGTTACACACAGGACACTTGCGACACGGGAAATATTACACACTGAACACTGGTGACACGGGAAACATTACACACCAGACACTGGTGACATGGGAAATATTACACACCGAACACTGGCAACACGGTAAACATTACACACCGGACACTGGTGACACGGGAAACATTACACAATGGACACTGGCAACACAGGAAACATTACACACCAAACACTGGCGACATGGGAAACATTACACACTGAACACTGGTGACACGGGAAACATTAAACACCGAACACTGGTGACACGGGATACATTACACACTGAACACTGGCGACACGGGATACATTACACACCAAACACTGGTGACAGGGGTTTCATTACACACTAAGCACTGGTGACACGGGAAGCATTACACACTGAACACTGGCAACATGGGAAACATTACACACTGGACACTGGGGACTCGGGAAGCATTACACACTGAACACTGGCAACATGGGAAACATTACACACTGAACACTGGTGACACAGGAAACATTACACATCGAACACTGGTGACACGGGAAACATTACACACTGGACACTGGCGAGACGGGAAAAATTACAAACTGGAAACTGGCGACATGGGAAACATTACACACTGAACACTGGCGACACGGGAAACATGACACACTGGACACTGGCAACAGAGGAAACATTACACACTGAACACTGGCGACATGGGAAACATGACACACTGGACACTGGTGAGATGGGAAACATTACACACCAAACACTGGTGACATAGGAAACATTACACAATGGACACTGGCAACACGGGAAACATTACACACCAAACACTGGCGACATGGGAAACATTACACACTGAACACTGGTGACACGGGAAACATTACACACTGGACACTGGTAACAGAGGAAACATTACACACTGAACACTGGCGACATGGGAAACATGACACACTGGACACTGGCAACACGGGAAACATTACACACCAAACACTGGCGACATGGGAAACATTACACACTGAACACTGGTGACACGGGAAACATTACACACTGGACACTGGTGACACGGGAAACAATACACACTGGACACTGGTGACACGGGAAACATTACACACGGAGCACTGGCGACACAGGAAACATTACACACCGAAAAATGGCGAAAGGGTAAAAATTACACACTGGACACTGGAGACACGGGAAACATTACACACCGAACACTGGTGACACGGGAAAAATTACACACTGAACACTGGTGACACGGGAAACATTACACACTGGACACTGGTGACACGCGAAACATTACACATCGAACACTGGCGACACGGGAAACATTACACATCGAACACTGGCGACACAGGAAACATTACCCACCGAACACTGGCGACACAGGAAGCATTATGCAATGAACACTGGTGACATGGGAAACATTACACACTGGGCACTGGTGACACAGGAAACATTACACTCTGGACACTGGCGACACAGGAAACATTAAACACGCGACACAGGAAACATTACACACCGAACACTGGCAACATGGGAAACATTGCACACGTGACACAGGAAACATTACACACTTGACACTGGTGCCACGGGAAACATTACACACTGAACACTGGCGACACAGTAAACATTACACAATGGCGACACATGAAACATTACACACTGGACACCGGCGACACAGGAATCATTGCACACTGGACACTGGCGACACAGGAAACATTACACAATGGCGACATTGGAAACATTACACACTGGACACTGGTGACACAGGAAACATTACACAATGGCGACACAGGGAACATTACACACTGGACACTGGCGACACAGGAAACATTAAACACGCGACACAGGAAACATTACACACCGAACACTGGTGACACGGGAAACATTGCACACGCGACACAGGAAACATTACACACTTGACACTGGTGCCACGGGAAACATTGCACACTGAACACTGGCGACACGGGAAACATTACACAGTTAACACTGCCGACGCGGGAATCATTACACGCTGGACACTGGCGACAAAGGAAACATGACACCCCAAACACTGGTGACACGGGAAACATTACACACTTGACACTGGCGACACGGGAAACATTACACTCTGGACACTGGTGACAAGGAAAACATTACACACCGAACACTGGTGACAGGGGAGTCATTACACACTAAACACTGGCGACACGGGAGACATTACACACTGGACACTGGCAACAGAGGAAACATTACACACCGAACACTGGCGACACGGGAAACATTACACACAGGACACTGGTGACACGGGAAACATTACACACCGAACACTTGCGACACGGGAAATATTACACATTGAACACTGGCAACACGGGAAACATGACACACTGGATACTGGCGACACGGGAAACATTACACACCCGACACTGGCGACACGAGAAATATTACACTCTGGACACTGGTGACAAGGAAAACATTACACACCGAACACTGGTGACAGGGGAGTCATTACACACTAAACACTGGCGACACGGGAGACATTACACACTGGACACTCGCAACAGAGGAAACATTACACACCGAACACTGGCGACACGGGAAACATTACACACAGGACACTGGTGACACGGGAAACATTACACACCGAACACTTGCGACACGGGAAATATTACACATTGAACACTGGCAACACGGGAAACATGACACACTGGATACTGGCGACACGGGAAACATTACACACCCGACACTGGCGACACGAGAAATATTACACACTGAACACTGGTGACATGGGAAACATGACACACCGGACTGGTGACACGGGAAACATTACACACCGAACACTGGCGATACGGGAAACATTACACACAGGACACTGGTGACACGGGAAGCATTACACACAGAACACTTGCGACATGGGAAATATCACACACTGAACACTGGTGACACGGGAAACATTACACACCGAAAACTGGTGACAAGGGAAAAATTACACACTGGACACTGGTGACACGGGAAGCATTACACACTGGACAATGGTGACACGGGAAACATTACACACTGGACAATGGTGACACGGGAAACATTACACATCGATCACTGGTGACACGGGAAACATTACACATCGAACACTGGCGACACGGGAAACATTACACACTGAACACTGGCGACACGGGAAGCATTATGCAACGAACACTGGTGACACAGGAAACATTACACACCAAACACTGGTGACACGGGTAACATTGCACACTGGACACTGGCGACACATGAAACATTACACACTGGACACTGGTGACACGGGAAACATTACACACTGGACACTGGCGACACAGGGAACATTAAACACGCGACACAATATATATAAATGATCTGGATCAGGGAATTGGATGCAATATTTCCAAATTCGCTGACGACACTAAACTAGGAGGAGGGGTGGGCTCTGATGAGGATGTCAGGAGGCTACAGTGCGATTTGGACAGGTTGGGGGAATGGGCGGATACGTGGCAGATGCACTATAATGTGGATAAATGCGAGGTTATCCACTTTGGGGGTAAAAACAGGAGGATAGATTATTATCTAAATGGCAATAGATTGGGAGATGGGGAAGTGCAGAGGGACCTGGGTGTTCTTGTGCACCAGTCACTGAAGGAGAGCATGCAGGTGCAACAGGCGATTAAGAAGGCAAATGGTATGTTGGCCTTCATATCAAGGGGGTTCGAGTATAGGAATAGGGATACCTTACTACAGCTGTACAAGGTGCTGGTGAGACCGCATCTGGAGTATTGTGTACAGTTTTGGTCGCCCCATCTGCGGAAGGATGTTCTTGCCATGGAAAGAGTGCAACGGCGATTCACCAGGCTGATACCTGGAATGGCGGGAATGACCTACGAAGAGAGATTAAATAGTTTGGGCTTGTACTCACTGGAGTTTAGAAGATTGAGAGGGGATCTCATCGAAACATATAAAATTATGGCAGGCCTGGACAGGCTGAATTCAGAGAGAATGTTTCCAATGGCCGGGGAGCACAGAACCAGGGGCCACAGTCTAAAAATAGCGGGCAAATCATTTAAAACAGAGATGAGGAAGAATTTCTTCACTCAAAGAGTGGTGAGCCTGTGGAATTCCCTGCCACAGAGGGCTGTGAAGGCTAATTCAATAAATATTTTCAAGAGAGAATTGGATATATTTCTGAAGGCTAAGGGGATTAAGGGTTACGGAGAAAAGGCGGGGACGGGGTACTGAACTGGTAAGATCAGCTATGATCTCAGACGAAGATCAGCCATGATCTCATTGAATGGCGGAGCAGGCTCAAAGGGCCGAATGGCCTACTCCTGTTCCTATCTCTATGTTTCTATGTTTCTATGACACAGGAAACATTACACACCGAACACTGGCAACACGGGAAACATTGCACACGCGACACAGGAAACATTACACCCTTGACACTGGTGCCACGGGAAACATTACACACTGAACACTGGCGACACGGGAAACATTACACACCGAACACTGGCGACGCGGGAAACATTGCACACTGGACACTGGCGACACAGTAAACATTACACAATGGCGACACAGGAAACATTACACACTGGCCACCAGCGACACAGGAAACATTACACAATGGCAACATAGGAAACATTACAAACTGGACACTGGCGACACAGGAAACATTACACAATGGCAACACAGGAAACATTACAAACTGGACACTGGCGACACAGGAAACATTACACAATGGCAACACAGGAAACATTACAAACTGGACACTGGCGACACAGGAAACATTACACAACGGCGACACAGGAAACATTACACACTGGACACTGGTGACACAGGAAACATTACACAATGGCAACACAGGAAACATTACACACTGGACACTGGCGACACAGGAAACATTACACACCGAACACTGGTGACACGGGAAACATTGCACACGCGACACAGGAAACATTACGCACTTGACACTGGTGCCAGGGGAAACATTACACACTGAACACTGGCGACACGGGAAACATTACACATCGAACACTGGAGACACGGGAAACATTACACACTGGACACTGGCGATACGGGAAACATTACACACTGAACACTGGCAACATGGGAAACATGACACACTGGACTGGTGACACGGGAAACATTACACACCGAACACTGGTGACACGGGAAACGTTACACACAGGACACTGGTGACACGGGAAACATTACACACTGGACTGGTGACACGGGAAACATTACACACCGAACACTTGCGACATGGGAAATATTACACACTGAACACTGGTGACACGGGAAACATTACACACTGAACACTGGTGACACGGGAAACAATACACACTGGACATTGGCGACACGGGAAACATTACACACCGAACACTGGCAACACGGTAAACATTACACACCGAACACTGGCAACAGGGGAAAATTACACACTGGGCACTGGTGACATGGGAAACATTACACACCGAACACTGGTGACATGGGAAACATTGTACACTGGACACTGGTGAGATGGGAAACATTTCACACCAAACACTGGTGACACGGGAAACATTACACACCAGACACTGGTGACACGGGTAACAATACACACCGAACACTGGCAACACGGTAAACATTACGCACCAGACACTGGTGACACGGGAAATAATACACACTGGACATTGGCAACACAGCAAACATTACACACTGAACACTGGCGACACGGGAAACATTACACACCGAACACTGGCAACAGGGGAAAAATTACACAGTGGACACTGGTGACACGGGAAACATTACACACCCGACACTGGCGACATGAGAAATATTACACACCGAACACTGGTGACATGGGAAACATTACACACTGGACACTGGTGAGATGGGAAACATTATACACCGAACACTGGCGACACGGGAAACATTACACACTGGACACTGGGGAGACGGGAAACATTTCCCACCGAACACTGGTGACATGGGAAACATTACACACTGGACACTGGCAACATGGGAAATATTACACACCGAACACTGGCGACACGGGAAACATTACACAATGGACACTGGTGACATGGGAAACATTACACACCGAACACTGGCGACACGGGAAACATTACACACTGGACACTGGTGAGACGGGAAACATTTCACACCGAACACTGATGACATGGGAAACATTACACACTGGACACTGGCAACATGGGAAATATTACACACCGAACACTGGCGACACGGGAAACATTACACAATGGACACTGGCAACACGGGAAACATTACACACTGAACACTGGCAACATGGGAAACATTACACACTGAACACTGGCAACACGGAAAATGTTACACACTGGACACTGGCGACACGGGAAACATTACACACCGAACACTGGCAACATGGGAAACATGACACACCGGACACTGGTGACACGGGAAACATTACACACCGAACACTGGCGACACGGGAAACATTAAACACAGGACACTGGTGACACGGGAAACTTTACACACCGAACACTTGCGACACGGGAAACATTACACACTGGACATTGGTGACACGGGAAACCATACACACTGGACATTGGCAACATGGGAAACATTACACACGGAGCACTGGCGACACAGGAAACATTACACACAGAACACTGGCAACACGGGAAACATTACACACTGAACACTGGTGACATGGGAAACATTACACACCGATAACTGGTGACAGGGAAAAATTACACACTGGAGACTGGGGACACAGGAAACATTACACACTGGACAATCGTGACACGGGAAACATTACACATCGAACACTGGTGACACGGGAAACATTACACATTGAACACTGGCGACACGGGAAACATTACACACCGAACACTGGCGACACGGGATACATTACACACCGAACACTGGCGACACGGGAGGCATTATGCAACGAACACTGGTGACACGGGTACCATTGCACACTGGACACTGGCGACACATGAAACATTACACACTGGACACTGGTGACATGGGAAACATTACACACGGGACACTGGCGACACAGGAAACATTAAACACGCGACACAGGAAACATTACACACCGAACACTGGCAACACGGGAAACATTGCACACGCGACACAGGAAACATTACACCCTTGACACTGGTGCCACGGGAAACATTACACACTGAACACTGGCGACACGGGAAACATTACTCACCGAACACTGGCGACGTGGGAAACATTGCACACTGGACACTGGCGACACAGTAAACATTACACAATGGCGACACAGGAAACATTACACACTGGACACCGGCGACACAGGAAACATTGCACACTGGACACTGGCAACACAGGAAACATTACACAATGGCGACACAGGAAACATTACACACTGGACACTGGCGACACAGGAAACATTACACAATGGCGACACAGGAAACATTACACACTGGACACTGGCGACACAGGAAACATTACACAATGGCGACACAGGAAACATTACACACTGGACACTGGCGACACAGGAAACATTACACACCGAACACTGGCGACACGGGAAACATTGCACACGCGACACCGGAAACATTACGCACTTGACACTGGTGCCAGGGGAAACATTACACACTGAACACTGGCGACACGGGAAACATTACACATCGAACACTGGAGACACGGGAAACATTACACACTGGACACTGGCGATACGGGAAACATCAATCACTGAACACTGGCAACATGGGAACCATGACACACCGGACTGGTGACACGGGAAACATTACACACCGAACACTGGCGACACGGGAAACGTTACACACAGGACACTGGTGACACAGGAAACATTACACACCGAACACTTGCAACACGGGAAATATTACACACTGAACACTGGTGACACGGGAAATATTACACACCAGACACTGGTGACACGGGAAACATTAGACACCGAACACTGGCAACAGGGGAAAATTACACACTGGACACTGGTGACACGGGAAACATTACACACCGAACACTGGTGACATGGGAAACATTATAAACTGGACACTGGTGAGATGGGAAACATTTCACACCAGACACTGGTGACATGGGTAACAATACACACCGAACACTGGCAACACAGTAAACATTACGACACTGGTGACACGGGAAATAATACACACTGGACATTGGCAACACAGCAAACATTACACACTGAACACTGGCGACACGGGAAACATTACACACCGAACACTGGCAACAGGGGAAAAATTACACAGTGGACACTGGTGACACGGGAAACATTACACACCCGACACTGGCGACATGAGAAATATTACACACCGAACACTGGCGACATGGGAAACATTACACACTGGACACTGGCGACATGGGAAACATTACACACCGAACACTGGCGACACGGGAAACATTACACAATGGACACTGGCAACATGGGAAATATTACACACCGAACACTGGCGACACGGGAAACATTACACAATGGACACTGGCGACATGGGAAACATTACACACCGAAAACTGGCGACACGGGAAACATTACACACTGGACACTGGTGAGACGGGAAACATTTCACACCGAACACTGGTGACATGGGAAACATTACACACTGGACACTGGCAACATGGGAAATATTACACACCGAACACTGGCGACACGGGAAACATTACACAATGGACACTGGCAACACGGGAAACATTACACACCGAACACTGGCGACATGGGAAACATTACACACTGAACACTGGCGACACGGGAAACATTACACACCGAACACTGGCGACACGGGAAACATTAAACACAGGACACTGGTGACACGGGAAACATTACACACCGAACACTGGCAACATGGGAAACATGACACACCAGACACTGGTGACACGGGACACATTACACACCGAACACTGGCGACACGGGAAACATTAAACACAGGACACTGGTGACACGGGAAACATTACACACCGAACACTTGCGACACGGGAAACATTACACACTGGACATTGGTGACACGGGAAGCCATACACACTGGACATTGGCGACATGGGAAACATTACACACGGAGCACTGGCGACACAGGAAACATTACACACAGAACACTGGCAACACGGGAAACATTACACACTGAACACTGGTGACACGGGAAACATTACACACCGATAACTGGTGACAGGGGAAAAATTACACACTGGACACTGGGGACACAGGAAACATTACACACTGGACAATCGTGACACGGGAAACATAACACATCGAACACTGGTGACACGGGAAACATTACACATTGAACACTGGCGACACGGGATACATTACACACCGAACACTGGCGACACGGGAAACATTACACACCGAACACTGGCGACACGGGAGGCATTATGCAATGAACACTGGTGACACGGGTACCATTGCACACTGGACACTGGCGACACATGAAACATTACACACTGGACACTGGTGACACGGGAAACATTACACACGGGACACTGGCGACACAGGAAACATTAAACACGCGACACAGGAAACATTACATGCCGAACACTGGCAACACGGGAAACATTGCACACGCGACACAGGAAACATTACACCCTTGACACTGGTGCCACGGGAAACATTACACACTGAACACTGGCGACACGGGAAACATTACACATCGAACACTGGAGACACGGGAAACATTACACACTGGACACTGGCGATACAGGAAACATTAATCACTGAACACTGGCAACATGGGAACCATGACACACCGGACTGGTGACACGGAAACATTACACACCGAACACTGGCGACATGGGAAACGTTACACACAGGACACTGGTGACACAGGAAACATTACACACCGAACACTTGCGACACGGGAAATATTACACACTGAACACTGGTGACACGGGAAACATTACACACCGAACACTTGCGACACGGGAAATATTACACACTGAACACTGGTGACACGGGAAACATTACACACCGAACACTGGTGACACAGGAAACATTACACACCGAACACTGGCAACACGGTAAACATTACACACCGGACACTGGTGACACGGGCAACAATACACACTGGACATTGGCGACACGGGAAACATTACACACTGAACACTGGCGACACGGGAAACATTACACACCGAACACTGGCAACAGGGGAAAATTACACACTGGACACTGGTGACACGGGAAACATTACACACCGAACACTGGTGACACGGGAAACATTATAGACTGGACACTGGTGAGATGGGAAACATTTCACACCAAACACTGGTGACACGGGAAACATTACACACCAGACACTGGTGACACGAGTAACATTACACACCAAACACTGGCGACACGGGAAACATTACACACTGGACACTGGTGAGATGGGAAACATTACACACTGAACACTGGCAACACGGGAGACATTACACACCGAACACTGGCAACAGGGGAAAAATTATACACTGGACACTGGTGACATGGGAAACATTACACACTGGACACTGGCGACATGAGAAATATTACACACTGGACACTGGTGACACGGGAAACATTACACACCGAACACTGGCGACACGGGAAACATTAAACACAGGACACTGGTGACACGGGAAACATTACATACCGAACACTTGCGACACGTGAAACATTACACACTGGACATTGGTGACACGGGAAACCATACACACTGGACATTTGCGACATGGGAAACTTTACACACGGAGCACTGGCGACACAGGAAACATTACACACAGAACACTGGCGACACGGGAAACATTACACACTGAACACTGGTGACACGGGAAACATTACACACCGAAAGCTGGTGACAGGGGAAAAATTACACACTGGACACTGGTGACACAGGGAACATTACACACTGGACAATGGTGACACGGGAAACATTACACATCGAACACTGGTGACACGGGAAACATTACACATCGAACACTGGCGACATGGGAAACATTACACACCGAACACTGGCAACACGGTAAACATTACACACTGGACACTGGTGACACGGGAAACAATACACACTGGACATTGGCGACACGGGAAACATTACACACTGAACACTGGCAACACGGGAAACATTACACACTGAACACTGGCGACACGGGAAACATTACACACCGAACACTGGCAACAGGGGAAAATTACACACTGGACACTGGTGACACGGGAAACATTACACACCGAACACTGGTGACACGGGAAACATTATAGACTGGACACTGGTGAGATGGGAAACATTTCACACCAAACACTGGTGACACGGGAAACATTACACACCAGACACTGGTGACACGGGAAATAATACACACTGGACATTGGCGACACAGGAAACATTACACACTGAACACTGGCAACACGGGAAACATTACACACTGGACACTGGTGACACGGGAAACATTACACACCCGACACTGGCGACATGAGAAATATTACACACCGAACACTGGCGACATGGGAAACATTACACACTGGACACTGGTGACATGGGAAACATTACACACCGAACACTGGCGACACGGGAAACATTACACACTGGACACTGGTGAGACGGGAAACATTTCACACCGACCACTGGTGACATGGGAAACATTACACACTGGACACTGGCAACATGGGAAATATTACACACCGAACACTGGCGACACCGGAAACATTACACAATGGGCACTGGCAACACGGGAAACATTACACACCGAACACTGGCGACATGGGAAACATTACACACTGAACACTGGCAACACGGAAAATGTTACACACTGGACACTGGCGACACGGCAAACATTACACACTGGACACTGGTGACACGGGAAACATTACACACCGAAAACTGGTGACAAGGGAAAAATTACACACTGGACACTGGTGACATGGGAAACATTACACACTGAACACTGGCAACACGGGAAACATTACACACTGGACACTGGTGACACGGGAAACATTACACATCGAACACTGGAGACACGGGAAACATTACACACTGGACACTGGCGATACGGGAAACATCAATCACTGAACACTGGCAACATGGGAACCATGACACACCGGACTGGTGACACGGGAAACATTACACACCGAACACTGGCGACACGGGAAACGTTACACACAGGACACTGGTGACACAGGAAACATTACACACCGAACACTTGCGACACGGGAAATATTACACACTGAACACTGGTGACACGGGAAATATTACACACCAGACACTGGTGACACGGGAAACATTAGACACCGAACACTGGCAACAGGGGAAAATTACACACTGGACACTGGTGACACGGGAAACATTACACACCGAACACTGGTGACATGGGAAACATTATACACTGGACACTGGTGAGATGGGAAACATTTCACACCAGACACTGGTGACATGGGTAACAATACACACCGAACACTGGCAACACAGTAAACATTACGCACCGGACACTGGTGACACGGGAAATAATACACACTGGACATTGGCAACACAGCAAACATTACACACTGAACACTGGCGACACGGGAAACATTACACACCGAACACTGGCAACAGGGGAAAAATTACACAGTGGACACTGGTGACACGGGAAACATTACACACCCGACACTGGCGACATGAGAAATATTACACACCGAACACTGGTGACATGGGAAACATTACACACTGGACACTGGCGACATGGGAAACATTACACACCGAACACTGGCGACACGGGAAACATTACACAATGGACACTGGCAACATGGGAAATATTACACACCGAACACTGGCGACACGGGAAACATTACACAATGGACACTGGCGACATGGGAAACATTACACACCGAAAACTGGCGACACGGGAAGCATTACACACTGGACACTGGTGAGACGGGAAACATTTCACACCGAACACTGGTGACATGGGAAACATTACACACTGGACACTGGCAACATGGGAAATATTACACACCGAACACTGGCGACACGGGAAACATTACACAATGGACACTGGCAACACGGGAAACATTACACACCGAACACTGGCGACATGGGAAACATTACACACTGAACACTGGCGACATGGGAAACATTACACACTGAACACTGGCAACATGGGAAACATGACACACCGGACACTGGTGACATGGGAAACATTACACACCGAACACTGGCGACACAGGAAACATTAAACACAGGACACTGGTGACACGGGAAACATTACACACCGAACACTGGCAACATGGGAAACATGACACACCAGACACTGGTGACATGGGACACATTACACACCGAACACTGGCGACACGGGAAACATTAAACACAGGACACTGGTGACACGGGAAACATTACACACCGAACACTTGCGACACGGGAAACATTACACACTGGACATTGGTGACACGGGAAGCCATACACACTGGACATTGGCGACATGGGAAACATTACACACGGAGCACTGGCGACACAGGAAACATTACACACAGAACACTGGCAACACGGGAAACATTACACACTGAACACTGGTGACACGGGAAACATTACACACCGATAACTGGTGACAGGGGAAAAATTACACACTGGACACTGGGGACACAGGAAACATTACACACTGGACAATCGTGACATGGGAAACATAACACATCGAACACTGGTGACACGGGAAACATTACACATTGAACACTGGCGACACGGGAAACATTACACACCGAACACTGGCGACACGGGAAACATTACACACCGAACACTGGCGACACGGGAGGCATTATGCAATGAACACTGGTGACACGGGTACCATTGCACACTGGACACTGGCGACACATGAAACATTAAACACGCGACACAGGAAACATTACATGCCGAACACTGGCAACACGGGAAACATTGCACACGCGACACAGGAAACATTACACCCTTGACACTGGTGCCACGGGAAACATTACACACTGAACACTGGCGACACGGGAAACATTACACATCGAACACTGGAGACACGGGAAACATTACACACTGGACACTGGCGATACGGGAAACATTAATCACTGAACACTGGCAACATGGGAACCATGACACACCGGACTGGTGACACGGAAACATTACACACCGAACACTGGCAACACGGGAAACGTTACACACAGGACACTGGTGACACAGGAAATATTACACACCGAACACTTGCGACACGGGAAATATTACACACTGAACACTGGTGACACGGGAAACATTACACACCGAACACTTGCGACACGGGAAATATTACACACTGAACACTGGTGACACGGGAAACATTACACACCGAACACTGGTGACACAGGAAACATTACACACCGAACACTGGCAACACGGTAAACATTACACACCGGACACTGGTGACACGGGCAACAATACACACTGGACATTGGCGACACGGGAAACATTACACACTGAACACTGGCGACACGGGAAACATTACACACCGAACACTGGCAACAGGGGAAAATTACACACTGGACACTGGTGACATGGGAAACATTACACACCGAACACTGGCGACAGGGGAAAAATTATACACTGGACACTGGTGACATGGGAAACATTACACACTGGACACTGGCGACATGAGAAATATTACACACTGGACACTGGTGACACGGGAAACATTACACACCGAACACTGGCGACACGGGAAACATTACACACTGGACACTGGTGAGATGGGAAACATTACACACTGAACACTGGCAACACGGGAGACATTACACACCGAACACTGGCAACAGGGGAAAAATTATACACTGGACACTGGTGACATGGGAAACATTACACACTGGACACTGGCGACATGAGAAATATTACACACTGGACACTGGTGACACGGGAAACATTACACACCGAACACTGGCGACACGGGAAACATTAAACACAGGACACTGGTGACACGGGAAACATTACATACCGAACACTTGCGACACGTGAAACATTACACACTGGACATTGGTGACACGGGAAACCATACACACTGGACATTGGTGACATGGGAAACTTTACACACGGAGCACTGGCGACACAGGAAACATTACACACAGAACACTGGCGACACGGGAAACATTACACACTGAACACTGGTGACACGGGAAACATTACACACCGAAAACTGGTGACAGGGGAAAAATTACACACTGGACACTGGTGACACAGGGAACATTACACACTGGACAATGGTGACACGGGAAACATTACACATCGAACACTGGTGACACGGGAAACATTACACATCGAACACTGGCGACATGGGAAACATTACACACCGAACACTGGCAACACGGTAAACATTACACACTGGACACTGGTGACACGGGAAACAATACACACTGGACATTGGCGACACGGGAAACATTACACACTGAACACTGGCGACACGGGAAACATTACACACTGAACACTGGTGACACGGGAAACATTACACACCGAACACTGGCAACAGGGGAAAATTACACACTGGACACTGGTGACACGGGAAACATTACACACCGAACACTGGTGACACGGGAAACATTATAGACTGGACACTGGTGAGATGGGAAACATTTCACACCAAACACTGGTGACACGGGAAACATTACACACCAGACACTGGTGACACGGGAAATAATACACACTGGACATTGGCGACACAGGAAACATTACACACTGAACACTGGCAACACGGGAAACATTACACACTGGACACTGGTGACACGGGAAACATTACACACCCGACACTGGCGACATGAGAAATATTACACACCGAACACTGGCGACATGGGAAACATTACACACTGGACACTGGTGACATGGGAAACATTACACACCGAACACTGGCGACACGGGAAACATTACACACTGGACACTGGTGAGACGGGAAACATTTCACACCGACCACTGGTGACATGGGAAACATTACACACTGGACACTGGCAACATGGGAAATATTACACACCGAACACTGGCGACACCGGAAACATTACACAATGGGCACTGGCAACACGGAAAACATTACAC
This sequence comes from Somniosus microcephalus, assembly GCF_052327205.1. Lineage (NCBI taxonomy): Eukaryota > Metazoa > Chordata > Chondrichthyes > Squaliformes > Somniosidae > Somniosus > Somniosus microcephalus. Next base: position 5,889,961 of record NC_141008.1, read on the forward strand.
ACCGAACACTGGCGACATGGGAAACATTACACACTGAACACTGGCAACACGGAAAATGTTACACACTGGACACTGGCGACACGGCAAACATTACACACTGGACACTGGTGACACGGGAAACATTACACACCGAAAACTGGTGACAAGTGAAAAATTACACACTGGACACTGGTGACACGGGAAACATTACACACTGAACACTGGCAACACGGGAAACATTACACACTGGACACTGGTGACACGGGAAACAATACACACTGAACACTGGCGACATGGGAAACATTACACACCAGACACTGGCGACACGGGAAACATTACACACTGAACACTGGTGACACGGTAAACATTACACACCGAAAACTGGTGACAAGGGAAAAATTACACACTGGACACTGGTGACACGGGAAACATTACACACTGGACAATGGTGACACGGGAAACATTACACACTGGACAATGGTGACATGGGAAACATTACACATCGATCACTGGTGACACGGGAAACATTACACATCGAACACTGGTGACACGGGAAACATTACACACTGAACACTGGCGACACGGGAAGCATTATGCAACGAACACTGGTGACACAGGAAACATTACACACCAAACACTGGCGACACGGGTAACATTGCACACTGGACACTGGCGACACATGAAACATTACACACTGGACACTGGTGACATGGGAAACATTACACACTGGACACTGGCGACACAGGGAACATTAAACACGCGACACAGGAAACATTACACACCGAACACTGGCAACATGGGAAACATTGCACACGCGACACAGGAAACATTACACCCTTGACACTGGTGCCACGGGAAACATTACACACTGAACACTGGCGACATGGGAAACATTACACACCGAACACTGGCGACGCGGGAAACATTGCACACTGGACACTGGCGACACAGTAAACATTACACAATGGCGACACAGGAAACATTACACTCTGGACACCAGCGACACAGGAAACATTACACAATGGCAACACAGGAAACATTACAAACTGGTCACTGGCGACACAGGAAACATTACACAATGGCAACACAGGAAACATTACAAACTGGACACTGGCAACACAGGAAACATTACACAACGGCGACACAGGAAACATTACACACTGGACACTGGCGACACAGGAAACATTACACAATGGCAACACAGGAAACATTACACACTGGACACTGGCGACACAGGAAACATTACACAATGGCAACACAGGAAACATTACACACCGAACACTGGTGACACGGGAAACATTGCACACGCGACACAGGAAACATTACGCACTTGACACTGGTGCCAGGGGAAACATTACACACTGAACACTGGCGACACGGGAAACATTACACACCGAACACTGGAGACACGGGAAACATTACACACTGAACACTAGTGACACGGGAAACATTACACACCGAACACTGGCGACACGGGAAACATTACACACTGAACACTGGCGACACGGGAAACATTACACACCGAACACTGGCAACAGGGGAAAATTACACACTGGACACTGGTGACACGGGAAACATTACACACCGAACACTGGTGACACGGGAAACATTATAGACTGGACACTGGTGAGATGGGAAACATTTCACACCAAACACTGGTGACACGGGAAACATTACACACCAGACACTGGTGACATGGGAAACATTACACACCGAACACTGGCAACACGGTAAACATTACACACCGGACACTGGTGACACGGGAAATAATACACACTGGACATTGGCGACACAGGAAACATTACACACTGAACACTGGCAACACGGGAAACATTACACACTGGACACTGGTGACACGGGAAACATTACACACCCGACACTGGCGACATGAGAAATATTACACACCGAACACTGGCGACATGGGAAACATTACACACTGGACACTGGTGACATGGGAAACATTACACACCGAACACTGGCGACACGGGAAACATTACACACTGGACACTGGTGAGACGGGAAACATTTCACACTGAACACTGGTGACATGGGAAACATTACGCACTGGACACTGGCAACATGGGAAATATTACACACCGAACACTGGCGACACCGGAAACATTACACAATGGGCACTGGCAACACGGGAAACATTACACACCGAACACTGGTGACACCGGAAACATTACACAATGGGCACTGGCAACACGGGAAACATTACACACCGAACACTGGCGACATGGGAAACATTACACACTGAACACTGGCAACACGGAAAATGTTACACACTGGACACTGGCGACACGGCAAACATTACACACTGGACACTGGTGACACGGGAAACATTACACACCGAAAACTGGTGACAAGGGAAAAATTACACACTGGACACTGGTGACACGGGAAACATTACACACTGAACACTGGCGACACGGGAAAAATTACACACTGGACACTGGTGACACGGGAAACATTACACACTGGACAATGGTGACATGGGAAACATTACACACTGGACAATGGTGACACGGGAAACATTACACATCGATCACTGGTGACACGGGAAACATTACACATCGAACACTGGTGACACGGGAAACATTACACACTGAACACTGGCGACACGGGAAGCATTATGCAACGAACACTGGTGACACAGGAAACATTACACACCAAACACTGGCGACACGGGTAACATTGCACACTGGACACTGGCGACACATGAAACATTACACACTGGACACTGGTGACATGGGAAACATTACACACTGGACACTGGCGACACAGGGAACATTAAACACGCGACACAGGAAACATTACACACCGAACACTGGCAACACGGGAAACATTGCACACGCGACACAGGAAACATTACACCCTTGACACTGGTGCCACGGGAAACATTACACACTGAACACTGGCGACACGGGAAACATTACACACCGAACACTGGCGACGCGGGAAACATTGCACACTGGACACTGGCGACACAGTAAACATTACACAATGGCGACACAGGAAACATTACACACTGGACACCAGCGACACAGGAAACATTACACAATGGCAACACAGGAAACATTACAAACTGGACACTGGCGACACAGGAAACATTACACAATGGCAACACAGGAAACATTACAAACTGGACACTGGCGACACAGGAAACATTACACAACGGCGACACAGGAAACATTACACACTGGACACTGGCGACACAGGAAACATTACACAATGGCAACACAGGAAACATTACACACTGGACACTGGCGACACAGGAAACATTACACACCGAACACTGGTGACACGGGAAACATTGCACACGCGACACAGGAAACATTACGCACTTGACACTGGTGCCAGGGGAAACATTACACACTGAACCCTGGCGACACGGGAAACATTACACACCGAACACTGGAGACACGGGAAACATTACACACTGGACACTGGCGATACGGGAAACATTACACACTGAACACTGGTAACATGGGAAACATGACACACAGGACTGGTGACACGGGAAACATTACACACCGAACACTGGCGACACGGGAAACGTTACACACAGGACACTGGTGACACAGGAAACATTACACACCGAACACTTGCGACACGGGAAATATTACACACTGAACACTGGTGACACGGGAAACATTACACACCAGACACTGGTGACACGGGAAACATTACACACCGAACACTGGCAACACGGTAAACATTACACACCGGACACTGGTGACACGGGAAACAATACACACTGGACATTGGCGACACGGGAAACATGACACACTGAACACTGGCGACACGGGAAACATTACACACCGAACACTGGCAACAGGGGAAAATTACACACTGGGCACTGGTGTCACGGGAAACATGACACACCGAACACTGGTGACACGGGAAACATTACACATCGATCACTGGTGACACGGGAAACATTACACATCGAACACTGGTGACACGGGAAGCATTACACACTGAACACTGGCGACACGGGAAGCATTATGCAATGAACACTGGTGACACAGGAAACATTACACACCAAACACTGGCGACACGGGTAACATTGCACACTGGACACTGGCGACACATGAAACATTACACACTGGACACTGGTGACACGGGAAACATTACACACTGGACACTGGCGACACAGGGAACATTAAACACGCGACACAGGAAACATTACACACCGAACACTGGCAACACGGGAAACATTGCACACGCGATACAGGAAACATTACACCCTTGACACTGGTGCCACGGGAAACATTACACACTGAACACTGGCGACACGGGAAACATTACACACCGAACACTGGCGACGCGGGAAACATTGCACACTGGACACTGGCGACACAGTAAACATTACACAATGGCGACACAGGAAACATTACACACTGGACACCAGCGACACAGGAAACATTACACAATGGCAACACAGGAAACATTGCACACTGGACACTGGCGACACAGGAAACATTACACAATGGCGACACAGGAAACATTACACACTGGACACTGGCGACACAGGAAACATTACACAATGGCGACACAGGGAACATTACACACTGGACACTGGCGACACAGGAAACATTAAACACGCGACACAGGAAACATTACACACCGAACACTGGTGACACGGGAAACATTGCACACGCGACACAGGAAACATTACACACTTGACACTGGTGCCACGGGAAACATTGCACACTGAACACTGGCGACACGGGAAACATTACACAGTTAACACTGCCGACGCGGGAATCATTACACGCTGGACACTGGCGACAAAGGAAACATGACACCCCAAACACTGGTGACACGGGAAACATTACACACTTGACACTGGCGACACGGGAAACATTACACACTGAACACTGGCAACATGGGAAATATTACACACCGAACACTGGCGACACGGGAAACATTACACAATGGACACTGGCAACACGGGAAACATTACACACCGAACACTGGCGACATGGGAAACATTACACACTGAACACTGGCGACATGGGAAACATTACACACTGAACACTGGCAACATGGGAAACATGACACACCGGACACTGGTGACATGGGAAACATTACACACCGAACACTGGCGACACAGGAAACATTAAACACAGGACACTGGTGACACGGGAAACATTACACACCGAACACTGGCAACATGGGAAACATGACACACCAGACACTGGTGACATGGGACACATTACACACCGAACACTGGCGACACGGGAAACATTAAACACAGGACACTGGTGACACGGGAAACATTACACACCGAACACTTGCGACACGGGAAACATTACACACTGGACATTGGTGACACGGGAAGCCATACACACTGGACATTGGCGACATGGGAAACATTACACACGGAGCACTGGCGACACAGGAAACATTACACACAGAACACTGGCAACACGGGAAACATTACACACTGAACACTGGTGACACGGGAAACATTACACACCGATAACTGGTGACAGGGGAAAAATTACACACTGGACACTGGGGACACAGGAAACATTACACACTGGACAATCGTGACATGGGAAACATAACACATCGAACACTGGTGACACGGGAAACATTACACATTGAACACTGGCGACACGGGAAACATTACACACCGAACACTGGCGACACGGGAAACATTACACACCGAACACTGGCGACACGGGAGGCATTATGCAATGAACACTGGTGACACGGGTACCATTGCACACTGGACACTGGCGACACATGAAACATTAAACACGCGACACAGGAAACATTACATGCCGAACACTGGCAACACGGGAAACATTGCACACGCGACACAGGAAACATTACACCCTTGACACTGGTGCCACGGGAAACATTACACACTGAACACTGGCGACACGGGAAACATTACACATCGAACACTGGAGACACGGGAAACATTACACACTGGACACTGGCGATACGGGAAACATTAATCACTGAACACTGGCAACATGGGAACCATGACACACCGGACTGGTGACACGGAAACATTACACACCGAACACTGGCAACACGGGAAACGTTACACACAGGACACTGGTGACACAGGAAATATTACACACCGAACACTTGCGACACGGGAAATATTACACACTGAACACTGGTGACACGGGAAACATTACACACCGAACACTTGCGACACGGGAAATATTACACACTGAACACTGGTGACACGGGAAACATTACACACCGAACACTGGTGACACAGGAAACATTACACACCGAACACTGGCAACACGGTAAACATTACACACCGGACACTGGTGACACGGGCAACAATACACACTGGACATTGGCGACACGGGAAACATTACACACTGAACACTGGCGACACGGGAAACATTACACACCGAACACTGGCAACAGGGGAAAATTACACACTGGACACTGGTGACATGGGAAACATTACACACCGAACACTGGCGACAGGGGAAAAATTATACACTGGACACTGGTGACATGGGAAACATTACACACTGGACACTGGCGACATGAGAAATATTACACACTGGACACTGGTGACACGGGAAACATTACACACCGAACACTGGCGACACGGGAAACATTACACACTGGACACTGGTGAGATGGGAAACATTACACACTGAACACTGGCAACACGGGAGACATTACACACCGAACACTGGCAACAGGGGAAAAATTATACACTGGACACTGGTGACATGGGAAACATTACACACTGGACACTGGCGACATGAGAAATATTACACACTGGACACTGGTGACACGGGAAACATTACACACCGAACACTGGCGACACGGGAAACATTAAACACAGGACACTGGTGACACGGGAAACATTACATACCGAACACTTGCGACACGTGAAACATTACACACTGGACATTGGTGACACGGGAAACCATACACACTGGACATTGGTGACATGGGAAACTTTACACACGGAGCACTGGCGACACAGGAAACATTACACACAGAACACTGGCGACACGGGAAACATTACACACTGAACACTGGTGACACGGGAAACATTACACACCGAAAACTGGTGACAGGGGAAAAATTACACACTGGACACTGGTGACACAGGGAACATTACACACTGGACAATGGTGACACGGGAAACATTACACATCGAACACTGGTGACACGGGAAACATTACACATCGAACACTGGCGACATGGGAAACATTACACACCGAACACTGGCAACACGGTAAACATTACACACTGGACACTGGTGACACGGGAAACAATACACACTGGACATTGGCGACACGGGAAACATTACACACTGAACACTGGCGACACGGGAAACATTACACACTGAACACTGGTGACACGGGAAACATTACACACCGAACACTGGCAACAGGGGAAAATTACACACTGGACACTGGTGACACGGGAAACATTACACACCGAACACTGGTGACACGGGAAACATTATAGACTGGACACTGGTGAGATGGGAAACATTTCACACCAAACACTGGTGACACGGGAAACATTACACACCAGACACTGGTGACACGGGAAATAATACACACTGGACATTGGCGACACAGGAAACATTACACACTGAACACTGGCAACACGGGAAACATTACACACTGGACACTGGTGACACGGGAAACATTACACACCCGACACTGGCGACATGAGAAATATTACACACCGAACACTGGCGACATGGGAAACATTACACACTGGACACTGGTGACATGGGAAACATTACACACCGAACACTGGCGACACGGGAAACATTACACACTGGACACTGGTGAGACGGGAAACATTTCACACCGACCACTGGTGACATGGGAAACATTACACACTGGACACTGGCAACATGGGAAATATTACACACCGAACACTGGCGACACCGGAAACATTACACAATGGGCACTGGCAACACGGAAAACATTACACACCGAACACTGGCGACATGGGAAACATTACACACTGAACACTGGCAACACGGAAAATGTTACACACTGGACACTGGCGACACGGCAAACATTACACACTGGACACTGGTGACACGGGAAACATTACACACCGAAAACTGGTGACAAGTGAAAAATTACACACTGGACACTGGTGACACGGGAAACATTACACACTGAACACTGGCAACACGGGAAACATTACACACTGGACACTGGTGACACGGGAAACAATACACACTGAACACTGGCGACATGGGAAACATTACACACCAGACACTGGCGACACGGGAAACATTACACACTGAACACTGGTGACACGGTAAACATTACACACCGAAAACTGGTGACAAGGGAAAAATTACACACTGGACACTGGTGACACGGGAAACATTACACACTGGACAATGGTGACACGGGAAACATTACACACTGGACAATGGTGACATGGGAAACATTACACATCGATCACTGGTGACACGGGAAACATTACACATCGAACACTGGTGACACGGGAAACATTACACACTGAACACTGGCGACACGGGAAGCATTATGCAACGAACACTGGTGACACAGGAAACATTACACACCAAACACTGGCGACACGGGTAACATTGCACACTGGACACTGGCGACACATGAAACATTACACACTGGACACTGGTGACATGGGAAACATTACACACTGGACACTGGCGACACAGGGAACATTAAACACGCGACACAGGAAACATTACACACCGAACACTGGCAACATGGGAAACATTGCACACGCGACACAGGAAACATTACACCCTTGACACTGGTGCCACGGGAAACATTACACACTGAACACTGGCGACATGGGAAACATTACACACCGAACACTGGCGACGCGGGAAACATTGCACACTGGACACTGGCGACACAGTAAACATTACACAATGGCGACACAGGAAACATTACACTCTGGACACCAGCGACACAGGAAACATTACACAATGGCAACACAGGAAACATTACAAACTGGTCACTGGCGACACAGGAAACATTACACAATGGCAACACAGGAAACATTACAAACTGGACACTGGCAACACAGGAAACATTACACAACGGCGACACAGGAAACATTACACACTGGACACTGGCGACACAGGAAACATTACACAATGGCAACACAGGAAACATTACACACTGGACACTGGCGACACAGGAAACATTACACAATGGCAACACAGGAAACATTACACACCGAACACTGGTGACACGGGAAACATTGCACACGCGACACAGGAAACATTACGCACTTGACACTGGTGCCAGGGGAAACATTACACACTGAACACTGGCGACACGGGAAACATTACACACCGAACACTGGAGACACGGGAAACATTACACACTGAACACTAGTGACACGGGAAACATTACACACCGAACACTGGCGACACGGGAAACATTACACACTGAACACTGGCGACACGGGAAACATTACACACCGAACACTGGCAACAGGGGAAAATTACACACTGGACACTGGTGACACGGGAAACATTACACACCGAACACTGGTGACACGGGAAACATTATAGACTGGACACTGGTGAGATGGGAAACATTTCACACCAAACACTGGTGACACGGGAAACATTACACACCAGACACTGGTGACATGGGAAACATTACACACCGAACACTGGCAACACGGTAAACATTACACACCGGACACTGGTGACACGGGAAATAATACACACTGGACATTGGCGACACAGGAAACATTACACACTGAACACTGGCAACACGGGAAACATTACACACTGGACACTGGTGACACGGGAAACATTACACACCCGACACTGGCGACATGAGAAATATTACACACCGAACACTGGCGACATGGGAAACATTACACACTGGACACTGGTGACATGGGAAACATTACACACCGAACACTGGCGACACGGGAAACATTACACACTGGACACTGGTGAGACGGGAAACATTTCACACTGAACACTGGTGACATGGGAAACATTACGCACTGGACACTGGCAACATGGGAAATATTACACACCGAACACTGGCGACACCGGAAACATTACACAATGGGCACTGGCAACACGGGAAACATTACACACCGAACACTGGTGACACCGGAAACATTACACAATGGGCACTGGCAACACGGGAAACATTACACACCGAACACTGGCGACATGGGAAACATTACACACTGAACACTGGCAACACGGAAAATGTTACACACTGGACACTGGCGACACGGCAAACATTACACACTGGACACTGGTGACACGGGAAACATTACACACCGAAAACTGGTGACAAGGGAAAAATTACACACTGGACACTGGTGACACGGGAAACATTACACACTGAACACTGGCGACACGGGAAAAATTACACACTGGACACTGGTGACACGGGAAACATTACACACTGGACAATGGTGACATGGGAAACATTACACACTGGACAATGGTGACACGGGAAACATTACACATCGATCACTGGTGACACGGGAAACATTACACATCGAACACTGGTGACACAGGAAACATTACACACTGAACACTGGCGACACGGGAAGCATTATGCAACGAACACTGGTGACACAGGAAACATTACACACCAAACACTGGCGACACGGGTAACATTGCACACTGGACACTGGCGACACATGAAACATTACACACTGGACACTGGTGACATGGGAAACATTACACACTGGACACTGGCGACACAGGGAACATTAAACACGCGACACAGGAAACATTACACACCGAACACTGGCAACACGGGAAACATTGCACACGCGACACAGGAAACATTACACCCTTGACACTGGTGCCACGGGAAACATTACACACTGAACACTGGCGACACGGGAAACATTACACACCGAACACTGGCGACGCGGGAAACATTGCACACTGGACACTGGCGACACAGTAAACATTACACAATGGCGACACAGGAAACATTACACACTGGACACCAGCGACACAGGAAACATTACACAATGGCAACACAGGAAACATTACAAACTGGACACTGGCGACACAGGAAACATTACACAATGGCAACACAGGAAACATTACAAACTGGACACTGGCGACACAGGAAACATTACACAACGGCGACACAGGAAACATTACACACTGGACACTGGCGACACAGGAAACATTACACAATGGCAACACAGGAAACATTACACACTGGACACTGGCGACACAGGAAACATTACACACCGAACACTGGTGACACGGGAAACATTGCACACGCGACACAGGAAACATTACGCACTTGACACTGGTGCCAGGGGAAACATTACACACTGAACCCTGGCGACACGGGAAACATTACACACCGAACACTGGAGACACGGGAAACATTACACACTGGACACTGGCGATACGGGAAACATTACACACTGAACACTGGTAACATGGGAAACATGACACACTGGACTGGTGACACGGGAAACATTACACACCGAACACTGGCGACACGGGAAACGTTACACACAGGACACTGGTGACACAGGAAACATTACACACCGAACACTTGCGACACGGGAAATATTACACACTGAACACTGGTGACACGGGAAACATTACACACCAGACACTGGTGACACGGGAAACATTACACACCGAACACTGGCAACACGGTAAACATTACACACCGGACACTGGTGACACGGGAAACAATACACACTGGACATTGGCGACACGGGAAACATGACACACTGAACACTGGCGACACGGGAAACATTACACACCGAACACTGGCAACAGGGGAAAATTACACACTGGGCACTGGTGTCACGGGAAACATGACACACCGAACACTGGTGACACGGGAAACATTACACATCGATCACTGGTGACACGGGAAACATTACACATCGAACACTGGTGACACGGGAAGCATTACACACTGAACACTGGCGACACGGGAAGCATTATGCAATGAACACTGGTGACACAGGAAACATTACACACCAAACACTGGCGACACGGGTAACATTGCACACTGGACACTGGCGACACATGAAACATTACACACTGGACACTGGTGACACGGGAAACATTACACACTGGACACTGGCGACACAGGGAACATTAAACACGCGACACAGGAAACATTACACACCGAACACTGGCAACACGGGAAACATTGCACACGCGATACAGGAAACATTACACCCTTGACACTGGTGCCACGGGAAACATTACACACTGAACACTGGCGACACGGGAAACATTACACACCGAACACTGGCGACGCGGGAAACATTGCACACTGGACACTGGCGACACAGTAAACATTACACAATGGCGACACAGGAAACATTACACACTGGACACCAGCGACACAGGAAACATTACACAATGGCAACACAGGAAACATTGCACACTGGACACTGGCGACACAGGAAACATTACACAATGGCGACACAGGAAACATTACACACTGGACACTGGCGACACAGGAAACATTACACAATGGCGACACAGGGAACATTACACACTGGACACTGGCGACACAGGAAACATTAAACACGCGACACAGGAAACATTACACACCGAACACTGGTGACACGGGAAACATTGCACACGCGACACAGGAAACATTACACACTTGACACTGGTGCCACGGGAAACATTGCACACTGAACACTGGCGACACGGGAAACATTACACAGTTAACACTGCCGACGCGGGAATCATTACACGCTGGACACTGGCGACAAAGGAAACATGACACCCCAAACACTGGTGACACGGGAAACATTACACACTTGACACTGGCGACACGGGAAACATTACACACTGAACACTGGTGACATGGGAAATATTAAACACCGATCACTGGTGACACGGGAAACATTACACACTGCACACTGACGACACGGGAAACATTACACTCTGGACACTGGTGACAAGGAAAACATTACACACCGAACACTGGTGACAGGGGAGTCATTACACACTAAACACTGGCGACACGGGAGACATTACACACTGGACACTGGCAACAGAGGAAACATTACACACCGAACATTACACACCGAAAACTGGTGACAAGGGAAAAATTACACACTGGACACTGGTGACACGGGAAGCATTACACACTGGACAATGGTGACACGGGAAACATTACACACTGGACAATGGTGACACGGGAAACATTACACATCGATCACTGGTGACACGGGAAACATTACACATCGAACACTGGCGACACGGGAAACATTACACACTGAACACTGGCGACATGGGAAGCATTATGCAACGAACACTGGTGACACAGGAAACATTACACACCAAACACTGGTGACACGGGTAACATTGCACACTGGACACTGGCGACACATGAAACATTACACACTGGACACTGGTGACACGGGAAACATTACACACTGGACACTGGCGACACAGGGAACATTAAACACGCGACACAATATATATAAATGATCTGGATCAGGGAATTGGATGCAATATTTCCAAATTCGCTGACGATCCTAAACTAGGAGGAGGGGTGGGCTCTGATGAGGATGTCAGGAGGCTACAGTGCGATTTGGACAGGTTGGGGGAATGGGCGGATACGTGGCAGATGCACTATAATGTGGATAAATGCGAGGTTATCCACTTTGGGGGTAAAAACAGGAGGATAGATTATTATCTAAATGGCAATAGATTGGGAGATGGGGAAGTGCAGAGGGACCTGGGTGTTCTTGTGCACCAGTCACTGAAGGAGAGCATGCAGGTGCAACAGGCGATTAAGAAGGCAAATGGTATGTTGGCCTTCATATCAAGGGGGTTCGAGTATAGGAATAGGGATACCTTACTACAGCTGTACAAGGTGCTGGTGAGACCGCATCTGGAGTATTGTGTACAGTTTTGGTCGCCCCATCTGCGGAAGGATGTTCTTGCCATGGAAAGAGTGCAACGGCGATTCACCAGGCTGATACCTGGAATGGCGGGAATGACCTACGAAGAGAGATTAAATAGTTTGGGCTTGTACTCACTGGAGTTTAGAAGATTGAGAGGGGATCTCATCGAAACATATAAAATTATGGCAGGCCTGGACAGGCTGAATTCAGAGAGAATGTTTCCAATGGCCGGGGAGCACAGAACCAGGGGCCACAGTCTAAAAATAGCGGGCAAATCATTTAAAACAGAGATGAGGAAGAATTTCTTCACTCAAAGAGTGGTGAGCCTGTGGAATTCCCTGCCACAGAGGGCTGTGAAGGCTAATTCAATAAATATTTTCAAGAGAGAATTGGATATATTTCTGAAGGCTAAGGGGATTAAGGGTTACGGAGAAAAGGCGGGGACGGGGTACTGAACTGATAAGATCAGCTATGATCTCAGACGAAGATCAGCCATGATCTCATTGAATGGCGGAGCAGGCTCAAAGGGCCGAATGGCCTACTCCTGTTCCTATCTCTATGTTTCTATGTTTCTATGACACAGGAAACATTACACACCGAACACTGGCAACACGGGAAACATTGCACACGCGACACAGGAAACATTACACCCTTGACACTGGTGCCACGGGAAACATTACACACTGAACACTGGCGACACGGGAAACATTACACACCGAACACTGGCGACGCGGGAAACATTGCACACTGGACACTGGCGACACAGTAAACATTACACAATGGCGACACAGGAAACATTACACACTGGCCACCAGCGACACAGGAAACATTACACAATGGCAACATAGGAAACATTACAAACTGGACACTGGCGACACAGGAAACATTACACAATGGCAACACAGGAAACATTACAAACTGGACACTGGCGACACAGGAAACATTACACAATGGCAACACAGGAAACATTACAAACTGGACACTGGCGACACAGGAAACATTACACAACGGCGACACAGGAAACATTACACACTGGACACTGGTGACACAGGAAACATTACACAATGGCAACACAGGAAACATTACACACTGGACACTGGCGACACAGGAAACATTACACACCAGACACTGGTGACATGGGAAACATTACACACTGAACACTGGCAACACGGTAAACATTACACACCGGACACTGGTGAAATGGGAAACAATACACACTGGACATTGGCGACACGGGAAACATGACACACTGAACACTGGTGACACGGGAAACATTACACACCGAACACTGGCAACAGGGGAAAATTACACACTGGGCACTGGTGACATGGGAAACATTACACACCGAACACTGGTGACATGGGAAACATTGTACACTGGACACTGGTGAGATGGGAAACATTTCACACCAAACACTGGTGACACGGGAAACATTACACACCAGACACTGGTGACACGGGTAACAATACACACCGAACACTGGCAACACGGTAAACATTACGCACCAGACACTGGTGACACGGGAAATAATACACACTGGACATTGGCAACACAGCAAACATTACACACTGAACACTGGCGACACGGGAAACATTACACACCGAACACTGGCAACAGGGGAAAAATTACACAGTGGACACTGGTGACACGGGAAACATTACACACCCGACACTGGCGACATGAGAAATATTACACACTGAACACTGGCGACATGGGAAACATTACACACTGGACACAGGTGAGATGGGAAACATTATACACCGAACACTGGCGACACGGGAAACATTACACACTGGACACTGGGGAGACGGGAAACATTTCCCACCGAACACTGGTGACATGGGAAACATTACACACTGGACACTGGCAACATGGGAAATATTACACACTGAACACTGGCGACACGGGAAACATTACACAATGGACACTGGTGACATGGGAAACATTACACACCGAACACTGGCGACACGGGAAACATTACACACTGGACACTGGTGAGACGGGAAACATTTCACACCGAACACTGATGACATGGGAAACATTACACACTGGACACTGGCAACATGGGAAATATTACACACCGAACACTGGCGACACGGGAAACATTACACAATGGACACTGGCAACACGGGAAACATTACACACTGAACACTGGCAACATGGGAAACATTACACACTGAACACTGGCAACACGGAAAATGTTACACACTGGACACTGGCGACACGGGAAACATTACACACCGAACACTGGCAACATGGGAAACATGACACACCGGACACTGGTGACACGGGAAACATTACACACCGAACACTGGCGACACGGGAAACATTAAACACAGGACACTGGTGACACGGGAAACTTTACACACCGAACACTTGCGACACGGGAAACATTACACACTGGACATTGGTGACACGGGAAACCATACACACTGGACATTGGCGACATGGGAAACATTACACACGGAGCACTGGCGACACAGGAAACATTACACACAGAACACTGGCAACACGGGAAACATTACACACTGAACACTGGTGACATGGGAAACATTACACACCGATAACTGGTGACAGGGAAAAATTACACACTGGAGACTGGGGACACAGGAAACATTACACACTGGACAATCGTGACACGGGAAACATTACACATCGAACACTGGTGACACGGGAAACATTACACATTGAACACTGGCGACACGGGAAACATTACACACCGAACACTGGCGACACGGGAAACATTACACACCGAACACTGGCGACACGGGAGGCATTATGCAACGAACACTGGTGACACGGGTACCATTGCACACTGGACACTGGCGACACATGAAACATTACACACTGGACACTGGTGACACGGGAAACATTACACACGGGACACTGGCGACACAGGAAACATTAAACACGCGACACAGGAAACATTACACACCGAACACTGGCAACACGGGAAACATTGCACACGCGACACAGGAAACATTACACCCTTGACACTGGTGCCACGGGAAACATTACACACTGAACACTGGCGACACGGGAAACATTAAACACCGAACACTGGCGACGTGGGAAACATTGCACACTGGACACTGGCGACACAGTAAACATTACACAATGGCGACACAGGAAACATTACACACTGGACACCGGCGACACAGGAAACATTGCACACTGGACACTGGCAACACAGGAAACATTACACAATGGCGACACAGGAAACATTACACACTGGACACTGGCGACACAGGAAACATTACACAATGGCGACACAGGAAACATTACACACTGGACACTGGCGACACAGGAAACATTACACAATGGCGACACAGGAAACATTACACACTGGACACTGGCGACACAGGAAACATTACACACCGAACACTGGCGACACGGGAAACATTGCACACGCGACACAGGAAACATTACGCACTTGACACTGGTGCCAGGGGAAACATTACACACTGAACACTGGCGACACGGGAAACATTACACATCGAACACTGGAGACACGGGAAACATTACACACTGGACACTGGCGATACGGGAAACATCAATCACTGAACACTGGCAACATGGGAACCATGACACACCGGACTGGTGACACGGGAAACATTACACACCGAACACTGGCGACACGGGAAACGTTACACACAGGACACTGGTGACACAGGAAACATTACACACCGAACACTTGCGACACGGGAAATATTACACACTGAACACTGGTGACACGGGAAATATTACACACCAGACACTGGTGACACGGGAAACATTAGACACCGAACACTGGCAACAGGGGAAAATTACACACTGGACACTGGTGACACGGGAAACATTACACACCGAACACTGGTGACATGGGAAACATTATAAACTGGACACTGGTGAGATGGGAAACATTTCACACCAGACACTGGTGACATGGGTAACAATACACACCGAACACTGGCAACACAGTAAACATTATGCACCGGACACTTGTGACACGGGAAATAATACACACTGGACATTGGCAACACAGCAAACATTACACACTGAACACTGGCGACACGGGAAACATTACACACCGAACACTGGCAACAGGGGAAAAATTACACAGTGGACACTGGTGACACGGGAAACATTACACACCCGACACTGGCGACATGAGAAATATTACACACCGAACACTGGCGACATGGGAAACATTACACACTGGACACTGGCGACATGGGAAACATTACACACCGAACACTGGTGACACGGGAAACATTACACAATGGACACTGGCAACATGGGAAATATTACACACCGAACACTGGCGACATGGGAAACATTACACAATGGACACTGGCGACATGGGAAACATTACACACCGAAAACTGGCGACACGGGAAACATTACACACTGGACACTGGTGAGACGGGAAACATTTCACACCGAACACTGGTGACATGGGAAACATTACACACTGGACACTGGCAACATGGGAAATATTACACACCGAACACTGGCGACACGGGAAACATTACACAATGGACACTGGCAACACGGGAAACATTACACACCGAACACTGGCGACATGGGAAACATTACACACTGAACACTGGCGACACGGGAAACATTACACACCGAACACTGGCAACATGGGAAACATGACACACCGGACACTGGTGACACGGGAAACATTACACACCGAACACTGGCGACACGGGAAACATTAAACACAGGACACTGGTGACACGGGAAACATTACACACCGAACACTGGCAACATGGGAAACATGACACACCAGACACTGGTGACACGGGACACATTACACACCGAACACTGGCGACACGGGAAACATTAAACACAGGACACTGGTGACACGGGAAACATTACACACCGAACACTTGCGACACGGGAAACATTACACACTGGACATTGGTGACACGGGAAGCCATACACACTGGACATTGGCGACATGGGAAACATTACACACGGAGCACTGGCGACACAGGAAACATTACACACAGAACACTGGCAACACGGGAAACATTACACACTGAACACTGATGACACGGGAAACATTACACACCGATAACTGGTGACAGGGGAAAAATTACACACTGGACACTGGGGACACAGGAAACATTACACACTGGACAATCGTGACACGGGAAACATAACACATCGAACACTGGTGACACGGGAAACATTACACATTGAACACTGGCGACACGGGAAACATTACACACCGAACACTGGCGACACGGGAAACATTACACACCGAACACTGGCGACACGGGAGGCATTATGCAATGAACACTGGTGACACGGGTACCATTGCACACTGGACACTGGCGACACATGAAACATTACACACTGGACACTGGTGACACGGGAAACATTACACACGGGACACTGGCGACACAGGAAACATTAAACACGCGACACAGGAAACATTACATGCCGAACACTGGCAACACGGGAAACATTGCACACGCGACACAGGAAACATTACACCCTTGACACTGGTGCCACGGGAAACATTACACACTGAACACTGGCGACACGGGAAACATTACACATCGAACACTGGAGACACGGGAAACATTACACACTGGACACTGGCGATACGGGAAACATTAATCACTGAACACTGGCAACATGGGAACCATGACACACCGGACTGGTGACACGGAAACATTACACACCGAACCCTGGCGACACGGGAAACGTTACACACAGGACACTGGTGACACAGGAAACATTACACACCGAACACTTGCGACACGGGAAATATTACACACTGAACACTGGTGACACGGGAAACATTACACACCGAACACTTGCGACACGGGAAATATTACACACTGAACACTGGTGACACGGGAAACATTACACACCGAACACTGGTGACACAGGAAACATTACACACCGAACACTGGCAACACGGTAAACATTACACACCGGACACTGGTGACACGAGCAACAATACACACTGGACATTGGCGACACGGGAAACATTACACACTGAACACTGGCGACACGGGAAACATTACACACCGAACACTGTCAACAGGGGAAAATTACACACTGGACACTGGTGACACGGGAAACATTACACACCGAACACTGGTGACACGGGAAACATTATAGACTGGACACTGGTGAGATGGGAAACATTTCACACCAAACACTGGTGACACGGGAAACATTACACACCAGACACTGGTGACACGAGTAACATTACACACCGAACACTGGCGACACGGGAAACATTACACACTGGACACTGGTGAGATGGGAAACATTACACACTGAACACTGGCAACACGGGAGACATTACACACCGAACACTGGCAACAGGGGAAAAATTATACACTGGACACTGGTGACATGGGAAACATTACACACCGAACACTGGTGACACGGGAAACATTAAACACAGGACACTGGTGACACGGGAAACATTACATACCGAACACTTGCGACACGTGAAACATTACACACTGGACATTGGTGACACGGGAAACCATACACACTGGACATTGGCGACATGGGAAACTTTACACACGGAGCACTGGCGACACAGGAAACATTACACACAGAACACTGGCGACACGGGAAACATTACACACTGAACACTGGTGACACGGGAAACATTACACACCGAAAACTGGTGACAGGGGAAAAATTACACACTGGACACTGGTGACACAGGGAACATTACACACTGGACAATGGTGACACGGGAAACATTACACATCGAACACTGGTGACACGGGAAACATTACACATCGAACACTGGCGACATGGGAAACATTACACACCGAACACTGGCAACAGGGGAAAATTACACACTGGACACTGGTGACACGGGAAACATTACACACCGAACACTGGTGACATGGGAAACATTATAAACTGGACACTGGTGAGATGGGAAACATTTCACACCAGACACTGGTGACATGGGTAACAATACACACCGAACACTGGCAACACAGTAAACATTATGCACCGGACACTTGTGACACGGGAAATAATACACACTGGACATTGGCAACACAGCAAACATTACACACTGAACACTGGCGACACGGGAAACATTACACACCGAACACTGGCAACAGGGGAAAAATTACACAGTGGACACTGGTGACACGGGAAACATTACACACCCGACACTGGCGACATGAGAAATATTACACACCGAACACTGGCGACATGGGAAACATTACACACTGGACACTGGCGACATGGGAAACATTACACACCGAACACTGGTGACACGGGAAACATTACACAATGGACACTGGCAACATGGGAAATATTACACACCGAACACTGGCGACATGGGAAACATTACACAATGGACACTGGCGACATGGGAAACATTACACACCGAAAACTGGCGACACGGGAAACATTACACACTGGACACTGGTGA
Organism: Somniosus microcephalus; assembly: GCF_052327205.1. Taxonomy (NCBI): domain Eukaryota; kingdom Metazoa; phylum Chordata; class Chondrichthyes; order Squaliformes; family Somniosidae; genus Somniosus; species Somniosus microcephalus. The sequence goes on from NC_141008.1 coordinate 5,911,241, forward strand.
GACGGGAAACATTTCACACCGAACACTGGTGACATGGGAAACATTACACACTGGACACTGGCAACATGGGAAATATTACACACCGAACACTGGCGACACGGGAAACATTACACAATGGACACTGGCAACACGGGAAACATTACACACCGAACACTGGCGACATGGGAAACATTACACACTGAACACTGGCGACACGGGAAACATTACACACCGAACACTGGCAACATGGGAAACATGACACACCGGACACTGGTGACACGGGAAACATTACACACCGAACACTGGCGACACGGGAAACATTAAACACAGGACACTGGTGACACGGGAAACATTACACACCGAACACTGGCAACATGGGAAACATGACACACCAGACACTGGTGACACGGGACACATTACACACCGAACACTGGCGACACGGGAAACATTAAACACAGGACACTGGTGACACGGGAAACATTACACACCGAACACTTGCGACACGGGAAACATTACACACTGGACATTGGTGACACGGGAAGCCATACACACTGGACATTGGCGACATGGGAAACATTACACACGGAGCACTGGCGACACAGGAAACATTACACACAGAACACTGGCAACACGGGAAACATTACACACTGAACACTGATGACACGGGAAACATTACACACCGATAACTGGTGACAGGGGAAAAATTACACACTGGACACTGGGGACACAGGAAACATTACACACTGGACAATCGTGACACGGGAAACATAACACATCGAACACTGGTGACACGGGAAACATTACACATTGAACACTGGCGACACGGGAAACATTACACACCGAACACTGGCGACACGGGAAACATTACACACCGAACACTGGCGACACGGGAGGCATTATGCAATGAACACTGGTGACACGGGTACCATTGCACACTGGACACTGGCGACACATGAAACATTACACACTGGACACTGGTGACACGGGAAACATTACACACGGGACACTGGCGACACAGGAAACATTAAACATGCGACACAGGAAACATTACATGCCGAACACTGGCAACACGGGAAACATTGCACACGCGACACAGGAAACATTACACCCTTGACACTGGTGCCACGGGAAACATTACACACTGAACACTGGCGACACGGGAAACATTACACATCGAACACTGGAGACACGGGAAACATTACACACTGGACACTGGCGATACGGGAAACATTAATCACTGAACACTGGCAACATGGGAACCATGACACACCGGACTGGTGACACGGAAACATTACACACCGAACCCTGGCGACACGGGAAACGTTACACACAGGACACTGGTGACACAGGAAACATTACACACCGAACACTTGCGACACGGGAAATATTACACACTGAACACTGGTGACACGGGAAACATTACACACCGAACACTTGCGACACGGGAAATATTACACACTGAACACTGGTGACACGGGAAACATTACACACCGAACACTGGTGACACAGGAAACATTACACACCGAACACTGGCAACACGGTAAACATTACACACCGGACACTGGTGACACGAGCAACAATACACACTGGACATTGGCGACACGGGAAACATTACACACTGAACACTGGCGACACGGGAAACATTACACACCGAACACTGTCAACAGGGGAAAATTACACACTGGACACTGGTGACACGGGAAACATTACACACCGAACACTGGTGACACGGGAAACATTATAGACTGGACACTGGTGAGATGGGAAACATTTCACACCAAACACTGGTGACACGGGAAACATTACACACCAGACACTGGTGACACGAGTAACATTACACACCGAACACTGGCGACACGGGAAACATTACACACTGGACACTGGTGAGATGGGAAACATTACACACTGAACACTGGCAACACGGGAGACATTACACACCGAACACTGGCAACAGGGGAAAAATTATACACTGGACACTGGTGACATGGGAAACATTACACACCGAACACTGGTGACACGGGAAACATTAAACACAGGACACTGGTGACACGGGAAACATTACATACCGAACACTTGCGACACGTGAAACATTACACACTGGACATTGGTGACACGGGAAACCATACACACTGGACATTGGCGACATGGGAAACTTTACACACGGAGCACTGGCGACACAGGAAACATTACACACAGAACACTGGCGACACGGGAAACATTACACACTGAACACTGGTGACACGGGAAACATTACACACCGAAAACTGGTGACAGGGGAAAAATTACACACTGGACACTGGTGACACAGGGAACATTACACACTGGACAATGGTGACACGGGAAACATTACACATCGAACACTGGTGACACGGGAAACATTACACATCGAACACTGGCGACATGGGAAACATTACACACCGAACACTGGCAACACGGTAAACATTACACACTGGACACTGGTGACACGGGAAACAATACACACTGGACATTGGCGACACGGGAAACATTACACACTGAACACTGGCGACACGGGAAACATTACACACTGAACACTGGCGACACGGGAAACATTACACACCGAACACTGGCAACAGGGGAAAATTACACACTGGACACTGGTGACACGGGAAACATTACACACCGAACACTGGTGACACGGGAAACATTATAGACTGGACACTGGTGAGATGGGAAACATTTCACACCAAACACTGGTGACACAGGAAACATTACACACCAGACACTGGTGACACGGGAAATAATACACACTGGACATTGGCGACACAGGAAACATTACACACTGAGCACTGGCAACACGGGAAACATTACACACTGGACACTGGTGACACGGGAAACATTACACACCCGACACTGGCGACATGAGAAATATTACACACCGAACACTGGCGACATGGGAAACATTACACACTGGACACTGGTGACATGGGAAACATTACACACCGAACACTGGCGACACGGGAAACATTACACACTGGACACTGGTGAGACGGGAAACATTTCACACCGACCACTGGTGACATGGGAAACATTACACACTGGACACTGGCAACATGGGAAATATTACACACCGAACACTGGCGACACCGGAAACATTACACAATGGGCACTGGCAACACGGGAAACATTACACACCGAACACTGGCGACATGGGAAACATTACACACTGAACACTGGCAACACGGAAAATGTTACACACTGGACACTGGCGACACGGCAAACATTACACACTGGACACTGGTGACACGGGAAACATTACACACCGAAAACTGGTGACAAGGGAAAAATTACACACTGGACACTGGTGACATGGGAAACATTACACACTGAACACTGGCAACACGGGAAACATTACACACTGGACACTGGTGACACGGGAAACATTACACATCGAACACTGGAGACACGGGAAACATTACACACTGGACACTGGCGATACGGGAAACATCAATCACTGAACACTGGCAACATGGGAACCATGACACACCGGACTGGTGACACGGGAAACATTACACACTGGACACTGGCGACACGGGAAACGTTACACACAGGACACTGGTGACACAGGAAACATTACACACCGAACACTTGCGACACGGGAAATATTACACACTGAACACTGGTGACACGGGAAATATTACACACCAGACACTGGTGACACGGGAAACATTAGACACCAAACACTGGCAACAGGGGAAAATTACACACTGGACACTGGTGACACGGGAAACATTACACACCGAACACTGGTGACATGGGAAACATTATACACTGGACACTGGTGAGATGGGAAACATTTCACACCAGACACTGGTGACATGGGTAACAATACACACCGAACACTGGCAACACAGTAAACATTACGCACCGGACACTGGTGACACGGGAAATAATACACACTGGACATTGGCAACACAGCAAACATTACACACTGAACACTGGCGACACGGGAAACATTACACACCGAACACTGGCAACAGGGGAAAAATTACACAGTGGACACTGGTGACACGGGAAACATTACACACCTGACACTGGCGACATGAGAAATATTACACACCGAACACTGGCGACATGGGAAACATTACACACTGGACACTGGCGACATGGGAAACATTACACACCGAACACTGGCGACACGGGAAACATTACACAATGGACACTGGCAACATGGGAAATATTACACACCGAACACTGGCGACACGGGAAACATTACACAATGGACACTGGCGACATGGGAAACATTACACACCGAAAACTGGCGACACGGGAAACATTACACACTGGACACTGGTGAGACGGGAAACATTTCACACCGAACACTGGTGACATGGGAAACATTACACACTGGACACTGGCAACATGGGAAATATTACACACCGAACACTGGCGACACGGGAAACATTACACAATGGACACTGGCAACACGGGAAACATTACACACCGAACACTGGCGACATGGGAAACATTACACACTGAACACTGGCGACACGGGAAACATTACACACCGAACACTGGCAACATGGGAAACATGACACACCGGACACTGGTGACACGGGAAACATTACACACCGAACACTGGCGACACGGGAAACATTAAACACAGGACACTGGTGACACGGGAAACATTACACACCGAACACTGGCAACATGGGAAACATGACACACCAGACACTGGTGACACGGGACACATTACACACCGAACACTGGCGACACGGGAAACATTAAACACAGGACACTGGCGACACGGGAAACATTACACACCGAACACTTGCGACACGGGAAACATTACACACTGGACATTGGTGACACGGGAAGCCATACACACTGGACATTGGCGACATGGGAAACATTACACACGGAGCACTGGCGACACAGGAAACATTACACACAGAACACTGGCAACACGGGAAACATTACACACTGAACACTGGTGACACGGGAAACATTACACACCGATAACTGGTGACAGGGGAAAAATTACACACTGGACACTGGGGACACAGGAAACATTACACACTGGACAATCGTGACACGGGAAACATAACACATCGAACACTGGTGACACGGGAAACATTACACATTGAACACTGGCGACACGGGAAACATTACACACCGAACACTGGCGACACGGGAAACATTACACACCGAACACTGGCGACACGGGAGGCATTATGCAACGAACACTGGTGACACGGGCACCATTGCACACTGGACACTGGCGACACATGAAACATTACACACTGGACACTGGTGACACGGGAAACATTACACATGGGACACTGGCGACACAGGAAACATTAAACACGCGACACTGGAAACATTACATGCCGAACACTGGCAACACGGGAAACATTGCACACGCGACACAGGAAACATTACACCCTTGACACTGGTGCCACGGGAAACATTACACACTGAACACTGGCGACACGGGAAACATTACACATCGAACACTGGAGACACGGGAAACATTACACACTGGACACTGGCGATACGGGAAACATTAATCACTGAACACTGGCAACATGGGAACCATGACACACCGGACTGGTGACACGGAAACATTACACACCGAACACTGGCGACACGGGAAACGTTACACACAGGACACTGGTGACACAGGAAACATTACACACCGAACACTTGCGACACGGGAAATATTACACACTGAACACTGGTGACACGGGAAACATTACACACCGAACACTTGCGACACGGGAAATATTACACACTGAACACTGGTGACACGGGAAACATTACACACTGAACACTGGTGACACAGGAAACATTACACACCGAACACTGGCAACACGGTAAACATTACACACCGGACACTGGTGACACGGGCAACAATACACACTGGACATTGGCGACACGGGAAACATTACACACTGAACACTGGCGACATGGGAAACATTACACACCGAACACTGGCAACAGGGGAAAATTACACACTGGACACTGGTGACATGGGAAACATTACACACCGAACACTGGTGACACGGGAAACATTATAGACTGGACACTGGTGAGATGGGAAACATTTCACACCAAACACTGGTGACACGGGAAACATTACACACCAGACACTGGTGACACGAGTAACATTACACACCGAACACTGGCGACATGGGAAACATTACACACTGGACACTGGTGAGATGGGAAACATTACACACTGAACACTGCCAACACGGGAGACATTACACACCGAACACTGGCAACAGGGGAAAAATTATACACTGGACACTGGTGACATGGGAAACATTACACACTGGACACTGGCGACATGAGAAATATTACACACTGGACACTGGTGACACGGGAAACATTACACACCGAACACTGGCGACACGGGAAACATTAAACACAGGACACTGGTGACACGGGAAACATTACATACCGAACACTTGCGACACGTGAAACATTACACACTGGACATTGGTGACACGGGAAACCATACACACTGGACATTGGCGACATGGGAAACTTTACACACGGAGCACTGGCGACACAGGAAACATTACACACAGAACACTGGCGACACGGGAAACATTACACACTGAACACTGGTGACACGGGAAACATTACACACCGAAAACTGGTGACAGGGGAAAAATTACACACTGGACACTGGTGACACAGGGAACATTACACACTGGACAATGGTGACACGGGAAACATTACACATCGAACACTGGTGACACGGGAAACATTACACATCGAACACTGGCGACATGGGAAACATTACACACCGAACACTGGCAACACGGTAAACATTACACACTGGACACTGGTGACACGGGAAACAATACACACTGGACATTGGCGACACGGGAAACATTACACACTGAACACTGGCGACACGGGAAACATTACACACTGAACACTGGTGACACGGGAAACATTACACACCGAACACTGGCAACAGGGGAAAATTACACACTGGACACTGGTGACACGGGAAACATTACACCCCGAACACTGGTGACACGGGAAACATTATAGACTGGACACTGGTGAGATGGGAAACATTTCACACCAAACACTGGTGACACGGGAAACATTACACACCAGACACTGGTGACACGGGAAATAATACACACTGGACATTGGCGACACAGGAAACATTACACACTGAACACTGGCAACATGGGAAACATTACACACTGGACACTGGTGACACGGGAAACATTACACACCCGACACTGGCGACATGAGAAATATTACACACCGAACACTGGCGACATGGGAAACATTACACACTGGACACTGGTGACATGGGAAACATTACACACCGAACACTGGCGACACGGGAAACATTACACACTGGACACTGGTGAGACGGGAAACATTTCACACCGACCACTGGTGACATGGGAAACATTACACACTGGACACTGGCAACATGGGAAATATTACACACCGAACACTGGCGACACCGGAAACATTACACAATGGGCACTGGCAACACGGGAAACATTACACACCGAACACTGGCGACATGGGAAACATTACACACTGAACACTGGCAACACGGAAAATGTTACACACTGGACACTGGCGACACGGCAAACATTACACACTGGACACTGGTGACACGGGAAACATTACACACCGAAAACTGGTGACAAGGGAAAAATTACACACTGGACACTGGTGACACGGGAAACATTACACACTGAACACTGGCAACACGGGAAACATTACACACTGGACACTGGTGACACGGGAAACAATACACACTGAACACTGGCAACATGGGAAACATTACACACCAGACACTGGCGACACGGGAAACATTACACACTGAACACTGGTGACACGGTAAACATTACACACCGAAAACTGGTGACAAGGGAAAAATTACACACTGGACACTGGTGACACGGGAAACATTACACACTGGACAATGGTGACACGGGAAACATTACACACTGGACAATGGTGACATGGGAAACATTACACATCGATCACTGGTGACACGGGAAACATTACACATCGAACACTGGTGACACGGGAAACATTACACACTGAACACTGGCGACACGGGAAGCATTATGCAACGAACACTGGTGACACAGGAAACATTACACACCAAACACTGGCGACACGGGTAACATTGCACACTGGACACTGGCGACACATGAAACATTACACACTGGACACTGGTGACATGGGAAACATTACACACTGGACACTGGCGACACAGGGAACATTAAACACGCGACACAGGAAACATTACACACTGAACACTGGCAACACGGGAAACATTGCACACGCGACACAGGAAACATTACACCCTTGACACTGGTGCCACGGGAAACATTACACACTGAACACTGGCGACACGGGAAACATTACACACCGAACACTGGCGACGCGGGAAACATTGCACACTGGACACTGGCGACACAGTAAACATTACACAATGGCGACACAGGAAACATTACACTCTGGACACCAGCGACACAGGAAACATTACACAATGGCAACACAGGAAACATTACAAACTGGTCACTGGCGACACAGGAAACATTACACAATGGCAACACAGGAAACATTACAAACTGGACACTGGCGACACAGGAAACATTACACAACGGCGACACAGGAAACATTACACACTGGACACTGGCGACACAGGAAACATTACACAATGGCAACACAGGAAACATTACACACTGGACACTGGCGACACAGGAAACATTACACAATGGCAACACAGGAAACATTACACACCGAACACTGGTGACACGGGAAACATTGCACATGCGACACAGGAAACATTACGCATTTGACACTGGTGCCAGGGGAAACATTACACACTGAACACTGGCGACACGGGAAACATTACACACCGAACACTGGAGACACGGGAAACATTACACACTGAACACTGGTGACACGGAAAACATTACACACCGAACACTGGCGACACGGGAAACATTACACACTGAACACTGGCGACACGGGAAACATTACACACCGAACACTGGCAACAGGGGAAAATTACACACTGGACACTGGTGACACGGGAAATATTACACACCGAACACTGGTGACACGGGAAACATTATAGACTGGACACTGGTGAGATGGGAAACATTTCACACCAAACACTGGTGACACGGGAAACATTACACACCAGACACTGGTGACATGGGAAACATTACACACCGAACACTGGCAACACGGTAAACATTACACACCGGACACTGGTGACACGGGAAATAATACACACTGGACATTGGCAACACAGGAAACATTACACACTGAACACTGGCAACACGGGAAACATTACACACTGGACACTGGTGACACGGGAAACATTACACACCCGACACTGGCGACATGAGAAATATTACACACCGAACACTGGCGACATGGGAAACATTACACACTGGACACTGGTGACATGGGAAACATTACACACCGAACACTGGCGACACGGGAAACATTACACACTGGACACTGGTGAGACGGGAAACATTTCACACCGAACACTGGTGACATGGGAAACATTACACACTGGACACTGGCAACATGGGAAATATTACACACCGAACACTGGCGACACCGGAAACATTACACAATGGGCACTGGCAACACGGGAAACATTACACACCGAACACTGGCGACACCGGAAACATTACACAATGGGCACTGGCAACACAGGAAACATTACACACCGAACACTGGCGACATGGGAAACATTACACACTGAACACTGGCAACACGGAAAATGTTACACACTGGACACTGGCGACATGGCAAACATTACACACTGGACACTGGTGACACAGGAAACATTACACACCGAAAACTGGTGACAAGGGAAAAATTACACACTGGACACTGGTGACACGGGAAACATTACACACTGAACACTGGCAACACGGGAAACATTACACACTGAACACTGGTGACACGGGAAACATTACACACCAGACACTGGCGACACGGGAAACATTACACACTGAACACTGGTGACACGGTAAACATTACACACCGAAAACTGGTGACAAGGGAAAAATTACACACTGGACACTGGTGACACGGGAAACATTACACACTGGACAATGGTGACACGGGAAACATTACACACTGGACAATGGTGACACGGGAAACATTACACATCGATCACTGGTGACACGGGAAACATTACACATCGAACACTGGTGACACGGGAAACATTACACACTGAACACTGGCGACACGGGAAGCATTATGCAACGAACACTGGTGACACAGGAAACATTACACACCAAACACTGGCGACACGGGTAACATTGCACACTGGACACTGGCGACACATGAAACATTACACACTGGACACTGGTGACATGGGAAACATTACACACTGGACACTGGCGACACAGGGAACATTAAACACGCGACACAGGAAACATTACACACCGAACACTGGCAACACGGGAAACATTGCACACGCGACACAGGAAACATTACACCCTTGACACTGGTGCCACGGGAAACATTACACACTGAACACTGGTGACACGGGAAACATTACACACCGAACACTGGCGACGCGGGAAACATTGCACACTGGACACTGGCGACACAGTAAACATTACACAATGGCGACACAGGAAACATTACACACTGGACACCAGCGACACAGGAAACATTACACAATGGCAACACAGGAAACATTACAAACTGGACACTGGCGACACAGGAAACATTACACAATGGCAACACAGGAAACATTACAAACTGGACACTGGCGACACAGGAAACATTACACAACGGCGACACAGGAAACATTACACACTGGACACTGGCGACACAGGAAACATTACACAATGGCAACACAGGAAACATTACACACTGGACACTGGCGACACAGGAAACATTACACACCGAACACTGGTGACACGGGAAACATTGCACACGCGACACAGGAAACATTACGCACTTGACACTGGTGCCAGGGGAAACATTACACACTGAACACTGGCGACACGGGAAACATTACACACCGAACACTGGAGACACGGGAAACATTACACACTGGACACTGGCGATACGGGAAACATTACACACTGAACACTGGTAACATGGGAAACATGACACACTGGACTGGTGACACGGGAAACATTACACACCGAACACTGGCGACACGGGAAACGTTACACACAGGACACTGGTGACACAGGAAATATTACACACCGAACACTTGCGACACGGGAAATATTACACACTGAACACTGGTGACACGGGAAACATTACACACCAGACACTGGTGACACGGGAAACATTACACACCGAACACTGGCAACACGGTAAACATTACACACCGGACACTGGTGACACGGGAAACAATACACACTGGACATTGGCGACAAGGGAAACATGACACACTGAACACTGGCGACACGGGAAACATTACACACCGAACACTGGCAACAGGGGAAAATTACACACTGGGCACTGGTGTCACGGGAAACATGACACACCGAACACTGGTGACACGGGAAACATTACACATCGATCACTGGTGACACGGGAAACATTACACATCGAACACTGGTGACACGGGAAGCATTACACACTGAACACTGGCGACACGGGAAGCATTATGCAACGAACACTGGTGACACAGGAAACATTACACACCAAACACTGGCGACACGGGTAACATTGCACACTGGACACTGGCGACACATGAAACATTACACACTGGACACTGGTGACACGGGAAACATTACACACTGGACACTGGCGACACAGGGAACATTAAACACGCGACACAGGAAACATTACACACCGAACACTGGCAACACGGGAAACATTGCACACGCGATACAGGAAACATTACACCCTTGACACTGGTGCCACGGGAAACATTACACACTGAACACTGGCGACACGGGAAACATTACACACCGAACACTGGCGACGCGGGAAACATTGCACACTGGACACTGGCGACACAGTAAACATTACACAATGGCGACACAGGAAACATTACACACTGGACACCAGCGACACAGGAAACATTACACAATGGCAACACAGGAAACATTGCACACTGGTCACTGGCGACACAGGAAACATTACACAATGGCGACACAGGAAACATTACACACTGGACACTGGCGACACAGGAAACATTACACAATGGTGACACAGGAAACATTACACACTGGACACTGGCGACACAGGAAACATTACACAATGGCGACACAGGAAACATTACACACTGGACACTGGCGACACAGGAAACATTACACACTGAACACTGGCGACACGGGAAACATTGCACACGCGACACAGGAAACATTACGCACTTGACACTGGTGCCAGGGGAAACATTACACACTGAACACTGGCGAAACGGGAAACATTACACATCGAACACTGGAGACACGGGAAACATTACACACTGGACACTGGCGATACGGGAAACATTAATCACTGAACACTGGCAACATGGGAACCATGACACACCGGACTGGTGACACGGGAAACATTACACACCGAACACTGGTGACATGGGAAACGTTACACACCGAACACTGGCGACATGGGAAACATTACACACTGGACACTGGCGACATGAGAAATATTACACACTGAACACTGGTGACACGGGAAATATTACACACTGGACACTGGTGACACGGGAAACATTAGACACCAGACACTGGTGACACGGGAAACATTACACACCGAACACTGGTGACACGGGAAACATTACACACCAGACACTGGTGACACGGGAAACATTACACACTGGACACTGGTGACACGGGAAACATTAGACACCAAACACTGGTGACACGGGAAACATTACACACCAGACACTGGTGACATGGGTAACAATACACACCGAACACTGGCAACACGGTAAACATTACGCACCGGACACTGGTGACACGGGAAATAATACACACTGGACATTGGCAACACAGCAAACATTACACACTGAACACTGGCGACACGGGAAACATTACACACCGAACACTGGCAACAGGGGAAAAATTACACAGTGGACACTGGTGACACGGGAAACATTACACACCGAACACTGGCGACATGGGAAACATTACACACTGGACACTGGCGACATGGGAAACATTACACACCCGACACTGGCGACATGAGAAATATTACACACCGAACACTGGCGACATGGGAAACATTACACACTGGACACTGGTGACATGGGAAACATTACACACCGAACACTGGCGACACGGGAAAAATTACACACTGGACACTGTTGAGACGGGAAACATTTCACACCGAACACTGGTGACATGGGAAACATTACACACTGGACACTGGCAACATGGGAAATATTACACACCGAACACTGGCGACACGGGAAACATTACACAATGGACACTGGCGACATGGGAAACATTACACACCGAATACTGGCGACACGGGAAACATTACACACTGGACACTGGTGAGACGGGAAACATTACACACCGAACACTGGTGACATGGGAAACATTACACACTGGACACTGGCAACATGGGAAATATTACACACCGAACACTGGCGACATGGGAAACATTACACCATGGACACTGGCAACACGGGAAACATTACACACCGAACACTGGCGACATGGGAAACATTACACACTGAACACTGGCAACACGGAAAATGTTACACACTGGACACTGGCGACACGGGAAACATTACACACTGGACACTGGCGACACGGGAAACATTACACACTGAACACTGGCAACATGGGAAACATGACACACCGGACACTGGTGACATGGGAAACATTACACACCGAACACTGGCGACACGGGAAACATTACACACTGGACATTGGTGACACGGGAAGCCATACACACTGGACATTGGCGACATGGGAAACATTACACACGGAACACTGGCGACACAGGAAACATTACACACAGAACACTGGCAACACGGGAAACATTACACACTGAACACTGGCAACATGGGAAACATTACACACTGGACACTGGTGACACGGGAAACATTACACACTGGACACTGGCGACACAGGGAACATTAAACACGCGACACAGGAAACATTACACACCGAACACTGGCAACACGGGAAACATTGCACACGCGATACAGGAAACATTACACCCTTGACACTGGTGCCACGGGAAACATTACACACTGAACACTGGCGACACGGGAAACATTACACACCGAACACTGGCGACGCGGGAAACATTGCACACTGGACACTGGCGACACAGTAAACATTACACAATGGCGACACAGGAAACATTACACACTGGACACCAGCGACACAGGAAACATTACACAATGGCAACACAGGAAACATTGCACACTGGTCACTGGCGACACAGGAAACATTACACAATGGCGACACAGGAAACATTACACACTGGACACTGGCGACACAGGAAACATTACACAATGGTGACACAGGAAACATTACACACTGGACACTGGCGACACAGGAAACATTACACAATGGCGACACAGGAAACATTACACACTGGACACTGGCGACACAGGAAACATTACACACTGAACACTGGCGACACGGGAAACATTGCACACGCGACACAGGAAACATTACGCACTTGACACTGGTGCCAGGGGAAACATTACACACTGAACACTGGCGAAACGGGAAACATTACACATCGAACACTGGAGACACGGGAAACATTACACACTGGACACTGGCGATACGGGAAACATTAATCACTGAACACTGGCAACATGGGAACCATGACACACCGGACTGGTGACACGGGAAACATTACACACCGAACACTGGTGACATGGGAAACGTTACACACCGAACACTGGCGACATGGGAAACATTACACACTGGACACTGGCGACATGAGAAATATTACACACTGAACACTGGTGACACGGGAAATATTACACACTGGACACTGGTGACACGGGAAACATTAGACACCAGACACTGGTGACACGGGAAACATTACACACCGAACACTGGTGACACGGGAAACATTACACACCAGACACTGGTGACACGGGAAACATTACACACTGGACACTGGTGACACGGGAAACATTAGACACCAAACACTGGTGACACGGGAAACATTACACACCAGACACTGGTGACATGGGTAACAATACACACCGAACACTGGCAACACGGTAAACATTACGCACCGGACACTGGTGACACGGGAAATAATACACACTGGACATTGGCAACACAGCAAACATTACACACTGAACACTGGCGACACGGGAAACATTACACACCGAACACTGGCAACAGGGGAAAAATTACACAGTGGACACTGGTGACACGGGAAACATTACACACCGAACACTGGCGACATGGGAAACATTACACACTGGACACTGGCGACATGGGAAACATTACACACCCGACACTGGCGACATGAGAAATATTACACACCGAACACTGGCGACATGGGAAACATTACACACTGGACACTGGTGACATGGGAAACATTACACACCGAACACTGGCGACACGGGAAAAATTACACACTGGACACTGTTGAGACGGGAAACATTTCACACCGAACACTGGTGACATGGGAAACATTACACACTGGACACTGGCAACATGGGAAATATTACACACCGAACACTGGCGACACGGGAAACATTACACAATGGACACTGGCGACATGGGAAACATTACACACCGAATACTGGCGACACGGGAAACATTACACACTGGACACTGGTGAGACGGGAAACATTACACACCGAACACTGGTGACATGGGAAACATTACACACTGGACACTGGCAACATGGGAAATATTACACACCGAACACTGGCGACATGGGAAACATTACACCATGGACACTGGCAACACGGGAAACATTACACACCGAACACTGGCGACATGGGAAACATTACACACTGAACACTGGCAACACGGAAAATGTTACACACTGGACACTGGCGACACGGGAAACATTACACACTGGACACTGGCGACACGGGAAACATTACACACTGAACACTGGCAACATGGGAAACATGACACACCGGACACTGGTGACATGGGAAACATTACACACCGAACACTGGCGACACGGGAAACATTACACACTGGACATTGGTGACACGGGAAGCCATACACACTGGACATTGGCGACATGGGAAACATTACACACGGAACACTGGCGACACAGGAAACATTACACACAGAACACTGGCAACACGGGAAACATTACACACTGAACACTGGTGACACGGGAAACATTACACACCGATAACTGGTGACAGGGGAAAAATTACACACTGGACACTGGGGACACAGGAAACATTACACACTGGACAATCATGACACGGGAAACATTACACATCGAACACTGGTGACACGGGAAACATTACACACCGAACACTTGCGACACGGGAAATATTACACACTGAACACTGGTGACACGGGAAATATTACACACTGAACACTGGTGACACGGGAATCATTAGACACCAGACACTGGTGACACGGGAAACATTACACACCGAACACTGGCAACACGGTAAACATTACACACCGGACACTGGTGACACGGGAAACATTACACACTGGACATTGGCGACACGGGAAACATTACACACTGAACACTGGCGACACGGGAAACATTACACACTGGACATTGGCGACACGGTAAACATTACACACCGAACACTGGCAACACGGTAAACATTACACACTGGACATTGGCGACACGGGAAACATTACACACTGAACACTGGCGACACGGGAAACATTACACACTGAACACTGGCAACAGGGGAAAATTACACACTGGACACGGGTGACACGGGAAACATTACACACCGAACACTGCTGACATGGGAAACATTATACACTGGACACTGGTGAGATGGGAAACATTTCACACCAAACACTGGTGACACGGGAAACATTACACACCAGACACTGGTGACATGGGTAACAATACACACCGAACACTGGCAACACGGTAAACATTACACACCGGACACTGGTGACACGGGAAATAATACACACTGGACATTGGCAACACAGCAAACATTACACACCGAACACTGGCAACACGGTAAACATTACGCACCGGACACTGGTGACACGGGAAATAATACACACTGGACATTGGCAACACAGCAAACATTACACACTGAACACTGGCGACACGGGAAACATTACACACCGAACACTGGCAACAGGGGAAAAATTACACAGTGGACACTGGTGACACGGGAAACATTACACACCCGACACTGGCGACATGAGAAATATTACACACCGAACACTGGCGACATGGGAAACATTACACACTGGATACTGGTGAGACGGGAAACATTACACACTGGACACTGGCGACATGGGAAACATTACACACCGAACACTGGCGACACGGGAAACATTACACACTGGACACTGGTGAGATGGGAAACATTTCACACCGAACACTGGTGACATGGGAAACATTACACACCGAACACTGGCAACATGGGAAATATTACACACCGAACACTGGCGACACGGGAAACATTACACAATGGACACTGGCAACATGGGAAACATTACACACCGAACACTGGCGACACGGGAAACATTACACACTGGACACTGGTGAGACGGGAAACATTTCACACCGAACACTGGTGACATGGGAAACATTACACACTGGACACTGGCAACATGGGAAATATTACACACCGAACACTGGCGACATGGGAAACATTACACAATGGACACTGGCAACACGGGAAACATTACACACCGAACACTGGAGACACGGGAAACATTACACACTGGACACTGGCGATACGGGAAACATTAATCACTGAACACTGGCAACATGGGAACCATGACACACCGGACTGGTGACACGGGAAACATTACACACCGAACACTGGTGACATGGGAAACGTTACACACCGAACACTGGCGACATGGGAAACATTACACACTGGACACTGGCGACATGAGAAATATTACACACTGAACACTGGTGACACGGGAAATATTACACACTGGACACTGGTGACACGGGAAACATTAGACACCAGACACTGGTGACACGGGAAACATTACACACCGAACACTGGTGACACGGGAAACATTACACACCAGACACTGGTGACACGGTAAACATTACACACCGGACACTGGTGACACGGGAAACATTACACACTGGACATTGGCGACACGGGAAACATTACACACTGAACACTGGCGACACGGGAAACATTACACACTGGACATTGGCGACACGGTAAACATTACACACCGAACACTGGCAACACGGTAAACATTACACACTGGACATTGGCGACACGGGAAACATTACACACTGAACACTGGCGACACGGGAAACATTACACACTGAACACTGGCAACAGGGGAAAATTACACACTGGACACGGGTGACACGGGAAACATTACACACCGAACACTGCTGACATGGGAAACATTATACACTGGACACTGGTGAGATGGGAAACATTTCACACCAAACACTGGTGACACGGGAAACATTACACACCAGACACTGGTGACATGGGTAACAATACACACCGAACACTGGCAACACGGTAAACATTACACACCGGACACTGGTGACACGGGAAATAATACACACTGGACATTGGCAACACAGCAAACATTACACACCGAACACTGGCAACACGGTAAACATTACGCACCGGACACTGGTGACACGGGAAATAATACACACTGGACATTGGCAACACAGCAAACATTACACACTGAACACTGGCGACACGGGAAACATTACACACCGAACACTGGCAACAGGGGAAAAATTACACAGTGGACACTGGTGACACGGGAAACATTACACACCCGACACTGGCGACATGAGAAATATTACACACCGAACACTGGCGACATGGGAAACATTACACACTGGATACTGGTGAGACGGGAAACATTACACACTGGACACTGGCGACATGGGAAACATTACACACCGAACACTGGCGACACGGGAAACATTACACACTGGACACTGGTGAGATGGGAAACATTTCACACCGAACACTGGTGACATGGGAAACATTACACACCGAACACTGGCAACATGGGAAATATTACACACCGAACACTGGCGACACGGGAAACATTACACAATGGACACTGGCAACATGGGAAACATTACACACCGAACACTGGCGACACGGGAAACATTACACACTGGACACTGGTGAGACGGGAAACATTTCACACCGAACACTGGTGACATGGGAAACATTACACACTGGACACTGGCAACATGGGAAATATTACACACCGAACACTGGCGACATGGGAAACATTACACAATGGACACTGGCAACACGGGAAACATTACACACCGAACACTGGAGACACGGGAAACATTACACACTGGACACTGGCGATACGGGAAACATTAATCACTGAACACTGGCAACATGGGAACCATGACACACCGGACTGGTGACACGGGAAACATTACACACCGAACACTGGTGACATGGGAAACGTTACACACCGAACACTGGCGACATGGGAAACATTACACACTGGACACTGGCGACATGAGAAATATTACACACTGAACACTGGTGACACGGGAAATATTACACACTGGACACTGGTGACACGGGAAACATTAGACACCAGACACTGGTGACACGGGAAACATTACACACCGAACACTGGTGACACGGGAAACATTACACACCAGACACTGGTGACACGGGAAACATTACACACTGGACACTGGTGACACGGGAAACATTAGACACCAAACACTGGTGACACGGGAAACATTACACACCAGACACTGGTGACATGGGTAACAATACACACCGAACACTGGCAACACGGTAAACATTACGCACCGGACACTGGTGACACGGGAAATAATACACACTGGACATTGGCAACACAGCAAACATTACACACTGAACACTGGCGACACGGGAAACATTACACACCGAACACTGGCAACAGGGGAAAAATTACACAGTGGACACTGGTGACACGGGAAACATTACACACCGAACACTGGCGACATGGGAAACATTACACACTGGACACTGGCGACATGGGAAACATTACACACCCGACACTGGCGACATGAGAAATATTACACACCGAACACTGGCGACATGGGAAACATTACACACTGGACACTGGTGACATGGGAAACATTACACACCGAACACTGGCGACACGGGAAAAATTACACACTGGACACTGTTGAGACGGGAAACATTTCACACCGAACACTGGTGACATGGGAAACATTACACACTGGACACTGGCAACATGGGAAATATTACACACCGAACACTGGCGACACGGGAAACATTACACAATGGACACTGGCGACATGGGAAACATTACACACCGAATACTGGCGACACGGGAAACATTACACACTGGACACTGGTGAGACGGGAAACATTACACACCGAACACTGGTGACATGGGAAACATTACACACTGGACACTGGCAACATGGGAAATATTACACACCGAACACTGGCGACATGGGAAACATTACACCATGGACACTGGCAACACGGGAAACATTACACACCGAACACTGGCGACATGGGAAACATTACACACTGAACACTGGCAACACGGAAAATGTTACACACTGGACACTGGCGACACGGGAAACATTACACACTGGACACTGGCGACACGGGAAACATTACACACTGAACACTGGCAACATGGGAAACATGACACACCGGACACTGGTGACATGGGAAACATTACACACCGAACACTGGCGACACGGGAAACATTACACACTGGACATTGGTGACACGGGAAGCCATACACACTGGACATTGGCGACATGGGAAACATTACACACGGAACACTGGCGACACAGGAAACATTACACACAGAACACTGGCAACACGGGAAACATTACACACTGAACACTGGTGACACGGGAAACATTACACACCGATAACTGGTGACAGGGGAAAAATTACACACTGGACACTGGGGACACAGGAAACATTACACACTGGACAATCATGACACGGGAAACATTACACATCGAACACTGGTGACACAGGAAACATTACACACCGAACACTTGCGACACGGGAAATATTACACACTGAACACTGGTGACACGGGAAATATTACACACTGAACACTGGTGACACGGGAATCATTAGACACCAGACACTGGTGACACGGGAAACATTACACACCGAACACTGGCAACACGGTAAACATTACACACCGGACACTGGTGACACGGGAAACATTACACACTGGACATTGGCGACACGGGAAACATTACACACTGAACACTGGCGACACGGGAAACATTACACACTGGACATTGGCGACACGGTAAACATTACACACCGAACACTGGCAACACGGTAAACATTACACACTGGACATTGGCGACACGGGAAACATTACACACTGAACACTGGCGACACGGGAAACATTACACACTGAACACTGGCAACAGGGGAAAATTACACACTGGACACGGGTGACACGGGAAACATTACACACTGAACACTGCTGACATGGGAAACATTATACACTGGACACTGGTGAGATGGGAAACATTTCACACCAAACACTGGTGACACGGGAAACATTACACACCAGACACTGGTGACATGGGTAACAATACACACCGAACACTGGCAACACGGTAAACATTACACACCGGACACTGGTGACACGGGAAATAATACACACTGGACATTGGCAACACAGCAAACATTACACACCGAACACTGGCAACACGGTAAACATTACGCACCGGACACTGGTGACACGGGAAATAATACACACTGGACATTGGCAACACAGCAAACATTACACACTGAACACTGGCGACACGGGAAACATTACACACCGAACACTGGCAACAGGGGAAAAATTACACAGTGGACACTGGTGACACGGGAAACATTACACACCCGACACTGGCGACATGAGAAATATTACACACCGAACACTGGCGACATGGGAAACATTACACACTGGATACTGGTGAGACGGGAAACATTACACACTGGACACTGGCGACATGGGAAACATTACACACCGAACACTGGCGACACGGGAAACATTACACACTGGACACTGGTGAGATGGGAAACATTTCACACCGAACACTGGTGACATGGGAAACATTACACACCGAACACTGGCAACATGGGAAATATTACACACCGAACACTGGCGACACGGGAAACATTACACAATGGACACTGGCGACATGGGAAACATTACACACCGAACACTGGCGACACGGGAAACATTACACACTGGACACTGGTGAGACGGGAAACATTTCACACCGAACACTGGTGACATGGGAAACATTACACACTGGACACTGGCAACATGGGAAATATTACACACCGAACACTGGCGACATGGGAAACATTACACAATGGACACTGGCAACACGGGAAACATTACACACCGAACACTGGCGACATGGGAAACATTACACACTGAACAATGGCAACACGGAAAATGTTACACACTGGACACTGGCGACACGGGAAACATTACACACTGGACACTGGCGACACGGGAAACATTACACACCGAACACTGGCAACATGGGAAACATGACACACCGGACACTGGTGACACGGGAGACATTACACACCGAACACTGGCGACACGGGAAACATTAAACACAGGACACTGGTGACACGGGAAACATTACACACCGAACACTTGCGACACGGGAAATATTACACACTGAACACTGGTGACACGGGAAACATTACACACCGAACACTGGTGACGCAGGAAACATTACACACCGAACACTGGCAACACGGTAAACATTACACACCGGACACTGGTGACACGGGAAACAATACACACTGGACATTGGCGACACGGGAAACATTACACACTGAACACTGGCGACACGGGAAACATTACACACCGAACACTGGCAACAGGGGAAAATTACACACTGGACACTTGTGACACGGGAAATATTACACACCGAACACTGGCAACAGGGGAAAATTACACACTGGACACTGGTGACACGGGAAACATTACACACCGAACACTGGTGACACGGGAAACATTATAGACTGGACACTGGTGAGATGGGAAACATTTCACACCAAACACTGGTGACACGGGAAACATTACACACCAGACACTGGTGACACGGGTAACATTACACACCGAACACTGGCGACACGGGAAACATTACACACTGGACACTGGTGAGACGGGAAACATTACACACTGGACACTGGCAACACGGTAAACATTACACACTGAACACTGGCAACACGGGAAACATTACACACCGAACACTGGCAACAGGGGAAAAATTATACACTGGTCACTGGTGACATGGGAAACATTACACACCGAACACTGGCGACATGGGAAACATTACACACTGGACACTGGTCAGACGGGAAACATTTCACACCGAACACTGGTGACATGGGAAACATTACACACTGGACACTGGCAACATGGGAAATATTACACACCGAACACTGGCGACATGGGAAACATTACACAATGGACACTGGCAACACGGGAAACATTACACACCGAACACTGGCGACGTGGGAAACATTACACACTGAACACTGGCAACACGGAAAATGTTACACACTGGACACTGGCGACACGGGAAACATTACACACTGGACACTGGTGACACGGGAAGCATTACACACAGAACACTGGCGACACAGGAAACATTAAACACAGGACATTGGTGACACGGGAAACATTACACACCGAACACTTGCGACACGGGAAACATTACACACTGGACATTGGTGACACGGGAAACCATACACACTGGACATTGGCGACATGGGAAACATTACACACGGAGCACTGGTGACACGGGAAACATTACACACTGAACACTGGTGACACGGGAAACATTACACACCGAAAACTGGTGACAGCGGAAAAATTACACACTGGACACTGGTGACACAGGAAACATTACACACTGGACAATGGTGACACGGGAAACATTACACATCAAACACTGGCGACATGGGAAGCATTACACACCAAACACTGGCAACACGGTAAACATTACACACCGGACACTGGTGACACGGGAAACAATACACACTGGACATTGGCGACACGGGAAACATTACACACTGAACACTGGCGACACGGGAAACATTACACACCGAACACTGGCAACAGGGTAAAGTAACACACTGGACACTGGTGACACGGGAAACATTACACACCAAACACTGATGGCACGGGAAACATTATAGACTGGACACTGGTGAGATGGGAAACATTTCACACCAAACACTGGTGACACGGGAAACATTACACACCGAAACTGGCAACACGGTAAACATTACACACCGGACACTGGTGACACGGGAAATAATACACACTGGACATTGGCAACACAGGAAACATTACACACTGAACACTGGCAACACGGGAAACATTACACACTGGACACTGGTGACATGGGAAACATTACACACCCGACACTGGCGACATGAGAAATATTACACACCGAACACTGGCGACATGGGAAACATTACACACTGGACACTGATGACATGGGAAACATTACACACCGAACACTGGCGACACGGGAAACATTACACACTGGACACTGGTGAGACGGGAAACATTTCACACCGAACACTGGTGACATGGGAAACATTACACACTGGACACTGGCAACATGGGAAATATTACACACTGAACACTGGCGACACCGGAAACATTACACAATGGGCCCTGGCAACACGGGAAACATTACACACCGAACACTGGCGACATGGGAAACATTACACACTGAACACTGGCAACACGGAAAATGTTACACACTGGACACTGGCGAAACGGCAAACATTACACACTGGACACTGGTGACACGGGAAACATTACACACCGAAAACTGGTGACAAGGGAAAAATTACACACTGGACACTGGTGACACAGGAAACATTACACACTGAACACTGGCAACACGGGAAACATTACACACCAGACACTGGCGACACGGGAAACATTACACACTGAACACTGGTGACACGGTAAACATTACACACCAAAAACTGGTGACAAGGGAAAAATTACACACTGGACACTGGTGACACGGGAAACATTACACACTGGACAATGGTGACATGGGAAACATTACACACTGGACAATGGTGACACGGGAAACATTACACATCGATCACTGGTGACACGGGAAACATTACACATCGAACACTGGCGACACGGGAAACATTACACACTGAACACTGGCGACACGGGAAGCATTATGCAACGAACACTGGTGACACAGGAAACATTACACACCAAACACTGGTGAGACGGGAAACATTACACACTGGACACTGGCAACACGGTAAACATTACACACTGAACACTGGCAACACGGGAAACATTACACACCGAACGCTGGCAACAGGGGGAAAATTATACACTGGACACTGGTGACATGGGAAACATTACACAACCGATACTGGCGACATGAGAAATATTACACACCGAACACTGGCGACATGGGAAACATTACACACCGAACACTGGCGACACGGGAAACATTACACACTGGACACTGGTGAGATGGGAAACATTTCACACCGAACACTGGTGACATGGGAAACATTACACACTGGACACTGGCAACATGGGAAATATTACACACTGAACACTGGCGACATGGGAAACATTACACAATGGACACTGGCAACACGGGAAACATTACACACCGAACACTGGCGACGTGGGAAACATTACACACTGAACACTGGCAACACGGCAAATGTTACACACTGGACACTGGCGACACGGGAAACATTACACACTGGACACTGGTGACACGGGAAACATTACACACAGAACACTGGCGACACGGGAAACATTAAACACAGAACACTGGTGACACGGGAAACATTACACACCGAACACTTGCGACACGGGAAACATTACACACTGGACATTGGTGACACGGGAAACCATACACACTGGACATTGGCGACATGGGAAACATTACACACGGAGCACT
The DNA here is from genome assembly GCF_052327205.1 of Somniosus microcephalus. Classification (NCBI taxonomy): domain Eukaryota; kingdom Metazoa; phylum Chordata; class Chondrichthyes; order Squaliformes; family Somniosidae; genus Somniosus; species Somniosus microcephalus. The sequence continues at coordinate 5,937,281 of NC_141008.1, forward strand.
GGCGGCACAGGAAACATTACACACAGAACACTGGCGACACGGGAAACATTACACACTGAACACTGGTGACACGGGAAACATTACACACCGAAAACTGGTGACAGCGGAAAAATTACACACTGGACACTGGTGACACAGGAAACATTACACATTGAACACTGGTGACGCGGGAAACATTACACATCGAACACTGGCGACATGGGAAACATTACACACCGAACACTGGCAACACGGTAAACATTACACACCGGACACTGGTGACATGGGAAACAATACACACTGGACATTGGCGACACGGGAAACATTACACACTGAACACTGGCGACACGGGAAACATTACACACTGAACACTGGCGACACGGGAAACATTACACACCGAACACTGGCAACAGGGGAAAGTTACACACTGGACACTGGTGAGACGGGAAACATTTCACACCGAACACTGGTGACATGGGAAACATTACACACTGGACACTGGCAACATGGGAAATATTACACACCGAACACTGGCGACACAGGAAACATTACACAATGGACACTGGCGACACGGGAAACATTACACACCGAACACTGGTGACATGGGAAACATTACACACTGAACACTGGCAACACGGAAAATGTTACACACTGGACACTGGCGACATGGGAAACATTACACACCGAACACTGGCGACACGGGAAACATTAAACACAGGACACTGGTGACACGGGAAACATTACACACCGAACACTTGCGACACGGGAAACATTACACACTGGACATTGGTGACACGGGAAGCCATACACACTGGACATTGGCGACATGGGAAACATTACACACGGAGCACTGGCGACACAGGAAACATTACACACAGAACACTGGCAACACGGGAAACATTACACACTGAACACTGGTGACACGGGAAACATTACACACCGATAACTGGTGACAGGGGAAAAATTACACACTGGACACTGGGGACACAGGAAACATTACACACTGGACAATCGTGACACGGGAAACATTACACATCAAACACTGGTGACACGGGAAACATTACACATTGAACACTGGCGACACGGGAAACATTATGCAACGAACACTGGTGACACGGGTACCATTGCACACTGGACACTGGCGACACATGAAACATTACACACTGGACACTGGTGACACGGGAAACATTACACACGGGACACTGGCGACACAGGAAACATTAAACACGCGACACAGGAAACATTACACACCGAACACTGGCAACACGGGAAACATTGCACACGCGACACAGGAAACATTACAACCTTGACACTGGTGCCACGGGAAACATTACACACTGAACACTGGCGACACGGGAAACATTACACACCGAACACTGGCGACGTGGGAAACATTGCACATTGGACACTGGCGACACAGTAAACATTACACAATGGCGACACAGGAAACATTACACACTGGACACCGGCGACACAGGAAACATTGCACACTGGACATTGGCAACACAGGAAACATTACACAATGGCGACACAGGAAACATTACACACTGGACACTGGCGACACAGGAAACATTACACACCGAACACTGGCGACACGGGAAACATTGCACACGCGACACAGGAAACACTACGCACTTGACACTGGTGCCAGGGGAAACATTACACACTGAACACTGGCGACACGGGAAACATTACACATCGAACACTGGAGACACGGGAAACATTACAGACCGGACACTGGCGATACGGGAAACATTAATCACTGAACACTGGCAACATGGGAACCATGACACACCGGACTGGTGACATGGGAAACATTACACACCGAACACTGGCGACACGGGAAACGTTACACACCGAACACTTGCGACACGGGAAATATTACACACTGAACACTGGTGACACGGGAAACATTACACACCGAACACTGGCAACACGGTAAACATTACACACCGGACACTGGTGACACGGGAAACAATACACACTGGACATTGGCGACACGGGAAACATTACACACCGAACACTGGCAACAAGGGAAAATTACACACTGGACACTGGTGACACGTGAATCATTACACACTGAACACTGGTGACACGGGAAACATTACACACCGATAACTGGTGACAGGGGAAAAATTACACACTGGACACTGGGGACACAGGAAACATTACACACTGGACAATCGTGACACAGGAAACATTACACATCGAACACTGGTGACATGGGAAACATTACACATTGAACACTGGCGACACGGGAAACATTACACACCAAACACTGGCGACACGGGAGGCATTATGCAACGAACACTGGTGACACGGGTACCATTGCACACTGGACACTGGCGACACATGAAACATTACACACTGGACACTGGTGACACGGGAAACATTACACACGGGACACTGGCGACACAGGAAACATTAAACACGCGACACAGGAAACATTACACACCGAACACTGGCAACACGGGAAACATTGCACATGCGACACAGGGAACATTACACCCTTGACACTGGTGCCACGGGAAACATTACACACTGAACACTGGTGACACGGGAAACATTACACACCGAACACTGGCGACGTGGGAAACATTGCACACTGGACACTGGTGTCACAGTAAACATTACACAATGGCGACACAGGAAACATTACACACTGGACACCGGCGACACAGGAAACATTGCACACTGGACACTGGCACCACAGGAAACATTACACAATGGCGACACAGGAAACATTACACACTGGACACTGGCGACACAGGAAACATTACACAATGGCGACACAGGAAACATTACACACTGGACATTGGCGACAAAGGAAACATTACACAATGGCGACACAGGAAACATTACACACTGGACACTGGCGACACAGGAAACATTACACACAGAACACTGGCGACACGGGAAACATTGCACACGTGACACAGGAAACATTACACACTTGACACTGGTGCCAGGGGAAACATTACACACTGAACACTGGCGACACGGGAAACATTACACATCGAACACTGGAGACACGGGAAACATTACACACTGGACACTGGCGATACGGGAAACATTAATCACTGAACACTGGCAACATGGGAACCATGACACACCGGACTGGTGGCACGGGAAACATTACACACCGAACACTGGCGACACGGGAAACATTACACACATGACACTGGTGACACAGGAAACATTACACACCGAACACTGGTGACACGGGAAACAATACACACTGGACATTGGCGACACGGGAAACATTACACACTGAACACTGGCGACACGGGAAACATGACACACCGAACACTGGCAACAGGGGAAAATTACACACTGGACACTGGTGACACGGGAAAAATTACACACCGAACACTGGTGACACGGGAAACATTATAGACTGGACACTGGTGACACGGGAAACATTACACACCAAACACTGGTGACACGGGAAACATTACACACCAGACACTGGTGACACGGGTAACATTACACACCGAACACTGGCAACACGGTAAACATTACACACCGGACACTGGTGACACGGGAAATAATACACACTGGACATTGGCGACACAGGAAACATTACACACTGAAAACTGGCAACACGGGAAACATTACACACCGAACACTGGCAACAGGGGAAAAATTATACACTGGACACTGGTGACATGGGAAACATTACACACCCGACACTGGCGACATGAGAAATATTACACACCGAACACTGGCGACATGGGAAACATTACACACCGAACACTGGCGACATGGGAAACATTACACAATGGACATTGGCGACATGGGAAACATTACACACCGAACACTGGCGACACGGGAAACATTACACACTGGACACTGGTGAGACGGGAAACATTTCACACCAAACACTGGTGACATGGGAAACATTACACACTGGACACTGGCAACATGGGAAATATTACACACCGAACACTGGCGACATGGGAAACATTACAGAATGGACACTGGCAACACGGGAAACATTACACACCGAACACTGGCGACGTGGGAAACATTACACACTGAACACTGGCAACACGGAAAATGTTACACACTGGACACTGGCGACACGGGAAACATTACACACTGGACACTGGTGACACGGGAAACATTACACACAGAACACTGGTGACACATGAAACATTAAACACAGGACACTGGTGACACGGGAAACATTACACACCGAACACTTGCGACACGGGAAACATTACACACTGGACATTGGTGACACGGGAAACCATACACACTGGACATTGGCGACATGGGAAACATTACACACAGAGCACTGGCGACACAGGAAACATTACACACAGAACACTGGCGACACGGGAAACATTACACACTGAACACTGGTGACACGGGAAACATTACACACCGAAAACTGGTGACAGCGGAAAAATTACACACTGGACACTGGTGACACAGGAAACATTACACATCGAACACTGGTGACGCGGGAAACATTACACATCGAACACTGGCGACATGGGAAACATTACACACCGAACACTGGCAACACGGTAAACATTACACACCGGACACTGGTGACACGGGAAACAATACACACTGGACATTGGCGACATGGGAAACATTACACACTGAACACTGGCGACACGGGAAACATTACACACTGAACACTGGCGACACGGGAAACATTACACACCGAACACTGGCAACAGGGGAAAGTTACACACTGGACACTGGTGACACGGGAAACATTACACACCAAACACTGGTGGCACGGGAAACATTAGAGACTGGACACTGGTGAGATGGGAAACATTTCACACCAAACACTGGTGACACGGGAAACTTTACACACCAGACACTGGTGACACGGGTAACATTACACACCGAACACTGGCAACACGGGAAACATTACACACTGGACACTGGTGACACGGGAAACATTACACACCCGACACTGGCGACATGAGAAATATTACACACCGAACACTGGCGACATGGGAAACATTACACACTGGACGCTGGTGACATGGGAAACATTACACACCGAACACTGGCGACACGGGAAACATTACACACTGGACACTGGTGAGACGGGAAACATTTCACACTGAACACTGGCAACACGGAAAATGTTACACACTGGACACTGGCGACACGGAAAATGTTACACACTGGACACTGGCGACACGGCAAACATTACACACTGGACACTGGTGACACGGGAAACATTACACACTGGACGCTGGTGACATGGGAAACATTACACACCGAACACTGGCGACACGGGAAACATTACACAATGGGCACTGGCAACACGGGAAACATTACACACCGAACACTGGTGACATGGGAAACATTACACACTGAACACTGGCAACACGGAAAATGTTACACACTGGACACTGGCGACACGGCAAACATTACACACTGGACACTGGTGACACGGGAAACATTACACACTGGACGCTGGTGACATGGGAAACATTACACACCGAACACTGGCGACACGGGAAACATTACACAATGGGCACTGGCAACACGGGAAACATTACACACCGAACACTGGTGACATGGGAAACATTACACACTGAACACTGGCAACACGGAAAATGTTACACACTGGACACTGGCGACACGGCAAACATTACACACTGGACACTGGTGACACGGGAAACATTACACACCGAAAACTGGTGACAAGGGAAAAATTACACACTGGACACTGGTGACACGGGAAACATTACACACTGAACACTGCTGACACGGTAAACATTACACACCGAAAACTGGTGACAAGGGAAAAATTACACACTGGACACTGGTGACACGGGAAACATTACACACTGGACAATGGTGACACGGGAAACATCACACACTGGACACTGGTGACACGGGAAACATTACACACTGAACACTGGCAACATGGGAAACATTACACATCGAACACTGGCGACACGGGAAACATTACACACTGAACACTGGTGACACGGTAAACATTACACACCGAAAACTGGTGACAAGGGAAAAATTACACACTGGACACTGGTGACACGGGAAACATTACACACTGGACAATGGTGACATGGGAAACATTACACACTGGACAATGGTGACACGGGAAACATTACACATCGATCACTGGTGACACGGGAAACATTACACACTGAACACTGGTGACACGGTAAACATTACACACCGAAAACTGGTGACAAGGGAAAACTTACACACTGGACACTGGTGACACGGGAAACCATACACACTGGACATTGGCGACATGGGAAACATTACACACAGAGCACTGGCGACACAGGAAACATTACACACAGAACACTGGCGACACGGGAAACATTACACACTGAACACTGGTGACACGGGAAACATTACACACCGAAAACTGGTGACAGCGGAAAAATTACACACTGGACACTGGTGACACAGGAAACATTACACATCGAACACTGGTGACGCGGGAAACATTACACATCGAACACTGGCGACATGGGAAACATTACACACCGAACACTGGCAACACGGTAAACATTACACACCGGACACTGGTGACACGGGAAACAATACACACTGGACATTGGCGACACGGGAAACATTACACACTGAACACTGGCGACACGGGAAACATTACACACTGAACACTGGCGACACGGGAAACATTACACACCGAACACTGGCAACAGGGGAAAGTTACACACTGGACACTGGTGACACGGGAAACATTACACACCAAACACTGGTGGCACGGGAAACATTATAGACTGGACACTGGTGAGATGGGAAACATTTCACACCAAACACTGGTGACACGGGAAACTTTACACACCAGACACTGGTGACACGGGTAACATTACACACCGAACACTGGCAACACGGGAAACATTACACACTGGACACTGGTGACACGGGAAACATTACACACCCGACACTGGCGACATGAGAAATATTACACACCGAACACTGGCGGCATGGGAAACATTACACACTGGACGCTGGTGACATGGGAAACATTACACACCGAACACTGGCGACACGGGAAACATTACACACTGGACACTGGTGAGATGGGAAACATTTCACACTGAACACTGGCAACACGGAAAATGTTACACACTGGACACTGGCGACACGGAAAATGTTACACACTGGACACTGGCGACACGGCAAACATTACACACTGGACACTGGTGACACGGGAAACATTACACACTGGACGCTGGTGACATGGGAAATATTACACACCGAACACTGGCGACACGGGAAACATTACACAATGGGCACTGGCAACACGGGAAACATTACACACCGAACACTGGTGACATGGGAAACATTACACACTGAACACTGGCAACACGGAAAATGTTACACACTGGACACTGGCGACACGGCAAACATTACACACTGGACACTGGTGACACGGGAAACATTACACACTGGACGCTGGTGACATGGGAAACATTACACACCGAACACTGGCGACACGGGAAACATTACACAATGGGCACTGGCAACACGGGAAACATTACACACCGAGCACTGGTGACATGGGAAACATTACACACTGAACACTGGCAACACGGAAAATGTTACACACTGGACACTGGCGACACGGCAAACATTACACACTGGACACTGGTGACACGGGAAACATTACACACCGAAAACTGGTGACAAGGGAAAAATTACACACTGGACACTGGTGACACGGGAAACATTACACACTGAACACTGCTGACACGGTAAACATTACACACCGAAAACTGGTGACAAGGGAAAAATTACACACTGGACACTGGTGACACGGGAAACATTACACACTGGACAATGGTGACACGGGAAACATTACACACTGGACACTGGTGACACGGGAAACATTACACACTGAACACTGGCAACATGGGAAACATTACACATCGAACACTGGCGACACGGGAAACATTACACACTGAACACTGGTGACACGGTAAACATTACACACCGAAAACTGGTGACAAGGGAAAAATTACACACTGGACACTGGTGACACGGGAAACATTACACACTGGACAATGGTGACATGGGAAACATTACACACTGGACAATGGTGACACGGGAAACATTACACATCGATCACTGGTGACACGGGAAACATTACACATCGAACACTGGCGACACGGGAAATATTACACACTGAACACTGGCGACACGGGAAGCATTATGCAACGAACACTGGTGACACAGGAAACATTACACACCAAACACTGGCGACACGGGCAACATTGCACACTGGACACTGGCGACACATGAAACATTGCACACTAGACACTTGTGACACGGGAAACATTACACACTGGACACTGGCGACACAGGGAACATTAAACACGCGACACAGGAAACATTACACACCGAACACTGGCAACACGGGAAACATTGCACACGCGACACAGGAAATATTACACCCTTGACACTGGTGCCACGGGAAACATTACACACTGAACACTGGCGACACGGGAAACATTACACACCGAACACTGGCGACGCGGGAAACATTGCACACTGGACACTGGCGACACAGTAAACATTACACAATGGCGACACAGGAAACATTACACACTGGACACCAGCGACACAGGAAACATTACACAATGGCAACACAGGAAACATTGCAAACTGGACACTGGCGACACAGGAAACATTACACAATGGCAACACAGGAAACATTACAAACTGGACACTGGCGACACAGGAAACATTACACAACGGCGACACAGGAAACATTACACACTGGACACTGGCGACACAGGAAACATTACACAATGGCAACACAGGAAACATTACACACTGGACACTGGCGACACAGGAAACATTACACACTGAACACTGGTGACACGGGAAACATTGCACACGTGACACATGAAACATTACGCACTTGACACTGGTGCCAGGGGAAACATTACACACTGAACACTGGCGACACACGAAACATTACACACCGAACACTGGAGACACGGGAAACATTACACACTGGACACTGGCGATACGGGAAACATTACACACTGAACACTGGCAACATGGGAAACATGACACACTGGACTGGTGACACGGGAAACATTACACACCGAACACTGGCGACACGGGAAACATTACACACAGGACACTGGTGACACAGGAAACATTACACACCGAACACTTGCGACACGGGAAATATTACACACTGAACACTGGTGACACGGGAAACATTACACACCGAACACTGGCAACACGGTAAACATTACACACCGGACACTGGTGACACGGGAGGCATTATGCAACGAACACTGGTGACACGGGTACCATTGCACACTGGACACTGGCGACACATGAAACATTACACACTGGACACTGGTGACACGGGAAACATTACACACGGGACACTGGCGACACAGGAAACATTAAACACGCGACACAGGAAACATTACACACCGAACACTGGCAACACGGGAAACATTGCACACGCGACACAGGGAACATTACACCCTTGACACTGGTGCCACGGGAAACATTACACACTGAACACTGGTGACACGGGAAACATTACACACCGAACACTGGCGACGTGGGAAACATTGCACACTGGACACTGGCGACACAGTAAACATTACACAATGGCGACACAGGAAACATTACACACTGGACACCGGCGACACAGGAAACATTGCACACTGGACACTGGCACCACAGGAAACATTACACAATGGCGACACAGGAAACATTACACACTGGACACTGGCGACACAGGAAACATTACACAATGGCGACACAGGAAACATTACACACTGGACACTGGCAACAAAGGAAACATTACACAATGGCGACACAGGAAACATTACACACTGGACACTGGCGACACAGGAAACATTACACACCGAACACTGGCGACACGGGAAACATTGCACACGCGACACAGGAAACATTACACACTTGACACTGGTGCCAGGGGAAACATTACACACTGAACACTGGCGACACGGGAAACATTACACATCGAACACTGGAGACACGGGAAACATTACACACTGGACACTGGCGATACGGGAAACATTAATCACTGAACACTGGCAACATGGGAACCATGACACACCGGACTGGTGGCACGGGAAACATTACACACCGAACACTTGCGACACGGGAAATATTACACACTGAACACTGGTGACATGGGAAACATTACACACCGAACACTGGTGACACAGGAAACATTACACACCGAACACTGGCAACATGGTAAACATTACACACCGGACACTGGTGACACGGGAAACAATACACACTGGACATTGGCGACACGGGAAACATTACACACTGAACACTGGCGACACGGGAAACATGACACACCGAACACTGGCAACAGGGGAAAATTACACACTGGACACTGGTGACACGGGAAAAATTACACACCGAACACTGGTGACACGGGAAACATTATAGACTGGACACTGGTGAGATGGGAAACATTTCACACCAAACACTGGTGACAAGGGAAACATTACACACCAGACACTGGTGACACGGGTAACATTACACACCGAACACTGGCAACACGGTAAACATTACACACCGGACACTGGTGACATGGGAAATAATACACACTGGACATTGGCGACACAGGAAACATTACACACTGAAAACTGGCAACACGGGAAACATTACACACCGAACACTGGCAACAGGGGAAAAATTATACACTGGACACTGGTGACATGGGAAACATTACACACCCGACACTGGCGACATGAGAAATATTACACACCAAACACTGGCGACATGGGAAACATTACACACCGAACACTGGCGACATGGGAAACATTACACAATGGACATTGGCGACATGGGAAACATTACACACCGAACACTGGCGACACGGGAAACATTACACACTGGACACTGGTGAGACGGGAAACATTTCACACCGAACACTGGTGACATGGGAAGCATTACACACTGGACACTGGCAACATGGGAAATATTACACACCGAACACTGGCGACATGGGAAACATTACACAATGGACACTGGCAACACGGGAAACATTACACACCGAACACTGGCGACGTGGGAAACATTACACACTGAACACTGGCAACACGGAAAATGTTACACACTGGACACTGGCGACACGGGAAACATTACACACTGGACACTGGTGACACGGGAAACATTACACACAGAACACTGGTGACACGGGAAACATTAAACACAGGACACTGGTGACACGGGAAACATTACACACCGAACACTTGCGACACGGGAAACATTACACACTGGACATTGGTGACACGGGAAACCATACACACTGGACATTGGCGACATGGGAAACATTACACACAGAGCACTGGCGACACAGGAAACATTACACACAGAACACTGGCGACACGGGAAACATTACACACTGAACACTGGTGACACGGGAAACATTACACACCGAAAACTGGTGACAGCGGAAAAATTACACACTGGACACTGGTGACACAGGAAACATTACACATCGAACACTGGTGACGCGGGAAACATTACACATCGAACACTGGCGACATGGGAAACATTACACACCGAACACTGGCAACACGGTAAACATTACACACCGGACACTGGTGACACGGGAAACAATACACACTGGACATTGGCGACACGGGAAACATTACACACTGAACACTGGCGACACGGGAAACATTACACACTGAACACTGGCGACACGGGAAACATTACACACCGAACACTGGCAACAGGGGAAAGTTACACACTGGACACTGGTGACATGGGAAACATTACACACCAAACACTGGTGGCATGGGAAACATTATAGACTGGACACTGGTGAGATGGGAAACATTTCACACCAAACACTGGTGACACGGGAAACTTTACACACCAGACACTGGTGACACGGGTAACATTACACACCGAACACTGGCAACACGGGAAACATTACACACTGGACACTGGTGACACGGGAAACATTACACACCCGACACTGGCGACATGAGAAATATTACACACCGAACACTGGCGACATGGGAAACATTACACACTGGACGCTGGTGACATGGGAAACATTACACACCGAACACTGGCGACACGGGAAACATTACACACTGGACACTGGTGAGACGGGAAACATTTCACACTGAACACTGGCAACACGGAAAATGTTACACACTGGACACTGGCGACACGGAAAATGTTACACACTGGACACTGGCGACACGGCAAACATTACACACTGGACACTGGTGACACGGGAAACATTACACACTGGACGCTGGTGACATGGGAAACATTACACACCGAACACTGGCGACACGGGAAACATTACACAATGGGCACTGGCAACACGGGAAACATTACACACCGAACACTGGTGACATGGGAAACATTACACACTGAACACTGGCAACACGGAAAATGTTACACACTGGACACTGGCGACACGGCAAACATTACACACTGGACACTGGTGACACGGGAAACATTACACACTGGACGCTGGTGACATGGGAAACATTACACACCGAACACTGGCGACACGGGAAACATTACACAATGGGCACTGGCAACACGGGAAACATTACACACCGAACACTGGTGACATGGGAAACATTACACACTGAACACTGGCAACACGGAAAATGTTACACACTGGACACTGGCGACATGGCAAACATTACACACTGGACACTGGTGACACGGGAAACATTACACACCGAAAACTGGTGACAAGGGAAAAATTACACACTGGACACTGGTGACACGGGAAACATTACACACTGAACACTGCTGACACGGTAAACATTACACACTGAAAACTGGTGACAAGGGAAAAATTACACACTGGACACTGGTGACACGGGAAACATTACACACTGGACAATGGTGACACGGGAAACATTACACACTGGACACTGGTGACACGGGAAACATTACACACTGAACACTGGCAACATGGGAAACATTACACATCGAACACTGGCGACACGGGAAACATTACACACTGAACACTGGTGACACGGTAAACATTACACACCGAAAACTGGTGACAAGGGAAAAATTACACACTGGACACTGGTGACACGGGAAACATTACACACTGGACAATGGTGACATGGGAAACATTACACACTGGACAATGGTGACACGGGAAACATTACACATCGATCACTGGTGACACGGGAAACATTACACATCGAACACTGGCGACACGGGAAATATTACACACTGAACACTGGCGACACGGGAAGCATTATGCAACGAACACTGGTGACACAGGAAACATTACACACCAAACACTGGCGACACGGGCAACATTGCACACTGGACACTGGCGACACATGAAACATTGCACACTAGACACTTGTGACACGGGAAACATTACACACTGGACACTGGCGACACAGGGAACATTAAACACGCGACACAGGAAACATTACACACCGAACACTGGCAACACGGGAAACATTGCACACACGACACAGGAAATATTACACCCTTGACACTGGTGCCACGGGAAACATTACACACTGAACACTGGCGACACGGGAAACATTACACACCGAACACTGGCGACGCGGGAAACATTACACACTGGACACCAGCGACACAGGAAACATTACACAATGGCAACACAGGAAACATTGCAAACTGGACACTGGCGACACAGGAAACATTACACAATGGCAACACAGGAAACATTACAAACTGGACACTGGTGACACAGGAAACATTACACAACGGCGACACAGGAAACATTACACACTGGACACTGGCGACACAGGAAACATTACACAATGGCAACACAGGAAACATTACACACTGGACACTGGCGACACAGGAAACATTACACACTGAACACTGGTGACACAGGAAACATTGCACACGTGACACATGAAACATTACGCACTTGACACTGGTGCCAGGGGAAACATTACACACTGAACACTGGCGACACGCGAAACATTACACACCGAACACTGGAGACACGGGAAACATTACACACTGGACACTGGCGATACGGGAAACATTACACACTGAACACTGGCAACATGGGAAACATGACACACTGGACTGGTGACACGGGAAACATTACACACCGAACACTGGCGACACGGGAAACGTTACACACAGGACACTGGTGACACAGGAAACATTACACACCGAACACTTGCGACACGGGAAATATTACACACTGAACACTGGTGACACGGGAAACATTACACACCGAACACTGGCAACACGGTAAACATTACACACCGGACACTGGTGACACGGGAGGCATTATGCAACGAACACTGGTGACACGGGTACCATTGCACACTGGACACTGGCGACACATGAAACATTACACACTGGACACTGGTGACACGGGAAACATTACACACGGGACACTGGCGACACAGGAAACATTAAACACGCGACACAGGAAACATTACACACCGAACACTGGCAACACGGGAAACATTGCACACGCGACACAGGGAACATTACACCCTTGACACTGGTGCCACGGGAAACATTACACACTGAACACTGGTGACACGGGAAACATTACACACCGAACACTGGCGACGTGGGAAACATTGCACACTGGACACTGGCGACACAGTAAACATTACACAATGGCGACACAGGAAACATTACACACTGGACACCGGCGACACAGGAAACATTGCACACTGGACACTGGCACCACAGGAAACATTACACAATGGCGACACAGGAAACATTACACACTGGACACTGGCGACACAGGAAACATTACACAATGGCGACAGAGGAAACATTACACACTGGACACTGGCAACAAAGGAAACATTACACAATGGCGACACAGGAAACATTACACACTGGACACTGGCGACACAGGAAACATTACACACCGAACACTGGCGACACGGGAAACATTGCACACGCGACACAGGAAACATTACACACTTGACACTGGTGCCAGGGGAAACATTACACACTGAACACTGGCGACACGGGAAACATTACACATCGAACACTGGAGACACGGGAAACATTACACACTGGACACTGGCGATACGGGAAACATTAATCACTGAACACTGGCAACATGGGAACCATGACACACCGGACTGGTGGCACGGGAAACATTACACACCGAACACTGGCGACACGGGAAACATTACACACATGACACTGGTGACACAGGAAACATTACACACCGAACACTTGCGACACGGGAAATATTACACACTGAACACTGGTGACATGGGAAACATTACACACCGAACACTGGTGACACAGGAAACATTACACACCGAACACTGGCAACATGGTAAACATTACACACCGGACACTGGTGACACGGGAAACAATACACACTGGACATTGGCGACACGGGAAACATTACACACTGAACACTGGCGACACGGGAAACATGACACACCGAACACTGGCAACAGGGGAAAATTACACACTGGACACTGGTGACACGGGAAAAATTACACACCGAACACTGGTGACACGGGAAACATTATAGACTGGACACTGGTGAGATGGGAAACATTTCACACCAAACACTGGTGACAAGGGAAACATTACACACCAGACACTGGTGACACGGGTAACATTACACACCGAACACTGGCAACACGGTAAACATTACACACCGGACACTGGTGACATGGGAAATAATACACACTGGACATTGGCGACACAGGAAACATTACACACTGAAAACTGGCAACACGGGAAACATTACACACCGAACACTGGCAACAGGGGAAAAATTATACACTGGACACTGGTGACATGGGAAACATTACACACCCGACACTGGCGACATGAGAAATATTACACACCAAACACTGGCGACATGGGAAACATTACACACCGAACACTGGCGACATGGGAAACATTACACAATGGACATTGGCGACATGGGAAACATTACACACCGAACACTGGCGACACGGGAAACATTACACACTGGACACTGGTGAGACGGGAAACATTTCACACCGAACACTGGTGACATGGGAAGCATTACACACTGGACACTGGCAACATGGGAAATATTACACACCGAACACTGGCGACATGGGAAACATTACACAATGGACACTGGCAACACGGGAAACATTACACACCGAACACTGGCGACGTGGGAAACATTACACACTGAACACTGGCAACACGGAAAATGTTACACACTGGACACTGGCGACACGGGAAACATTACACACTGGACACTGGTGACACGGGAAACATTACACACAGAACACTGGTGACACGGGAAACATTAAACACAGGACACTGGTGACACGGGAAACATTACACACCGAACACTTGCGACACGGGAAACATTACACACTGGACATTGGTGACACGGGAAACCATACACACTGGACATTGGCGACATGGGAAACATTACACACAGAGCACTGGCGACACAGGAAACATTACACACAGAACACTGGCGACACGGGAAACATTACACACTGAACACTGGTGACACGGGAAACATTACACACCGAAAACTGGTGACAGCGGAAAAATTACACACTGGACACTGGTGACACAGGAAACATTACACATCGAACACTGGTGACGCGGGAAACATTACACATCGAACACTGGCGACACGGGAAACATTACACACCGAACACTGGCAACACGGTAAACATTACACACCGGACACTGGTGACACGGGAAACAATACACACTGGACATTGGCGACACGGGAAACATTACACACTGAACACTGGCGACACGGGAAACATTACACACTGAACACTGGCGACACGGGAAACATTACACACCGAACACTGGCAACAGGGGAAAGTTACACACTGGACACTGGTGACATGGGAAACATTACACACCAAACACTGGTGGCACGGGAAACATTATAGACTGGACACTGGTGAGATGGGAAACATTTCACACCAAACACTGGTGACACGGGAAACTTTACACACCAGACACTGGTGACACGGGTAACATTACACACCGAACACTGGCAACACGGGAAACATTACACACTGGACACTGGTGACACGGGAAACATTACACACCCGACACTGGCGACATGAGAAATATTACACACCGAACACTGGCGACATGGGAAACATTACACACTGGACGCTGGTGACATGGGAAACATTACACACCGAACACTGGCGACACGGGAAACATTACACACTGGACACTGGTGAGACGGGAAACATTTCACACTGAACACTGGCAACACGGAAAATGTTACACACTGGACACTGGCGACACGGAAAATGTTACACACTGGACACTGGCGACACGGCAAACATTACACACTGGACACTGGTGACACGGGAAACATTACACACTGGACGCTGGTGACATGGGAAACATTACACACCGAACACTGGCGACACGGGAAACATTACACAATGGGCACTGGCAACACGGGAAACATTACACACCGAACACTGGTGACATGGGAAACATTACACACTGAACACTGGCAACACGGAAAATGTTACACACTGGACACTGGCGACACGGCAAACATTACACACTGGACACTGGTGACACGGGAAACATTACACACTGGACGCTGGTGACATGGGAAACATTACACACCGAACACTGGCGACACGGGAAACATTACACAATGGGCACTGGCAACACGGGAAACATTACACACCGAACACTGGTGACATGGGAAACATTACACACTGAACACTGGCAACACGGAAAATGTTACACACTGGACACTGGCGACACGGCAAACATTACACACTGGACACTGGTGACACGGGAAACATTACACACCGAAAACTGGTGACAAGGGAAAAATTACACACTGGACACTGGTGACACGGGAAACATTACACACTGAACACTGCTGACACGGTAAACATTACACACTGAAAACTGGTGACAAGGGAAAAATTACACACTGGACACTGGTGACACGGGAAACATTACACACTGGACAATGGTGACACGGGAAACATTACACACTGGACACTGGTGACACGGGAAACATTACACACTGAACACTGGCAACATGGGAAACATTACACATCGAACACTGGCGACACGGGAAACATTACACACTGAACACTGGTGACACGGTAAACATTACACACCGAAAACTGGTGACAAGGGAAAAATTACACACTGGACACTGGTGACACGGGAAACATTACACACTGGACAATGGTGACATGGGAAACATTACACACTGGACAATGGTGACACGGGAAACATTACACATCGATCACTGGTGACACGGGAAACATTACACATCGAACACTGGCGACACGGGAAATATTACACACTGAACACTGGCGACACGGGAAGCATTATGCAACGAACACTGGTGACACAGGAAACATTACACACCAAACACTGGCGACACGGGCAACATTGCACACTGGACACTGGCGACACATGAAACATTGCACACTAGACACTTGTGACACGGGAAACATTACACACTGGACACTGGCGACACAGGGAACATTAAACACGCGACACAGGAAACATTACACACCGAACACTGGCAACACGG
The DNA here is from genome assembly GCF_052327205.1 of Somniosus microcephalus. Taxonomy (NCBI): domain Eukaryota; kingdom Metazoa; phylum Chordata; class Chondrichthyes; order Squaliformes; family Somniosidae; genus Somniosus; species Somniosus microcephalus. The sequence goes on from NC_141008.1 coordinate 5,955,786, forward strand.
GAAACATTGCACACGCGACACAGGAAATATTACACCCTTGACACTGGTGCCACGGGAAACATTACACACTGAACACTGGCGACACGGGAAACATTACACACCGAACACTGGCGACACGGGAAACATTGCACACTGGACACTGGCGACACAGTAAACATTACACAATGGCGACACAGGAAACATTACACACTGGACACCAGCGACACAGGAAACATTACACAATGGCAACACAGGAAACATTGCAAACTGGACACTGGCGACACAGGAAACATTACACAATGGCAACACAGGAAACATTACAAACTGGACACTGGCGACACAGGAAACATTACACAACGGCGACACAGGAAACATTACACACTGGACACTGGCGACACAGGAAACATTACACACTGAACACTGGTGACACGGGAAACATTAAACACTGAACACTGGTGACATGGGAAACATAACACACCGAACACTGGCGACACGGGAAACATTACACACAGGACACTGGTGACACAGGAAACATTACACACCGAACACTGGCGACACAGGAAACATTACACACAGGACACTGGCGACACGGGAAACATTACACACCGAACACTGGCGACACGGGAAACATTACACATCGAACACTGGAGACACGGGAAACATTACACACTGGACACTGGCGATACGGGAAACATTAATCACTGAACACTGGCAACATGGGAACCATGACACACCGGACTGGTGGCACGGGAAACATTACACACCGAACACTGGCGACACGGGAAACATTACACACATGACACTGGTGACACAGGAAACATTACACACCGAACACTTGCGACACGGGAAATATTACACACTGAACACTGGTGACATGGGAAACATTACACACCGAACACTGGTGACACAGGAAACATTACACACCGAACACTGGCAACATGGTAAACATTACACACCGGACACTGGTGAGACGGGAAACAATACACACTGGACATTGGCGACACGGGAAACATTACACACTGAACACTGGCGACACGGGAAACATGACACACCGAACACTGGCAACAGGGGAAAATTACACACTGGACACTGGTGACACGGGAAAAATTACACACCGAACACTGGTGACACGGGAAACATTATAGACTGGACACTGGTGAGATGGGAAACATTTCACACCAAACACTGGTGACAAGGGAAACATTACACACCAGACACTGGTGACACGGGTAACATTACACACCGAACACTGGCAACACGGTAAACATTACACACCGGACACTGGTGACATGGGAAATAATACACACTGGACATTGGCGACACAGGAAACATTACACACTGAAAACTGGCAACACGGGAAACATTACACACCGAACACTGGCAACAGGGGAAAAATTATACACTGGACACTGGTGACATGGGAAACATTACACACCCGACACTGGCGACATGAGAAATATTACACACCAAACACTGGCGACATGGGAAACATTACACACCGAACACTGGCGACATGGGAAACATTACACAATGGACATTGGCGACATGGGAAACATTACACACCGAACACTGGCGACACGGGAAACATTACACACTGGACACTGGTGAGACGGGAAACATTTCACACCGAACACTGGTGACATGGGAAGCATTACACACTGGACACTGGCAACATGGGAAATATTACACACCGAACACTGGCGACATGGGAAACATTACACAATGGACACTGGCAACACGGGAAACATTACACACCGAACACTGGCGACGTGGGAAACATTACACACTGAACACTGGCAACACGGAAAATGTTACACACTGGACACTGGCGACACGGGAAACATTACACACTGGACACTGGTGACACGGGAAACATTACACACAGAACACTGGTGACACGGGAAACATTAAACACAGGACACTGGTGACACGGGAAACATTACACACCGAACACTTGCGACACGGGAAACATTACACACTGGACATTGGTGACACGGGAAACCATACACACTGGACATTGGCGACATGGGAAACATTACACACAGAGCACTGGCGACACAGGAAACATTACACACAGAACACTGGCGACACGGGAAACATTACACACTGAACACTGGTGACACGGGAAACATTACACACCGAAAACTGGTGACAGCGGAAAAATTACACACTGGACACTGGTGACACAGGAAACATTACACATCGAACACTGGTGACGCGGGAAACATTACACATCGAACACTGGCGACATGGGAAACATTACACACCGAACACTGGCAACACGGTAAACATTACACACCGGACACTGGTGACACGGGAAACAATACACACTGGACATTGGCGACACGGGAAACATTACACACTGAACACTGGCGACACGGGAAACATTACACACTGAACACTGGCGACACGGGAAACATTACACACCGAACACTGGCAACAGGGGAAAGTTACACACTGGACACTGGTGACATGGGAAACATTACACACCAAACACTGGTGGCACGGGAAACATTATAGACTGGACACTGGTGAGATGGGAAACATTTCACACCAAACACTGGTGACACGGGAAACTTTACACACCAGACACTGGTGACACGGGTAACATTACACACCGAACACTGGCAACACGGGAAACATTACACACTGGACACTGGTGACACGGGAAACATTACACACCCGACACTGGCGACATGAGAAATATTACACACCGAACACTGGCGACATGGGAAACATTACACACTGGACGCTGGTGACATGGGAAACATTACACACCGAACACTGGCGACACGGGAAACATTACACACTGGACACTGGTGAGACGGGAAACATTTCACACTGAACACTGGCAACACGGAAAATGTTACACACTGGACACTGGCGACACGGAAAATGTTACACACTGGACACTGGCGACACGGCAAACATTACACACTGGACACTGGTGACACGGGAAACATTACACACTGGACGCTGGTGACATGGGAAACATTACACACCGAACACTGGCGACACGGGAAACATTACACAATGGGCACTGGCAACACGGGAAACATTACACACCGAACACTGGTGACATGGGAAACATTACACACTGAACACTGGCAACACGGAAAATGTTACACACTGGACACTGGCGACACGGCAAACATTACACACTGGACACTGGTGACACGGGAAACATTACACACTGGACGCTGGTGACATGGGAAACATTACACACCGAACACTGGCGACACGGGAAACATTACACAATGGGCACTGGCAACACGGGAAACATTACACACCGAACACTGGTGACATGGGAAACATTACACACTGAACACTGGCAACACGGAAAATGTTACACACTGGACACTGGCGACACGGCAAACATTACACACTGGACACTGGTGACACGGGAAACATTACACACCGAAAACTGGTGACAAGGGAAAAATTACACACTGGACACTGGTGACACGGGAAACATTACACACTGAACACTGCTGACACGGTAAACATTACACACCGAAAACTGGTGACAAGGGAAAAATTACACACTGGACACTGGTGACACGGGAAACATTACACACTGGACAATGGTGACACGGGAAACATTACACACTGGACACTGGTGACACGGGAAACATTACACACTGAACACTGGCAACATGGGAAACATTACACATCGAACACTGGCGACACGGGAAACATTACACACTGAACACTGGTGACACGGTAAACATTACACACCGAAAACTGGTGACAAGGGAAAAATTACACACTGGACACTGGTGACACGGGAAACATTACACACTGGACAATGGTGACATGGGAAACATTACACACTGGACAATGGTGACACGGGAAACATTACACATCGATCACTGGTGACACGGGAAACATTACACATCGAACACTGGCGACACGGGAAATATTACACACTGAACACTGGCGACACGGGAAGCATTATGCAACGAACACTGGTGACACAGGAAACATTACACACCAAACACTGGCGACACGGGCAACATTGCACACTGGACACTGGCGACACATGAAACATTGCACACTAGACACTTGTGACACGGGAAACATTACACACTGGACACTGGCGACACAGGGAACATTAAACACGCGACACAGGAAACATTACACACCGAACACTGGCAACACGGGAAACATTGCACACGCGACACAGGAAATATTACACCCTTGACACTGGTGCCACGGGAAACATTACACACTGAACACTGGCGACACGGGAAACATTACACACCGAACACTGGCGACGCGGGAAACATTGCACACTGGACACTGGCGACACAGTAAACATTACACAATGGCGACACAGGAAACATTACACACTGGACACCAGCGACACAGGAAACATTACACAATGGCAACACAGGAAACATTGCAAACTGGACACTGGCGACACAGGAAACATTACACAATGGCAACACAGGAAACATTACAAACTGGACACTGGCGACACAGGAAACATTACACAACGGCGACACAGGAAACATTACACACTGGACACTGGCGACACAGGAAACATTACACAATGGCAACACAGGAAACATTACACACTGGACACTGGCGACACAGGAAACATTACACACCGAACACTGGTGACACGGGAAACATTGCACACGTGACACATGAAACATTACGCACTTGACACTGGTGCCAGGGGAAACATACACACTGAACACTGGCGACACGGGAAACATTACACACCGAACACTGGAGACACGGGAAACATTACACACTGGACACTGGCGATACGGGAAACATTACACACTGAACACTGGCAACATGGGAAACATGACACACTGGACTGGTGACACGGGAAACATTACACACCGAACACTGGCGACACGGGAAACGTTACACACAGGACACTGGTGACACAGGAAACATTACACACCGAACACTTGCGACACGGGAAATATTACACACTGAACACTGGTGACACGGGAAACATTACACACCGAACACTGGCAACACGGTAAACATTACACACCGGACACTGGTGACACGGGAAACAATACACACTGGACATTGGCGACACGGGAAACATGACACACTGAACACTGGCGACACGGGAAACATTACACACCGAACACTGGCAACAGGGGAAAATTACACACTGGGCACTGGTGACACGGGAAACATTACACACCGAACACTGGTGACATGGGAAACATTGTACACTGGACACTGGTGAGATGGGAAACATTTCACAACGAACACTGGTGACAAGGGAAGCATTACTCACTGGACACTGGCAACATGGGAAATATTACACACCGAACACTGGCGACACGGGAAACATTACACAATGGACACTGGCGACATGGGAAACATTACACACCGAACACTGGCGACACGGGAATCATTACACACTGGACACTGGTGAGACGGGAAACATTTCACACCGAACACTGGTGACATGGGAAACATTACACACTGGACACTGGCAACATGGGAAATATTACACACCGAACACTGGCGACGCGGGAAACATTACACAATGGACACTGGCAACACGGGAAATATTACACACCGAACACTGGCGACATGGGAAACATTACACACTGAACAATGGCAACACGGAAAATGTTACACACTGGACACTGGCGACACGGGAAACATTACACACTGGACACTGGTGACACGGGAAACATTACACACCGAACACTGGCAACATGGGAAACATGACACACCGGACACTGGTGACACGGGAAACATTACACACCGAACACTGGCGATACTTGATACATTAAACACAGGACACTGGTGACATGGGAAACATTACACACCGAACACTTGCGACACGGGAATCATTACACACTGGACATTGGTGACACGGGAAACCGTACACACTGGACATTGGCGACATGGGAAACATTACACACGGAGCACTGGCGACACAGGAAACATTACACACAGAACACTGGCAACACGGGAATCATTACACACTGAACACTGGTGACACGGGAAACATTGCACACCGATAACTGGTGACAGGGAAAAATTACACACTGGAGACTGGGGACACAGGAAACATTACACACTGGACAATCGTGACACGGGAAACATTACACATCGAACACTGGTGACACGGGAAACATTACACATTGAACACTGGCGACACGGGAAACATTACACACCGAACACTGGCAACACGGGAAACATTACACACCGAACACTGGCGACACGGGAGGCATTATGCAACGAACACTGGTGACACGGGTACCATTGCACACTGGACACTGGCGACACATGAAACATTACACACTGGACACTGGTGACACGGGAAACATTACACACGGGACACTGGCGACACAGGGAACATTAAACACGCGACACAGGAAACATTACACACCGAACACTGGCAACACGGGAAACATTGCACACACGACACAGGAAACATTACACCCTTGACACTGGTGCCACGGGAAACATTACACACTGAACACTGGCGACACGGGAAACATTACACACCAAACACTGGCGACGTGGGAAACATTGCACACTGGACACTGGCGACACAGTAAACATTACACAATGGCGACACAGGAAACATTACACACTGGACACCGGCGACAAAGGAAACATTGCACACTGGACACTGGCAACACAGGAAACATTACACAATGGCGACACAGGAAACATTACACACTGGACACTGGCAACACAGGAAACATTACACAATGGCGACAGAGGAAACATTACACACTGGACACTGGCGACGCAGGAAACATTACACAATGGCGACACAGGAAACATTACACACTGGACACTGGCGACACAGGAAACATTACACACCGATCACTGGCGACACGGGAAACATTGCACACGCGACACAGGAAACATTACGCACTTGACACTGGTGCCAGGGGAAACATTACACACTGAACACTGGCGACACGGGAAACATTACACATCGAACACTGGAGACACGGGAAACATTACACATCGAACACTGGAGACACGGGAAACATTACACACTGGACACTGGCGATACGGGAAACATTAATCACTGAACACTGGCAACATGGGAACCATGACACACCGGACTGGTGACACGGGAAACATTACACACTGAACACTGGCGACATGGGAAACATTACACACTGAACACTGGTGACACGGGAAATATTACACACTGAACACTGGTGACATGGGAAACATTAGACACCGAACACTGGCAACACGGGAAATATTACACACTGAACACTGGTGACATGGGAAATATTACACACTGAACACTGGTGACATGGGAAATATTACACACTGAACACTGGTGACACGGGAAACATTAGACACCAGACACTGGTGACACGGGAAACATTACACACCGAACACTGGCAACAGGGGAAAATTACACACTGGACACTGGTGACACGGGAAACATTACACACCGAACACTGGTGACATGGGAAACATTATACACTGGACACTGGTGAGATGGGAAACATTTCACACCAAACACTGGTGACATGGGAAACATTACACACTGGGCACTGGTGACATGGGAAACATTACACACTGGACACTGGTGAGATGGGAAACATTTCACACCAAACACTGGTGACACGGGAAACATTACACACCGAACACTGGTGACATGGGAAACATTATACACTGGACACTGGTGAGATGGGAAACATTTCACACCAAACACTGGTGACATGGGTAACAATACACACCGAACACTGGCAACACGGGAAACATTACGCACCGGACACTGGTGACACGGGAAACATTACACACCGAACACTGGCAACAGGGGTAAAATTACACAGTGGACACTGGTGACACGGGAAACATTACACACCGAACACTGGCGACACGGGAAACATTACACACTGAACACTGGCGACACGGGAAACATTACACACCGAACACTGGCAACAGGAGTAAAATTACACAGTGGACACTGGTGACACGGGAAACATTACACACCCGACACTGGCGACATGAGAAATATTACACACTGGACACTGGCGACATGGGAAACATTACACACCGAACACTGGCGACACGGGAAACATTACACACTGAACACTGGCGACACGGGAAACATTACACACCGAACACTGGCAACAGGGGTAAAATTACACAGTGGACACTGGTGACACGGGAAACATTACACACCCGACACTGGCGACATGAGAAATATTACACACTGGACACTGGCGACATGGGAAACATTGCACACCGAACACTGGCGACACAGGAAACATTACACACTGGACACTGGTGAGACGGGAAACATTTCACACCGAGCACTGGTGACATGGGAAACATTACACACTGGACACTGGCAACATGGGAAATATTACACACCGAACTCTGGCGACACGGGAAACATTACACAATGGACACTGGCGACATGGGAAACATTACACACCGAACACTGGCGACACGGGAAACATTACACACTGGACACTGGCAACATGGGAAATATTACACACCGAACACTGGCGACACGGGAAACATTACACAATGGACACTGGCGACATGGGAAACATTACACACCGAACACTGGCGACACGGGAAACATTACACACTGGACACTGGTGAGACGGGAAACATTTCACACCGAACACTGGTGACATGGGAAACATTACACACTGGACACTGGTGAGACGGGAAACATTTCACACCGAACACTGGTGACACGGGAAACATTAAACACAGGACACTGGTGACACGGGAAACATTACACACAGAACACTGGTGACACGGGAAACATTAAACACAGGACACTGGTGACACAGGAAACATTACACACCGAACACTTGCGACACGGGAAACATTACACACTGGACATTGGTGACACGGGAAACCATACACACTGGACATTGGCGACATGGGAAACATTACACACGGAGCACTGGCGGCACAGGAAACATTACACACAGAACACTGGCGACACGGGAAACATTACACACTGAACACTGGTGACACGGGAAACATTACACACCGAAAACTGGTGACAGCGGAAAAATTACACACTGGACACTGGTGACACAGGAAACATTACACATCGAACACTGGTGACGCGGGAAACATTACACATCGAACACTGGCGACAGGGGAAACATTACACACCGAACACTGGCAACACGGTAAACATTACACACCGGACACTGGTGACACTGGAAACAATACACACTGGACATTGGCGACACGGGAAACATTGCACACTGAACACTGGCGACACGGGAAACATTACACACTGAACACTGGCGACACAGGAAACATTACACACCGAACACTGGCAACAGGGGAAAGTTACACACTGGACACTGGTGACACGGGAAACATTACACACCAAACACTGGTGGCACGGGAAACATTATAGACTGGACACTGGTGAGATTGGAAACATTTCACACCAAACATTGGTGACACGGGAAACATTACACACTGGACACTGGTGACACGGGAAACATTACACACTGGGCACTGGTGACACGGGAAACATTACACATCGAACACTGGCGACACGGGAAACATTACACACTGAACACTGTTGACATGCGAAACATTACATACCGAACACTGGCGACATGGGAAACATTGCACACTGGACACTGGCGTCACAGGAATTATTACACACTGGACACTGGCGACACGGGAAACATTACACACTGGACACTGGTGACACAGGAAACATTACACACTGGCGACACAGGAAACATTACACACTGGACACTGGCGACACAGGAAATATTACACACTGGACACTGGTGACATGGGAAACATTACACACTGGACACTGGCAACACAGGAAACATTACACACTGGACACTGGCGACACGGGAAACATTACACACTGAACACTGGCGACACGGGAAACATTACACACTGGACATTGACGACACGGGAAACAATACACACAGAACACTGGCAACACAGGAAACATTACACACAGAACACTGGCGACACAGGAAACATTGCATACTGAACACTGGTGACACGGGAAACATTACACACCGAACACTGGCGACAGGGGATGAATTACACACCGAACACTGGTGACATGGGAAACATTACACACTGGACACTGGTGACACGGGAAACATTACACATCGAACACTGGCGACACGGGAAACATTACACATCAAACACTGGCGACACGGGAAGCATTCCACACCGAACACTGGCGACATGGGAAACATTACGCAATGAACACTGGTGACACGGGAAACATTACACACCGAACACTGGCGACACGGGAAAAATTGCACACTGGACACTGGCGACACAGGAAACATTACACAGTGGCGACACAGGAAACATTACACACTGGACACCGGCGACACAGGAAACATTACACACTGGACACTGGTGACACGGGAAACATTACACACTGGACACTGGCGACACAGGAAACATTAAACACGCGACACAGGAAACATTACACACCGAACACTGGCGACACGGGAAACATTGCACAAGCGACACAGGAAACATTACACACTTGACACTGGTTCCACTGGAAACATTACACACTGAGCACTGGCGACACGGGAAACATTACGCAATGAACACTGGCGATGCAGGAATCTTTACACGCTGGACACTGGCGACAAAGGAAACATGACCCCCCAAACACTGGTTACACGGGAAACATTACACACTTGACACTGTCGACACGGGAAACATTACACACTGAACACTGGTGACACGGGAAACATTAAACACCGAACACTGGTGACATGGGAAACATAACACACCGAACACTGGCGACACGGGAAACATTACACACAGGACACTGGTGACACAGGAAACATTACACACCGAACACTTGCGACACTGGAAATATTACACAGTGAACACTGGTGACACGGGAAACATTACACACCAGACACTGGTGACACGGGAAACATTACACACCGAACACTGGCAACACGGTAAATATTACACACCGGACACTGGCGACACGGGAAACATTACACACTGGACACTGGTGACACGGTAAACATTACACACTGGGCACTGGTGACACGGGAAACATTACACACCGAACACTGGCAACATGGGAAACATGACACACTGGACACTGGTGACACGGGAAACATTACACACCGAACACTGGTGACACGGGAATCATTAAACACAGGACACTGGTGACACGGGAAACATTACACATCGAACACTTGCGACACGGGAAACATTACACACCGAACACTGGCAACATGGGAAACATGACACACTGGACACTGGTGACACAGGAAACATTACACACTGGACACTGGTGACACGGGAAACATTACACACCGAACACTGGCAACATGGGAAACATGACACACTGGACACTGGTGACACGGGAAACATTACACACCGAACACTGGCGACACGGGAATCATTAAACACAGGACACTGGTGACACAGGAAACATTACACATCGAACACTTGCGACACGGGAAACATTACACACTGGCCATTGGTGACACGGGAATCCATACACACTGGACATTGGCGACATGGGAAACATTACACACGGAGCACTGGCGACACAGGAAACATTACACACAGAACACTGGCGACACGGGAAACATTGCACACTGAACACTGGTGACACGGGAAACATTACACATCGAACACTGGTGACATGGGAAGCATTACACATCGAACACTGGCAACACGGGAAACATTCCACACCGAACACTGGCGACACGGGAAGCATTATGCAACGAACACTGGTGACACGGGAAACATTACACACCGAACACTGGCGACACGGGTACCATTGCACACTGGACACTGGCGACACATGAAACATTACACACTGGACACTGGTGACACGGGAAACAGTACACACTGGACACTGGTGACACGGGAAACATTACACATCGAACACTGGCGACACGGGAAACATTACACATCGAACACTGGTGACACGGGAAGCATTCCACACCGAACACTGGCGACACAGGAAACATTACGCAATGAACACTGGTGACACGGGAAACATTACACACCGAACACAGGTGACACGGGAAAAATTGCACACTGGACACTGGCGACACAGGAAACATTACACAGTGGCAACACAGGAAACATTACACACTGGACACCGGCGACACAGGAAACATTACACACTGGACACTGGCGACACAGGAAATATTACACACTGGACACTGGTGACATGGGAAACATTACACACTGGACACTGGCAACACAGGAAACATTACACACTGGACACTGGTGACACGGGAAACATTACACACTGAACACTGGCGACACGGGAAACATTACACACTGGACATTGACGACACGGGAAACAATACACACGGAACACTGGCAACACAGGAAACATTACACACAGAACACTGGCGACACAGGAAACATTGCATACTGAACACTGGTGACACGGGAAACATTACACACCAAACACTGGCGACAGGGGATGAATTACACACCGAACACTGGTGACACGGGAAACATTACACACTGGACACTGGTGACACGGGAAACATTACACATCGAACACTGGCGACACGGGAAACATTACACATCAAACACTGGCGACACGGGAAGCATTCCACACCGAACACTGGCGACATGGGAAACATTACGCAATGAACACTGGTGACACGGGAAACATTACACACCGAACACTGGCGACACGGGAAAAATTGCACACTGGACACTGGCGACACAGGAAACATTACACAGTGGCGACACAGGAAACATTACACACTGGACACCGGCGACACAGGAAACATTACACACTGGACACTGGTGACACGGGAAACATTACACACTGGACACTGGCGACACAGGAAACATTAAACACGCGACACAGGAAACATTACACACCGAACACTGGCGACACGGGAAACATTGCACAAGCGACACAGGAAACATTACACACTTGACACTGGTTCCACTGGAAACATTACACACTGAGCACTGGCGACACGGGAAACATTACGCAATGAACACTGGCGATGCAGGAATCTTTACACGCTGGACACTGGCGACAAAGGAAACATGACCCCCCAAACACTGGTTACACGGGAAACATTACACACTTGACACTGTCGACACGGGAAACATTAAACACTGAACACTGGTGACACGGGAAACATTAAACACCGAACACTGGTGACATGGGAAACATAACACACCGAACACTGGCGACACGGGAAACATTACACACAGGACACTGGTGACACAGGAAACATTACACACCGAACACTTGCGACACTGGAAATATTACACAGTGAACACTGGTGACACGGGAAACATTACACACCAGACACTGGTGACACGGGAAACATTACACACCGAACACTGGCAACACGGTAAATATTACACACCGGACACTGGCGACACGGGAAACATTACACACTGGACACTGGTGACACGGGAAACATTACACACTGGGCACTGGTGACACGGGAAACATTACACACCGAACACTGGCAACATGGGAAACATGACACACTGGACACTGGTGACACGGGAAACATTACACACCGAACACTGGCGACACGGGAATCATTAAACACAGGACACTGGTGACACGGGAAACATTACACATCGAACACTTGCGACACGGGAAACATTACACATCGAACACTGGCAACATGGGAAACATGACACACTGGACACTGGTGACACAGGAAACATTACACACTGGACACTGGTGACACGGGAAACATTACACACCGAACACTGGCAACATGGGAAACATGACACACTGGACACTGGTGACACGGGAAACATTACACACCGAACACTGGCGACACGGGAATCATTAAACACAGGACACTGGTGACACGGGAAACATTACACATCGAACACTTGCGACACGGGAAACATTACACACTGGCCATTGGTGACACGGGAATCCATACACACTGGACATTGGCGACATGGGAAACATTACACACGGAGCACTGGCGACACAGGAAACATTACACACAGAACACTGGCGACACGGGAAACATTGCACACTGAACACTGGTGACACGGGAAACATTACACACCGAACACTGGTGACAGGGGAAAAATTACACACTGGACAATGGTGACACGGGAAACATTACACATCGAACACTGGTGACACGGGAAACATTACACATCGAACACTGGCAACACGGGAAACATTCCACACCGAACACTGGCGACACGGGAAGCATTATGCAACGAACACTGGTGACACGGGAAACATTACACACCGAACACTGGCGACACGGGTACCATTGCACACTGGACACTGGCGACACATGAAACATTACACACTGGACACTGGTGACACGGGAAACAGTACACACTGGACACTGGTGACACGGGAAACATTACACATCGAACACTGGCGACACGGGAAACATTACACATCGAACACTGGTGACACGGGAAGCATTCCACACCGAACACTGGCGACACAGGAAACATTACGCAATGAACACTGGTGACACGGGAAACATTACACACCGAACACAGGTGACACGGGAAAAATTGCACACTGGACACTGGCGACACAGGAAACATTACACAGTGGCGACACAGGAAACATTACACACTGGACACCGGCGACACAGGAAACATTACACACTGGAGACTGGTGACATGGGAAACATTACACACTGGACACTGGTGACACCGGAAACATTAAACACGCGACACAGGAAACAATACACACCGAACACTGGCGACACGGGAAACATTGCACAAGCGACACAGGAAACATTACACACTTGACACTGGTGCCACGGGAAACATTACACACTGAACACTGGCAACACGGGTAACATTACACACTGAACACTGGCGACACGGGAAACATTACACCATTAACACTGGCGATGCGGCAATCATTACACGCTGGACACTGGCGACAAAGGAAACATGACACCCCAAACACTGGTTTCACGGGAAACATTACACACTTGACACTGTCGACACAGGAAGCATTACACACTGAACACTGGTGACACGGGAAACATTAAACACTGAACACTGGTGACATGGGAAACATTACACACGGGACACTGGCGACACAGGGAACATTAAACACGCGACACAGGAAACATTACACACCGAACACTGGCAACACGGGAAACATTGCACACACGACACAGGAAACATTACACCCTTGACACTGGTGCCACGGGAAACATTACACACTGAACACTGGCGACACGGGAAACATTACACACCAAACACTGGTGACGTGGGAAACATTGCACACTGGACACTGGCGACACAGTAAACATTACACAATGGTGACACAGGAAACATTACACACTGGACACCGGCGACAAAGGAAACATTGCACACTGGACACTGGCAACACAGGAAACATTACACAATGGCAACACAGGAAACATTACACAATGGCGACACAGGAAACATTACACACTGGACACTGGCGACACAGGAAACATTACACAATGGCGACAGAGGAAACATTACACACTGGACACTGGCGACGCAGGAAACATTACACAATGGCGACACAGGAAACATTACACACTGGACACTGGCGACACAGGAAACATTACACACTGAACACTGGCGACACAGGAAACATTGCACACGCGACACAGGAAACATTACGCACTTGACACTGGTGCCAGGGGAAACATTACACACTGAACACTGGCGACACGGGAAACATTACACATCGAACACTGGAGACACGGGAAACATTACACATCGAACACTGGAGACACGGGAAACATTACACACTGGACACTGGCGATACGGGAAACATTAATCACTGAACACTGGCAACATGGGAACCATGACACACCGGACTGGTGACACGGGAAACATTACACACTGAACACTGGCGACACGGGAAACGTTACACACAGGACACTGGTGACACGGGAAACATTACACACTGAACACTGGCGACACGGGAAACATTACACACTGAACACTGGCGACACGGGAAACGTTACACACAGGACACTGGTGACACAGGAAACATTACACACCGAACACTTGCGACACGGGAAATATTACACACTGAACACTGGTGACATGGGAAACATTACACACTGGACACTGGCGACATGGGAAACATTACACACTGGACACTGGCGACATGAGAAATATTACACACTGAACACTGGTGACACGGGAAATATTACACACTGAACACTGGTGACACGGGAAACATTAGACACCAGACACTGGTGACACGGGAAACATTACACACCGAACACTGGCAACACGGTAAACATTACACACCGGACACTGGTGACACGGGAAACAATACACACTGGACATTGGCGACACGGGAAACATTACACACTGAAAACTGGAGACACGGGAAACATTACACACCGAACACTGGCAACAGGGGAAAATTACACACTGGACACTGGTGACACGGGAAACATTACACACCGGACACTGGTGACATGGGAAACATTATACACTGGACACTGGTGAGATGGGAAACATTTCACACCAAACACTGGTGACATGGGTAACAATACACACCGAACACTGGCAACACAGCAAACATTACACACTGAACACTGGCGACATGGGAAACATTACTCACCGAACACTGGCAACACGGTAAACATTACACACTGAACACTGGCGACACGGGAAACATTACACACCGAACACTGGCAACAGGGGTAAAATTACACAGTGGACACTGGTGACACGGGAAACATTACACACCCGACACTGGCGACATGAGAAATATTACACACCGAACACTGGCGACATGGGAAACATTACACACTGGACACTGGCGACATGGGAAACATTGCACACCGAACACTGGCGACACGGGAAACATTACACACTGGACACTGGTGAGACGGGAAACATTTCACACCGAACACTGGTGACATGGGAAACATTACACACTGGACACTGGCAACATGGGAAATATTACACACCGAACACTGGTGACACGGGAAACATTACACAATGGACACTGGCGACATGGGAAACATTACACACCGAACACTGGCGACACGGGAAACATTACACACTGGACACTGGTGAGACGGGAAACATTTCACACCGAACACTGGTGACATGGGAAACATTACACACTGGACACTGGCAACATGGGAAATATTACACACCGAACACTGGCGACATGGGAAACATTACACAATGGGCACTGGTGACACGGGAAACATTACACACAGAACACTGGTGACACGGGAAACATTAAACACAGGACACTGGTGACACGGGAAACATTACACACCGAACACTTGCGACACGGGAAACATTACACACTGGACATTGGTGACACGGGAAACCATACACACTGGACATTGGCGACATGGGAAACATTACACACGGAGCACTGGCGACACAGGAAACATTACACACAGAACACTGGCGACACGTGAAACATTACACACTGAACACTGGTGACACGGGAAACATTACACACCGAAAACTGGTGACAGCGGAAAAATTACACACTGGACACTGGTGACACAGGAAACATTACACATCGAACACTGGTGACGCGGGAAACATTACACACCGGACACTGGTGACACGGGAAACAATACACACCGGACATTGGCGACACGGGAAACATTACACACTGAACACTGGCGACACGGGAAACATTACACACTGAACACTGGCGACACAGGAAACATTACACACCGAACACTGGCAACAGGGGAAAGTTACACACTGGACACTGGTGACACGGGAAACATTACACACCAAACACTGGTGGCACGGGAAACATTATAGACTGGACACTGGTGAGATGGGAAACATTTCACACCAAACACTGGTGACACGGGAAACATTACACACTGGACACTGGTGACACGGGAAACATTACACACTGGGCACTGGTGACACGGGAAACATTACACATCGAACACTGGCGACACGGGAAACATTACACACTGAACACTGTTGACATGCGAAACATTACACACCGAACACTGGCGACACGGGAAACATTGCACACTGGACACTGGCGTCACAGGAATTATTACACACTGGACACTGGCGACACGGGAAACATTACACACTGGACACTGGTGACACTGGAAACATTACACACTGGCGACACAGGAAACATTACACACTGGACACTGGCGACACAGGAAATATTACACACTGGACACTGGTGACATGGGAAACATTACACACTGGACACTGGCAACACAGGAAACATTACACACTGGACACTGGCGACACGGGAAACATTACACACTGAACACTGGCGACACGGGAAACATTACACACTGGACATTGGCGACACGGGAAACAATACACACGGAACACTGGCAACACAGGAAACATTACACACAGAACACTGGCGACACAGGTAACATTGCATACTGAACACTGGTGACACGGGAAACATTACACACCGAACACTGGCGACAGGGGATGAATTACACACCGAACACTGGTGACACGGGAAACATTACACACTGGACACTGGTGACACGGGAAACATTACACATCGAACACTGGCGACACGGGAAACATTACACATCAAACACTGGCGACACGGGAAGCATTCCACACCGAACACTGGTGACATGGGAAACATTACGCAATGAACACTGGTGACACGGGAAACATTACACACCGAACACTGGCGACACGGGAAAAATTGCACACTGGACACTGGCGACACAGGAAACATTACACAGTGGCGACACAGGAAACATTACACACTGGACACCGGCGACACAGGAAGCATTACACACTGGACACTGGTGACACGGGAAACATTACACACTGGACACTGGCGACACAGGAAACATTAAACACGCGACACAGGAAACATTACACACCGAACACTGGCGACACGGGAAACATTGCACAAGCGACACAGGAAACATTACACACTTGACACTGGTTCCACGGGAAACATTACACACTGAGCACTGGCGACACGGGAAACATTACGCAATGAACACTGGCGATGCAGGAATCTTTACACGCTGAACACTGGCGACAAAGGAAACATGACCCCCCAAACACTGGTTACACGGGAAACATTACACACTTGACACTGTCGACACGGGAAACATTACACACTGAACACTGGTGACACGGGAAACATTAAACACCGAACACTGGTGACATGGGAAACATAACACACCGAACACTGGCGACACGGGAAACATTACACACAGGACACTGGTGACACAGGAAACATTACACACCGAACACTTGCGACACTGGAAATATTACACAGTGAACACTGGTGACACGGGAAACATTACACACCAGACACTGGTGACACGGGAAACATTACACACCGAACACTGGCAACACGGTAAATATTACACACCGGACACTGGCGACACGGGAAACATTACACACTGGACACTGGTGACACGGGAAACATTACACACTGGGCACTGGTGACACGGGAAACATTACACACCGAACACTGGCAACATGGGAAACATGACACACTGGACACTGGTGACACGGGAAACATTACACACCGAACACTGGCGACACGGGAATCATTAAACACAGGACACTGGTGACACGGGAAACATTACACATCGAACACTTGCGACACGGGAAACATTACACACCGAACACTGGCAACATGGGAAACATGACACACTGGACACTGGTGACACGGGAAACATTACACACTGGACACTGGTGACACGGGAAACATTACACACCGAACAGTGGCAACATGGGAAACATGACACACTGGACACTGGTGACACAAATAACATTACACACCGAACACTGGCGACACGGGAATCATTAAACACAGGACACTGGTGACACGGGAAACATTACACATCGAACACTTGCGACACGGGAAACATTACACACTGGCCATTGGTGACACGGGAATCCATACACACTGGACATTGGCGACATGGGAAACATTACACACGGAGCACTGGCGACACAGGAAACATTACACACAGAACACTGGCGACACGGGAAACATTGCACACTGAACACTGGTGACACGGGAAACATTACACACCGAACACTGGTGACAGGGGAAAAATTACACACTGGACAATGGTGACACGGGAAACATTACACATCGAACACTGGTGACACGGGAAACATTACACATCGAACACTGGCAACACGGGAAACATTCCACACCGAACACTGGCGACACGGGAAGCATTATGCAACGAACACTGGTGACACGGGAAACATTACACACCGAACACTGGCGACACGGGTACCATTGCACACTGGACACTGGCGACACATGAAACATTACACACTGGACACTGGTGACACGGGAAACAGTACACACTGGACACTGGTGACACGGGAAACATTACACATCGAACACTGGCGACACGGGAAACATTACACATCGAACACTGGTGACATGGGAAGCATTCCACACCGAACACTGGCGACACAGGAAACATTACGCAATGAACACTGGTGACACGGGAAACATTACACACCGAACACAGGTGACACGGGAAAAATTGCACACTGGACACTGGCGACACAGGAAACATTACACAGTGGCGACACAGGAAACATTACACACTGGACACCGGCGACACAGGAAACATTACACACTGGACACTGGTGACATGGGAAACATTACACACTGGACACTGGTGACACCGGAAACATTAAACACGCGACACAGGAAACAATACACACCGAACACTGGCGACACGGGAAACATTGCACAAGCGACACAGGAAACATTACACACTTGACACTGGTGCCACGGGAAACATTACACACTGAACACTGGCAACACGGGTAACATTACACACTGAACACTGGCGACACGGGAAACATTACACCGTTAACACTGGCGATGCGGCAATCATTACATGCTGGACACTGGCGACAAAGGAAACATGACACCCCAAACACTGGTTTCACGGGAAACATTACACACTTGACACTGTCGACACAGGAAGCATTACACACTGAACACTGGTGACACGGGAAACATTAAACACTGAACACTGGTGACATGGGAAACATAACACACCGAACACTGGCGACACGGGAAACATTACACACAGGACACTGGTGACACAGGAAACATTACACACCGAACACTGGCGACACAGGAAACATTACACACAGGACACTGGCGACACGGGAAACATTACACACCGAACACTGGTGACACGGGAAACATTACACACCAGACACTGGTGACACGGGAAACATTACACACCGAACACTGGCGACACGGGAAACATTACACACTGGACACTGGTGACACGGGAAACATTACACACTGGGCACTGATGACACGGGAAACATTACACATCGAACACTGGCGACACGGGAAACATTACACACTGAACACTGGTGACATGCGAAACATTACACACCGAACACTGGCGACACGGGAAACATTGCACACTGGACACTGGCGTCACAGGAATTATTACACACTGGACACTGGCGACACGGGAAACATTACACACTGGACACTGGTGACACAGGAAACATTACACACTGGCGACACAGGAAACATTACACACTGTACACTGGCGACACAGGAAATATTACACACTGGACACTGGTGACATGGGAAACATTACACACTGGACACTGGCAACACAGGAAACATTACACACTGGACACTGGCGACACGGGAAACATTACACACTGAACACTGGCGACACGGGAAACATTACACACTGGACATTGGCGACACGGGAAACAATGCACACGGAACACTGGCAACACAGGAAACATTACACACAGAACACTGGCGACACAGGAAACATTGCATACTGAACACTGGTGACACGGGAAACATTACACACCGAACACTGGCGACAGGGGAAAAATTACACACTGGACACTGGCGACACAGGAAACATTACACAGTGGCGACACAGGAAACATTACACACTGGACACCGGCGACACAGGAAACATTACACACTGGACACTGGTGACATGGGAAACATTACACACTGGACACTGGCGACACAGGAAACATTAAACATGCGACACAGGAAACATTACACACCGAACACTGGCGACACGGGAAACATTGCACAAGCGACACAGGAAACATTACACACTTGACACTGGTTCCACGGGAAACATTACACACTGAGCACTGGCGACACGGGAAACATTACGCAATGAACACTGGCGATGCGGGAATCATTACACGCTGGACACTGGCGACAAAGGAAACATGACCCCCCAAACACTGGTTACACGGGAAACATTACACACTTGACACTGTCGACACGGGAAACATTACACACTGAACACTGGTGACACGGGAAACATTAAACACCGAACACTGGTGACATGGGAAACATAACACACCGAACACTGGCGACACGGGAAACATTACACACAGGACACTGGTGACACAGGAAACATTACACACCGAACACTTGCGACACTGGAAATATTACACAGTGAACACTGGTGACACGGGAAACATTACACACCAGACATGGTGACACGGGAAATATTACACACCGAACACTGGCAACACGGTAAATATTACACACCGGACACTGGCGACACGGGAAACATTACACACTGGACACTGGTGACACGGGAAACATTACACACCGGACACTGGCGACACGGGAAACATTACACACTGGACACTGGTGACACGGGAAACATTACACACTGGGCACTGGTGACACGGGAAACATTACACATCGAACACTGGTGACACGGGAAACATTACACACTGAACACTGGTGACATGCGAAACATTACACACCGAACACTGGCGACACGGGAAACATTGCACACTGGACACTGGCGTCACAGGAATTATTCCACACTGGACACTTGCGACACGGGAAACATTACACACTGGACACTGGTGACACAGAAAACATTACACACTGGCGGCACAGGAAATATTACACACTGGACACTGGCGACACAGGAAATATTACACACTGGACACTGGTGACATGGGAAACATTACACACTGGACACTGGCAACACGGGAAACATTACACACTGGACACTGGCGACACGGGAAATATTACACACTGAACACTGGTGACACGTGAAACATTACACACCAGACACTGGTGACACGGGAAACATTACACACCGCACACTGGCAACACAGGAAATATTACACACTGGACACTGGTGACATGGGAAACATTACACACTGGACACTGGCAACACGGGAAACATTACACACTGGACACTGGCGACACAGGACACATTACACACTGGACACTGGCGACACGGGAAACATTACACACTGAACACTGGCGACACGGGAGTCATTACACACTGTGCACTGGCGACACAGAAAACATTACACATCGAACACTGGCGACACGGGAAACATTACCCATCTAACACTGGCGACACGGGAAACATTACACACTGGGCACTGGTGAAATGGGAAACATTACACATCGAACACTGGCGACACGGGAAACATTACACACTGAATACTGGTGACATGGGAAACATTACACACCGAACACTGGCGACATGGGAAACATTACGCAACGAGCACTGGTGACACGGGAAATATTACACACCGAACACTGGTGACACGGGAAACATTGCACACTGGACACTGGCGTCACAGGAAACATTACACAATGGCGATACAGGAAACATTACACACTGGACACTGGTGACATGGGAAATATTACACACTGGACACTGGCAACACGGGAAACATTACACACTGGACACTGGCGACGCGGGAGACATTACACACTGAACACTGGTGA
The DNA here is from genome assembly GCF_052327205.1 of Somniosus microcephalus. Taxonomy (NCBI): domain Eukaryota; kingdom Metazoa; phylum Chordata; class Chondrichthyes; order Squaliformes; family Somniosidae; genus Somniosus; species Somniosus microcephalus. The sequence continues at coordinate 5,979,451 of NC_141008.1, forward strand.
CACGGGAAACATTACACACTGAACACTGGCGACACGGGAGTCATTACACACTGTACACTGGTGATACGGGAAACATTACACACTGGACATTGGCGACATGGGAAACAATACACACTGGACATTGGCGACACGGGAAACATTACACACGGAACACTGGCGACACAGGAAACATTACACACAGAACACTGGCGACACAGGAAACATTGCACACTGAACACTGGTGACACGGGAAACATTACCCATCAAACACTGGCGACAGGGGCAAAATTACACACTGGACACTGGTGACACGGGAAACATTACACACTGGACACTGGCAACATGGGAAACATTACACACCGAACACTGGTGACAGGGGAAACATTACACACTGGACACTGGTGACATGGGAAACATTACACATCGAACACTGGTGACACGGGAAACATTACACATCGAACACTGGCGACATGGGAAACATTCCACACCGAACACTGGCGACACGGGAAACATTATGCAATGAACACTGGTGACATGGGAAACATTACACACTGAACACTGGCGACACGGGAAACATTGCACACTGGACACTGGCGACACAGGAAACATTACACAATGGTGACACAGGAAACATTACACACTGGACACCGGCGACACAGGAAACATTACACACTGGACACTGGTGACACGGGAAACATTACACACGTGACACAGGAATCATTACACACCGAACACTGGCGACACGGGTGACACGGGAACCATTGCACACAGGAAACATTACACACTTGACACTGTTGCCACGGTAAACATTACACACTGAACACTGGCGACACGGGAAACATTACACAGTTAACACTGGCGATGCGGGAATCATTACACGCTGGACACTGGTAACAAAGGAAACATGACACCCCAAACACTGGTGACACGGGAAGCATTACAAGCTTGACACTGGCGACATGGGAAACATTACACACTGAACACTGGTGACACGGGAAGCATTAAACACCGAACACTGGTGACAAGGGATACATTACACACCGAACACTGGTGACACGGGATACATTACACACCAAACACTGGTGACAGGGGATTCATTACACACTAAACACTGGCGACACGGGAAACATTACACATCGAACACTGGCGACATGTGAAACATTACACACTGGACACTGGTGACACGGGAAGCATTACACTCTGGACACTGGTGACACGGAAAACATTACACACCGAACACTGGCGACACGGGAAACATTACACACTGAACACTGGTGACACGGGAAGCATTACACTCTGGACACTGGTGACACGGAAAACATTACACACTGAACACTGGCGACACGGGATACATTACACACCAAACACTGGTGACAGGGGATTCATTACACACTAAACACTGGCGACACGGGAAACATTACACATCGAACACTGGCAAAATGGGAAACATTACACACTGGACACTGGCGACACGGGAAGCATTACACACTGGACGCTGGCGACACGGGAAACATTACACTCTGAGCACTGGTGACACGGGAAACATTACACACTGAACTCTGGCGACATGGGAGTCATTACACACTGTACACTGGCGACACAGAAAACATTACACACTGGACTTTGGCGACACGGGAAACAATACACACTGGACATTGGTGACACGGGAAACATTACACACGGAACACTGGCGACACAGGAAACATTACACACAGAACACTGGCGACACAGGAAACATTGCACACTGAACACTGGTGACACGGGAAACATTACACACCGAACACTGGCGACAGAGGAAAAATTACACACTGGACACTGGTGACACGGGAAACATTACACACTGGACACTGGTGACACGGGAAACATTACATATCGAACACTGGCGACACGGGAAACATTCCACACCGAACACTGGCGACACGGGAAATATTACGCAATGAGCACTGGTGACACAGGAAACATTACACACCGAACACTGGCGACACGGGAAACATTGCACACTGGACACTGGCGACACAGGAAACATTACACAATGGCGACACAGGAAACATTACACACTGGACACCGGCGATACAGGAAACATTACACACTGGACACTGGTGACACGGGAAACATTACACACGTGACACAGGAATCATTACACACCGAACACTGGCGACACGGGCGACACGGGAACCATTGCACACAGGAAACATTACACACTTGACACTGTTGCCACGGTAAACATTACACACTGAACACTGGTGACACGGGAAACATTACACAGTTAACACTGGCGATGCGGGAATCATTACACGCTGGACACTGGTAACAAAGGAAACATGACACCCCAAACACTGGTGACACGGGAAGCATTACAAGCTTGACACTGGCGACACGGGAAACATTACACACTGAACACTGGTGACACGGGAAACATTAAACACCGAACACTGGTGACAAGGGATACATTACACACCGAACACTGGCGACACGGGATACATTACACACCAAACACTGGTGACAGGGGATTCATTACACACTAAACACTGGCGACACGGGAAACATTACACATCGAACACTGGCGACATGTGAAACATTACACACTGGACACTGGTGACACGGGAAGCATTACACTCTGGACACTGGTGACACGGAAAACATTACACACCGAACACTGGCGACACGGGAAACATTACACACTGAACACTGGTGACACGGGAAGCATTACACTCTGGACACTGGTGACACGGAAAACATTACACACTGAACACTGGCGACACGGGATACATTACACACCAAACACTGGTGACAGGGGATTCATTACACACTAAACACTGGCGACACGGGAAACATTACACATCGAACACTGGCAAAATGGGAAACATTACACACTGGACACTGGCGACACGGGAAGCATTACACACTGGACGCTGGCGACACGGGAAACATTACACTCTGAGCACTGGTGACACGGGAAACATTACACACTGAACTCTGGCGACATGGGAGTCATTACACACTGTACACTGGCGACACAGAAAACATTACACACTGGACTTTGGCGACACGGGAAACAATACACACTGGACATTGGTGACACGGGAAACATTACACACGGAACACTGGCGACACAGGAAACATTACACACAGAACACTGGCGACACAGGAAACATTGCACACTGAACACTGGTGACACGGGAAACATTACACACCGAACACTGGCGACAGAGGAAAAATTACACACTGGACACTGGTGACACGGGAAACATTACACACTGGACACTGGTGACACGGGAAACATTACATATCGAACACTGGCGACACGGGAAACATTCCACACCGAACACTGGCGACACGGGAAATATTACGCAATGAACACTGGTGACACAGGAAACATTACACACCGAACACTGGCGACACGGGAAACATTGCACACTGGACACTGGCGACACAGGAAACATTACACAATGGCGACACAGGAAACATTACACACTGGACACCGGCGATACAGGAAACATTACACACTGGACACTGGTGACACGGGAAACATTACACACGTGACACAGGAATCATTACACACCGAACACTGGCGACACGGGCGACACGGGAACCATTGCACACAGGAAACATTACACACTTGACACTGTTGCCACGGTAAACATTACACACTGAACACTGGTGACACGGGAAACATTACACAGTTAACACTGGCGATGCGGGAATCATTACACGCTGGACACTGGTAACAAAGGAAACATGACACCCCAAACACTGGTGACACGGGAAGCATTACAAGCTTGACACTGGCGACACGGGAAACATTACACACTGAACACTGGTGACACGGGAAACATTAAACACCGAACACTGGTGACAAGGGATACATTACACACCGAACACTGGCGACACGGGATACATTACACACCAAACACTGGTGACAGGGGATTCATTACACACTAAACACTGGCGACACGGGAAACATTACACATCGAACACTGGCGACATGTGAAACATTACACACTGGACACTGGTGACACGGGAAGCATTACACTCTGGACACTGGTGACACGGAAAACATTACACACCGAACACTGGCGACACGGGAAACATTACACACTGAACACTGGTGACACGGGAAGCATTACACTCTGGACACTGGTGACACGGAAAACATTACACACTGAACACTGGCGACACGGGATACATTACACACCAAACACTGGTGACAGGGGATTCATTACACACTAAACACTGGCGACACGGGAAACATTACACATCGAACACTGGCAAAATGGGAAACATTACACACTGGACACTGGCGACACGGGAAGCATTACACACTGGACACTGGCGACACGGGAAACATTACACTCTGAGCACTGGTGACACGGGAAACATTACACACTGAACTCTGGCGACACGGGAGTCATTACACACTGTACACTGGCGACACAGAAAACATTACACACTGGACTTTGGCGACACGGGAAACAATACACACTGGACATTGGTGACACGGGAAACATTACACACGGAACACTGGCGACACAGGAAACATTACACACAGAACACTGGCGACACAGGAAACATTGCACACTGAACACTGGTGACACGGGAAACATTACACACCGAACACTGGCGACAGAGGAAAAATTACACACTGGACACTGGTGACACGGGAAACATTACACACCGGACACTGGCAACATGGGAAACATTACACACTGAACACTGGTGACACGGGAAACATTACACACTGGACACTGGTGACACGGGAAACATTACATATCGAACACTGGCGACACGGGAAACATTCCACACCGAACACTGGCGACACGGGAAACATTACGCAATGAACACTGGTGACACAGGAAACATTACACACCGAACACTGGCGACACGGGAAACATTGCACACTGGACACTGGCGACACAGGAAACATTACACAATGGCGACACAGGAAACATTACACACTGGACACCGGCGACACAGGAAACATTACACACTGGACACTGGTGACACGGGAAACATTACACACTGGACACTGGAGACACAGGAAACATTAAACACGCGACACAGGAAACATTACACACCGAACACTGGCGACACGGGAAACATTGCACACGCGACACAGGAAACATTACACACTTGACACTGGTGCCACGGGAAACATTACACACTGAACACTGGCGACACGGGAAACATTACACACTGAACACTGGCGACACGGGAAACATTACACAGTTAACACTGGCGATGCGGGAATCATTACATGCTGGACACTGGTGACAAAGGAAACATGACACCCCAATCACTGGTGACACGGGAAACATTAAACACCGAACACTGGTGACACGGGATGTGATAATAATAATAACTTCCGGGAAGTTATGCGCACATCACTTCCTGTGAACTGTGAACTGTGAACATACATCACTTCCTGTCATACGTCACTTCCTGTTGGACTGGTATAAATACTGAACTGCTCAGTATTGTAAGGGGCTTCTACCAGAGGCATGGTGAAGACCTCTCTTGTATATAGTGTGATTATAAGTTGCTTAAAGCTTACTTTAAAGTTCCTTGATGTGTGAGACTCCTTTTTCTTACATCAATTTAAGCAACTTAGTATTTACACTCACAAATACTAGACCTTCGGACAAACTCGGATTTAAGGATCCAGGGAACCACCCATCATGGAAAACATACTTAAACCTTCTCGTCTGGACTTGGACCCAAACACACCAGCAGCTGGCAGGGTATGGAAGCATTGGTATCGTACTTTTGAGAATTTTCTTGATGAATGTAAAGCGAATGCTCCTACTAAACTGAGGATACTTATCAACTATGTGACCCCAACAGTGTTTGAATATGTTGATGAATGGGATAATTACGATGAGGTGATTCGGGCACTTAAAAATCTGTATGCCAAGACTCCAAATGAGGTCTATGCTAGACATCTACTGGCCACAGCCCGACAAGGGCCAGGGGAATCGATTAACAAATTCCTTCAAGAACTTCGCAGGCTCAGCATAGATTGTAACTTTCAGGCAGCCTCAGCTGAGCTGTATCGCGAAGAATTGATTCGTGATGCTTTCATCTGCGGGATTGCCTCTCCATTTATACGCCAGCATCTACTAGCAAGTAAAACACTTGAGCTACAAAAGGCTTTTGACCTAGCTTGTTCTCTGGATTTGGCAAAGAGAAATGCAGACCTCTATCAGCTGCCCAGATCTCGATCTGCTGCTGTAACTGCAACCAGACAATTCAAGTGGTCTCAGGTGAACCCTATCATGGAGGAATCTAATCCTGATAATTCTGATGAAGAGGAGGATGACCCCACTTTAGCAGCCTCTTGGCAATCTAGGAAGGAATGCTTCTTTTGTGGAGATTCTTTTCACCCTAGGAAATTCTGCCCTGCTCGCAATGCGATCTGCAGTTATTGCGAAAAAAAAGGACACTTTGCTAAAGTTTGCCAATCAAGAGCCTCTACGAGGGCCTATCCAGCTAAGGCCTACCGAACTGCTCCAATTAGGGCCTATCAAGATGCTCCAGCTAGGACCTATCAAGCTTCCTCTCGAGCTCTCTCCCGAAGAAGCACACCGAGAGTTTCAGCCACTCTCTGTGCGACGACACCAATTGCAGCTGCTTGCCCACAGAACCTGTTTCATGCAGCTACAAAAGTTTCAATTAAAGGGCATACCTTAGATGCCTTAATTGACTCAGGAAGTACTGATAGTTTCATTACAGAACAGATTGTTGCGAAATTGAAATTACATGTCTTCCCATCGGACCAGGCAATTGCGATGGCTCAGTCATCACTTAATGCCAGAATCTCCGGCTTTTGTGTTGTTGATATGACACTTAATGGTCGCCTGTATCCCTCCACCCGACTTTCGGTGCTCAAGGACTTATGTAGTGATCTCATCTTAGGGCTGGATTTTCAAAAACAGCATAAGAAACTCACCATTGAGTTCGGCGGATCCAAACCTGGACTTACTATTTCTAATATACTGTCTAAATTACCGTTTTGTGCATTATCAGCAGCTTCACTTGATGAACCCTCATTATTTGCCAGTATTCCTCCTCGATGCAAACCAATAATAACGAAATCGCAGCGCTTTAGTCAGGAAGACCAATCTTTTATTGAGGATGAAATCTCTCGACTTTTAGCAGAGGATATCATCGAACCATGTTCGTCGCCCTGGCGGGCTCAAATCGTCATCGTCAAGAACCCTCTAAAACCTCACAAACAACAACTATGCATTGATTATTCGCAAACCATCAATCAATATACTGACTTGGACGCCTACCCATTGCCACGCATTGATGATATGGTTAATAAACTGGCCGAATACAAAGTGTTCTCAACTTACGATTTAAAAAGTGCCTATCATCAGGTACCCTTGAAGGTCTCAGATAAGCAGTACACGGCCTTTGAGGCTAATGGTCGGCTGTACCAATTTCGTCGCCTCCCATTCGGGGTTACTAATGGAGTGGTTGTCTTCCAATGGGCAATGGATGGCCTGGTTAAACAGGAAAACCTAAGGGACACTTTTCCCTATCTTGATAACATTACTACTGTGTGTAGAGCCAGATGATGTAGGCGGGGTTTTAAATGAATTTTTTGCATCTGTGTTCACTATGGAGAAAGACGATGCAAACATAGAAATCGGGCAAGGGGACTGTGACATACTTGAACATATTAGCATCGAGAGGGAGGAGGTGCTAGCGGTTTTAGCAGGCCAAAAAGTGGATAAACCCCCAGGCCCGGACGAGATGTATCCCAGGCTGCTGTTGGAGGCAAAGGAGGAGATTGCAGGGGCTCTGACACAAATTTTCAGAACCTCTCTGGCCACAGGGGATGTACCAGAGGACTGGAGAACAGCTAATGTAGTACCATTATACAAGAAGGGTAGCAGGGATAAACCAGGGAATTACAGGCCAGTGAGCCTAACATCTGTGGTAGGGAAATTATTGGAAAAAATTCTGAGGGACAAAATTAGTCTCCACTTGGAGAGGCAAGGATTAATCGGGGATAGTCAGCATGGCTTTGTCAAGGGTAAATCATGTCTGACAAATCTGATTGAATTTTTCGAGGGGGTGACTAGGGAGGTGGATGAGGGAAATGCTGTGGATGTGGTTTACATGGACTTCAGTAAAGCTTTTGACAAAGTCCCGCATAGGAGACTGGTCAAGAAGGTAAGAGCCCATGGGATCCAGGGTGCCTTGGCGCGTTGGATCCTAAACTGGCTGAGTGGCAGGAGGCAGAGGGTGATGGTCGAAGGTTGCTTTTGTGACTGGAAACCTGTGTCCAGTGGGGTACCTCAGGGATCGGTGCTGGGTCCCTTGTTGTTTGTGATCTACATAAATGATTTGGATGAGAATGTAAAAGGGATGATCAGTAAGTTTGCAGATGACACGAAAATTGGTGGGGTGGTAAATTGCAAGGAGGAAAGCCTCAGGCTACAGGACGATATAGACGGGTTGGTCAGTTGGGCGCAAAAGTGGCAAATGGAATTTAACCCTGAAAAGTGCGAGGTGATGCATTTTGGACGGACAAATAAGGCAAGGGAATACACAATGAGTGGTAGGACCCTAGGAAGTACAGAGGGTCAGAGGGACCTTGGTGTACATGTACATAGATCTCTGAAGGCAGCGGAACAGGTAGATAAGGTGGTTAAAAAGGCATATGGGATACTTGCCTTCATTAGCCGAGGCATAGAATATAAGAGCAGGGAGGTTATGATGGAGCTGTACAAAACGCTGGTGAGGCCACAGCTGGAGTACTGTGTGCAGTTCTGGTCGCCTCACTATAGGAAGGATGTGATTGCTTTGGAGAGGGTGCAGAGAAGATTCACCAGGATGTTACCTGGGATGGAGCGCCTCAGCTATGAAGAAAGACTAAACAGGCTGGGGTTGTTTTCCTTGGAGCAAAGAAGGCTGAGGGGGGACCTGATTGAGGTGTACAAAATGATGAGGGGCATAGATAGGGTAGACAAAGAGGAACTTTTCCCCTTAGTAGGGGGGTCAATAACAAGGGGGCATAGATTCAGGGTAAGGGGCATTTGAGGGGATTTGAGGAGGAACTTTTTCACCCAGAGGGTGGTTGGAATCTGGAACTCACTGCCTAAAAAGGTGGTAGAGGCAGGAACCCTCACAACATTCAAGAAGCATTTGGATGAGCACTTGAAATGCCATTGCATACAGGGCTATGGACCAAATGCTGGAAAATGGGATTAGACTGGACAGGGATGGATGGGCGGCGCAGACACGATGGGCCGAAGGGCCTCTTTCTGTGCTGTAAAACTCTATGACTCTATGACTCTATGGCCTAGAAATTGAGTGGGCTTTGCACCCATTTTGCGGCGCTAGAGGTCATTGCGCTGGACTTACAGCCGGTTCAGAAATTCCCTGGGGCCCTACCATCGGCGGTAGACCGGCTGCGCTGCGCCGGCACCGATGACGTCATCGGTGTGCGCAGCATCCCGGTTGCCGTGGTGACGGGCCCCAGCGCCGAAATTGAGTTGCGGCCGCCTCGCCCGTGGCAGCCGCAACTAAGACTCTGGCAACCGAGTCTTACAGGAGTTTGCGCCGGCGCATTAAGGTCGCGCGGCGGCCGGCCGCTTTCCCGCCGGCCGCCTGCCCGCACCTCCCTCCCCGGACTCCTCCAACCCCCCCCCCCCGCGGAACAGATGCTTCTGGGCTGCGAGCCCGGCACTTCCCCGAGGTGCCGGGCTCATTTTTGTGAAGATTTTACCGGCCAGCGGGCGGGTGCAGGCAGCTCCTCCTTAACTGAAGGAGGAGGCCTGCACTTCCCGAGCCTGCCGCACCGCATCGGGCGCCGCAGCGCCGGAATAGTGCCGCAATGCGGCAGGTAGCGCCCATTTTCAGGCGCAAACACCCTTCAGTAGCGCCGGCAGCCGTTTGGGCGCGGCGCTTCTGAATTTTTGGCGCGCGCAGGGGGACTTAGCGCCGGCGCTAACTTTCCGGCGCTAAAGCCCTGGCGCGGCGCCAACTGAATTTCTAGGCCTATGACTATTGCAGGTCACGATCAACAGGAACACGACGCCAACCTCCAAAAATTTCGGGATGCCCTCCATCGCCGTAATTTGACCCTGAATGAATCCAAATCTGTTGAGTCGCAACCGACCATCAACATCCTTGGCTACTGCGTAGGCAATGGTATCATTAAGCCAGACCCAGAAAGACTTCGCCCGCTCCAAGAGCTCCCGTCACCTAAGAATCCGGCTTCTTTACGTCGGTCTCTCGGTCTGTTTGCATACTACGCTAAATGGATTCCTCATTTTTCAGACAAAATCCAACCCTTGCTGCATGCTAGATCATTTCCATTGGAAACAGCGGCTGTTGCAGCCTTTAACCTTCTCAAAAAACAGTTGGAGAAAGCGGCTCTTCACTCCATCGATGAGAATCTCCCTTTCATAGTCGAATGTGATGCCTCGGAGGTGGCGATCTCGGCTACTCTAAATCAGGAAGGTCGTCCTGTAGCATTTATGTCCAGGACCTTACAAGGTGCCGAGCTACATTATCCTCCGGTTGAGAAGGAAGCCACAGCCATCATAGAGGCAGTACAGAAGTGGAACCATTTTCTAGCTCGCCAGCACTTTACATTAATCACGGACCAGCGATCAGTCGCCTTCATGCTCGATAATCGAAAACTAACCAAAATTAAGAATAATAAAATACAACTTTGGAGGATGGAACTGGCCTCTTTTGGTTATACCATTCACTATCGACCTGGCAAGGAGAATGTGGCCCCGGACACCCTCACACGGGCATTCTGCTCCGCTATGTCGTCCTCTATTCTCATAGATGTCCATAATGGATTGTGTCATCCTGGCGTTACGCGCATGCTACATTTCGTACGATCACGGAATCTCCCTTTTTCTACCGGAGATGCAAAGAAAATATGCTCAGAATGCCGGCTTTGTGCGGAATTAAAACCTCAGTTCTTCCGCCCCTCAGATGGTATGCTCATACATGCAACCCAACCGATGCAACGACTTAGCATCGATTTTAAGGGCCCAGTGCCCTCTTCCACTCGGAACACATATTTGCTCACCATGATTGATGAATATTCACGTTTTCCGTTTGCCTTCCCCTGCTCCAATATGCTGGCGTCCACAATAATCTGCTGCCTTGAGCAGGTATTTTCTCTCTTTGGCATGCCGGCTTATATTCACTCAGATCGGGGTCCATCCTTTCTGTCAAGGGAACTCAAGGACTACCTCTCAGAACGGGGAATTGCTACAAACAAAACAACGCCATACCATCCCATCGGAAATGGGCAGGTAGAGAGGTATAACGGTATCATCTGGAATTCCGTACGTCTTGCTTTAAGATCTCGGGGCCTACCAGACCAGCAATGGGAAGCAGTGCTTCCGGATGCATTGCACTCTATACGGTCCCTTCTTTCTACAGCCACAAATACTACACCTCATGAGCGGTTCTTTGGATTCCAGCGTCGCTCATCTCATGGGACATCACTCCCGTCATGGTTAACTACTCCTGGACCTGTACTACTCCGAAGATACGTTCGGACGTCTAAAAATGACCCTCTCGTAGACGAGGTCGAACTAACCGATGCCAACCCCACCTATGCAAACATACGATATCCCGACGGCCGAGAATCTACCGTATCATTACGGGATCTGGCTCCCTGCCCACCAAGACCTAGTGGGACATCGGGTGATGGTATTTTACCAGGAAACTCTTGGAACCTATCGGGTACCCCTCTCCAGGATCCTGATCGGACACCAACTAGCTTGGTGCCGTTAGAACCCCGTACTCAAAGTTGCGACCCTCCCAGTACCGCGCACGAAAGTACTGATCCACCACAGACCAGCTCTGCACCTCCCTCTGAACAGAGGCAGACCGACTTTGAACCTATTGGGGCTCGTACATGAAGCCATGATCTCCCCGACCCTTCACAGGGTAATCCAGGCCACACAGACTCTGACCAATGGCCAACCGCATGTAAGCGGACCAGCGACCCTCTACGACGGGAACCCAAACGGGTGCGACTCTTCCTCGTTCGGCGGCTGCCTTCTAATCCTGCAGGAGGGAAGAATGTGATAATAATAATAACTTCCGGGAAGTTATGCGCACATCACTTCCTGTGAACTGTGAACTGTGAACTTTGTACATACGTCACTTCCTGTCATACGTCACTTCCTGTTGGACTGGTATAAATACTGAACTGCTCAGTATTGTAAGGGGCTTCTACCAGAGGCATGGTGAAGACCTCTCTTGTATATAGTGTGATTATAAGTTGCTTAAAGCTTACTTTAAAGTTACTTGATGTGTGAGACTCCTTTTTCTTACATCACGGGATACATTACACACCGAACACTGGCGACACGGGATACATTACACACCAAACACTGGTGACAGGGAATTCATTACACACTAAACACTGGCGACACGGGAAACATTACACATCGAACACTGGTGACACGGGAAACATTACACACTGAACACTGGTGACACGGGAAGCATTGCACTCTGGACACTGGTGACACTGAAAACATTACACACCGAACACTGGTGACATGGGATACATTACACATCAAACACTGGCGACATGGGAAACATTACACACTGGACACTCGCGACACGGGAAACATTACACTCTGAACACTGGTGACACGGGAAACATTACACACTGAACACTGGCGACACAGAAAACATTACACACCAGACACTGGTGACACGGGAAACATTACACACTGGAATTTGGCGACACGGGAAACAATACACACTGGACATTGGCGACATGGGAAACATTACACACGGAACACTGGCGACACAGGAAACATTACACACAGAACACTGGCGACACAGGAAACATTGCACACTGAACACTGGTGACACGGGAAACATTACACACCGAACACTGGCGACAGGGGAAAAATTACACACTGGACACTGGTGACACGGGAAACATTACACACCGGACACTGGCAACATGGGAAACATTACACACCGAACACTGGTGACACGGGAAACATTACACACCGAACACTGGTGACACGGGAAACATTACACACTGGACACTGGTGACACGGGAAACATTACATATCGAACACTGGCGACACGGGAAACATTACACATCGAACACTGGCGACACGGGAAACATTCCACACCGAACACTGGCGACACGGGAAACATTACGCACTGAACACTGGTGACACGGGAAACATTACGCAATGAACACTGGCGACACAGGAAACATTGCACACTGGACACTGGTGACACAGGAAACATTACACAATGGCGACACAGGAAACATTACACACTGGACACCGGCGACACAGGAAACATTACACACTGGATACTGGTGACACGGGAAACATTACACACTGGACACCGGCGACACAGGAAACATTACACACTGGACACTGGTGACACGGGAAACATTACACACTGGACACTGGCGACACAGGAAACATTAAACACGCGACACAGGAAACATTACACACCGAACACTGGCGACACGGGAAACATTGCACACGCGACACAGGAAACATTACACACTTGACACTGGTGCCACGGGAAACATTACACACTGAACACTGGCGACACGGGAAACATTACACACTGAACACTGGCGACACGGGAAACATTACACAGTTAACACTGGTGATGCGGGAATCATTACACGCTGGACACTGGCGACAAAGGAAACATGACACCCCAAACACTGGTGACACGGGAAACATTACACACTCAACACTGGCGACATGGGAAACATTACACACTGGACACCGGTGACACGGGAAGCATTACACTCTGGACACTGGTGACACGGAAAACATTACACATCGAACACTGGCGACATGGGAAACATTACACACTGGACACTGGTGACACGGGAAGCATTACACACTGGAGACTGGCGACACGGGAAACATTACACTCTGAACACTGGTGACACGGGAGACATTACACACTGGACACTGGCAACAGAGGAAACATTACACACTGAACACTGATGACATGGGAAACATTACACAATGGACACCAGCAACAAGGGAAGCATTACACACCGAACACTGGCGACATGGGAAAAATTACACACTGAACACTGGCAACACGGAAAACATTACACACTGGACACTGGCGACACGGGAAACATTACACACCGAACACTGGCGACACGGGAAACATTACGCAATGAACACTGGTGACACGGGAAACATTCCACACCGAACACTGGCGACACGGGAAACATTACGCAATGAACACTGGTGACACGGGAAACATTACACACCGAACACTGGCGACACGGGAAACATTACGCAATGAACACTGGTGACACGGGAAACATTACACACTGAACACTGGCAACACGGGAAACATGACACATCGGACACTGGCGACACGGGAAACATTACACACCCGACACTGGTGACACGAGAAACATTACACACCGAACACTGGTGACGTGGGAAACATTACACACCGAACACTAGTGACATTGGAAACATTACACACTGGACACTGTCAACAGAGGAAATATTACACACTGAACACTGGCGACACGGGAAACATTACACACTGGACACTGGTGAGATGGGAAACATTTCACACCGAACACTGGTGACATGGGAAACATTACAAAATGGACACTGGCAACATGGGAAACATTACACACTGAACACTGGTGACACGGAAAACATTACACACTGGTGACAGGGGAAACATTATACACATTACACATATAATAAGGTGGATGAATTAGCTGTGCAAATAGAGGTAAACGGATATGATATGACTGGGAGTACGGAAACATTGCTCCAGGGTGACCAAAGCTGGGAACTCAACATGCAGGGGTATTCAATATTTAGGAAAGATAGGCAAAAAGGAAATGAGGTGGGGTAGCATTGCTGGATAAAGAGGGGATTAACAGAATTGAAAGGGAGGATATTAGCTCTGTTGATGTGGAATCTGTATGGATAGAACTCAGAAATACCAAGGGGCAGAAAATGTTAGTGGGAGTGGTATATAGACCTCCAAACAGTAAGGCGGAGGTTGGGGATGGCATTAAACGGGAAATTAGAGATGCGTGCAATAAGGGCACAGCAGTTATCATGGGTGACTTTAATCTACATATAGATTGGGCTAACCAAATTAGTAACAATACTGTGGAGGAGGAATTCCTGGAGTATATACGAGATGGTTTCCTGGACCAATATTTCGAGGAACCAACCAGAGATCAGGCCATCTTAGACTGGGTATTATGTAATGAGAAAGGATTAATTAGCAATCTTGTTGTGCGAGGCACCTTGGGTCGGAGCAATCATAATATGATAGAATTCTTCATTAAGATGGAGAGTGAAGTAGTTGACTCAGAGACTAGGGTCCTGAATTTAAATAAAGGAAACTACGATGGTATGAGGCGCGAGTTGCGTAGGATTGGGGAATGTCACTCAGGGTTGACGGTGGATAGGCAATGGCAAACATTCAAAGATTGCATGAATGAACTACAGAATTTGTTCATCCCGGTTTGGCATAAAAATAAATCAAAAAAGGTGACTCAACCGTGGCTAAAAAGGGAAATTAGGATAGCATAAGATCCAAGGAGAGGACATATAAATTGGCCAGAAAAAGCAGTAAACCTGAGGATTGGGAGCAGTTTAGGATTCAGCAAAAGAGGACAAAGGGATTAATTAAGAGGGGGAAAATAGAATGAGAGTAAGATTGCAGGGAACATAAAAACTGAGTGTAAAAGCTTTTATAGATATGTGAAGAGAAAAAGATTGGTGAAGTAAAGCGTAGGTCCCTTGCAGTCAGAATCAGGGGAATTTATAATGGGGAACAAAGAAATGGCTGACCAATTAAATACATACTTTGGTTCTGTCTTCACAAAGGAGGACACAAATAACCTCCCAGAGATGTCGGGGAACATAGGGTCTAATGAGAGGGAGGAACTGAAAGAAATCAGTATTTGTAGGGAAATGGTGTTAGGGAAATTGATGGGATTGAAGGCCGATAAATCCCCAGGGTCTGATAATCTACATCCTAGGGTACTTAAGGAAGTGGACCTAGAAATAATAGATGCATTGCTGCTCATCTTCCAAAATTCGATAGACTCTGGAACAGTTCCCATGGATTGGAGGGTAGCTAATGTTACCCCACTATTCAAAAAAGGTGGTAGAGAGAAAACGGGGAATTATAGACTGGTAAACCTGACATCGGTATTGGGGAAAATGCTAGAGTCCATTATAAAAGATGTAATAGCAGAGCACTTGGAAAACAGTGACAGGATCGGACAAAGTCAACATGGATTTACAAAAGGTAAATCGTGCTTGACTAATGTACCAGAACTTTTTGAGGATGTAACTGGTAGAATAGATAGGGGAGAACCAGTGGATGCGGTGTATTTGGACTTTCAAAAGGCTTTCGATAAGCTCCCGCATAAGAGATTAGCGTGTAAGGTTAAGGCACATGGGATTGGGGGCAAGGTACTGACTTGCATAAGGAACTGGTTGGCAGACAGGAAGCAAAGATTTGGAATAAACTGCTCTTTTTCCGAGTGGC
Organism: Somniosus microcephalus; assembly: GCF_052327205.1. Classification (NCBI taxonomy): domain Eukaryota; kingdom Metazoa; phylum Chordata; class Chondrichthyes; order Squaliformes; family Somniosidae; genus Somniosus; species Somniosus microcephalus. Next base: position 5,995,972 of record NC_141008.1, read on the forward strand.
AGGCAGTGACTAGTGGGGTACCGCAGGGATCGGTCCTAGGACCCCAGCTATTTACAATATATATAAATGATCTAGACGAGGGAACTAGATGTAATATCTCCAAGTTTGCAGATGACACAAAGCTGGGTGGGCGTGTGGGCTGTGAGGAGGATGCCGAGAAGCTCCAGTATGATTTGGACAGGTTGGGTGATTGGGCAGAAGCATGGCAGATGCAGTATAATGTGGATAAATGCGAGGTTATCCACTTTGGTGGCAAAAACAGGAAGGCAGATTATTATCTGAATGGCAATAGATTTGGAGATGGGGAAGTGCAACGAGACCAGGATGTCCTTGTGCACCAGTCGCTGAATGTAAGCATGCAGGTGCAGCAGGCAGTTAAGAAGGCAAATGGTATGTTGGCCTTCATAGCAAGAGGGTTCGAGTACAGGAACAAGGATGTCTTGCTGCAGTTGTACAGGGCCTTGGTGAGACCACACCAGTATTGTGTGCAGTTTTGGTCACCTTATGAGGAAGGACGTTCTTGCCATGGAGGGAGTGCAGCGAAGATTCACCAGACTGATACCTGGGATGGCAGGAATGACGTATGAGGAGAGATTGGGTCGATTGGGCTTATACTCGCTGGAGTTTAGAAGATTGAGAGGGGATCTCATCGAAACCTATAAAATTCTAACAGACTGGATGCAGGAAGGATGTTCCCTATGTCCGGGGAGTCCAGAACCAGGGGTCACAGTCTAAGGATAAGGGTTAAGCCATTTAGGACAGAAATGAGGAGGAATTTCTTCACCCAGAGAGTGGTGAACCTGTGGAATTCTCTACCACAGAAGGCAGTAGAGGCCAATTCATTAAATATATTCAAGGAGGAGTTGGATATATTTCTTAAGGCTAAAGGGATCAAGGGATATGGGGAGAAGGCAGGGACAGGGTACTGAATTTGGATGATCAGCCATGATCTCGTTGAATGGCAGAGCAGGCTCGAGGGGCCGAATGGCCTACTCCTCCTATCTTCTATGTTTCTATGACACTGGCGACATGGGAGACATTACACACTGAACACTGGTGACACGGGAAACATTACGTACTGGACACTGGCGACATGGGAAAAATGACACACTGAACACTGGTGACAGAGGAAACATTAAACACCGAACACTGGTGACACGGGAAACATTACACACCAAACTATTTGTTCATCCCAGTTTGGCATAAAAATAAAACAAAAAAGGTGACTCAACCGTGGCTAACAAGGGAAATTAGGGATAGCATAAGATCCATGGGGAGGACATATAAATTGGCCAGAAAAAGCAGTAAACCTGAGGATTGGGAGCAGTTTAGGATTCAACAAAGGAGGACAAAGGAATTTATTAAGAGGGGAAATATAGAGTATGAGAGTAAGCTTACAGGGAACATAAAAACTGACTGTAAAAGCTTTTATAGATATGTGAAGAGAAAAAGATTGGTGAAGTCGAGCATAGGTCCCTTGCAGTCAGAATCAGGGGAATTTATAATGGGGAACAAAGAAATGGCCAACCAATTAAATACATACTTTGGTTCTGCCTTCACAAAGGAGGACACAAATAACCTCCCAGAGATGTCGGGGAACATAGGGTCTAATGAAAGGAAGGAACTGATAGAAATCAGTCTTTGTAGGGAAATGGTATTAGGGAAATTGACGGGATTGAAGGCCGATAAATCCCCAGAGCCTGATAATCTACATCCTAGGGTACTTAAGGAAGTGGCCCCAGAAATAGTAGATGCATTGCAAAATTTGATAGACTCTGGAACAGTACCCATGGATTGGCGGGTAGCTAATGTTACCCGACAGTTCAAAAAAGGTGCTAGAGACTGTTACGTCCGTGTAATAATAAGAAAAGGACTGCAGAGAATGGTACAACAGGTGTTTACTCAACGTGGTTCAAACTGCAACTGAAACAACAGATTACTACTCAGCGTTATATACAGGTGTGGTCACTGCCGGTACTACAGTATACATGAGCTGTAGAAAGTAGTTCCCCCCTTAAATGTACATACATTACAATTCCTCCCCTTTTAGATTAACAGTACCATAACACTCATTTAACAATTAAATATCAAACTAATTACAATTAACACTTTTAACATGCAACATTAGCTGAAAATAGTCTATTTATAAATTCAGTCTTTGGGGAGGCTTCCTGATCCTTTCTGGATAGCGCCTTTCCCGAGTGTCTTGCTCTTGGTGCGGAGGCGATTCTGGCCCCCTGTCGTTGGTTGATTCATCAGCTTCCGATGCTACTGTTTCTGGGGTAGATGCGACCTGTACGTCGGGTTCATCACCAGGTACGTATGGGCGAGGCATGGGGTTGACTCGTTCCTGTGACTCTAGGATCTGCTCAGCATGGTGTCTCACGATGCTCTCCCCAACGTCCACTGTGTACATTAGTGGCCCCTGCTGTGTGCATATCGTTCCTGGTTGCCATTTCTCTGTTCGGTAGTCGCGGGCCAAGACTGGTTGCTCTACATTGAAGCTCCTTGTCGGCTTCTCATTGATGTGCTGGAATTGCTTACTCTCAACATCTCTTCGTACATTTGGTCTGAGCAAATCCAGACGAGATCTTAACCTTCGGTTAAAGAACATCATGGCCGGGGCCTGGTTGGTGACTGCATGTGTCGCATTTCTGTAGGCTAACAGGAAATTGTCCACCTTATGCTGCAGTGGAATGTCGTCATCGCACATGGCCTTAACTGCTTTTTTAAAGGTTTGTACGAACCTCTCAGCCAATCCATTTGTGGCTGGATGATACGGGGCGGATGTGTAATGCCTTACCCCATTCTTTTTCATAAATCTTCGAAACTCTTCGGACACAAACTGTGGTCCGTTATCAGAGCAAATCAGTATACAGGAGCTGTAGAAAGTAGTTCCCCCCTTAAAGGTACATACATTACAGAGACAAAAGGGGGAATTACAGACCGGTAAGCCTGACATCGGTAGTGGGGAAAATGCTAGCGTCCATTATAAAAGATGTAATAGCAGAGCACGTGGAAAACAGTGACCGGATCGGACCAAGTCAACATGGATTTACAAAAGGAAAATCATGCTTGACTAATCTACTGGAATTTTTTGAGGATAGAATAGATAAGGGAGAACCAGTGGATGTGGTGTATTTGGACTTTCAAAAGGCTTTCGATACGGTCCCGCATAAGAGATTAGCGTGTAAAGTTAAGGCACATGGGATTGGGGGCAAGGTATTTACTTGGATAGGGAACTGTTTGGCAGACAGAAAGCAAAGAGTTGGAATAAACGGGTCTTTTTCCGAGTGACAGGCAGTGACTAGTGGGGTACCGCAGGGATCCGTCCTTGGACCCCAGCTATTCACAATATATATTAATGATCTAGACGAGGGAACTAGATGTAATATCTCCAAATTTGCAGATGACACAAAGCTGCGTGGGCGTGTGTGCTGTGAGGAGGATGCTGAGAAACTCCAGGATGATTTGGACAGGTTGGGTGACTGGGCAGAAGCGTGGCAGATGCAATATAACGTAGATAAATGTGAGGTTATCCACTTTGGTGGCAAAAACAGGAAGGCAGATTATTATCTGAATGGCAATAGATTGGGAGAAGGGGAAGTGCAAAGAGGCCTGGGTGTCCTTGTGCACCAATCACTGAAGGTAAGCATGCAGGTGCAGCAGGCGGTTAAGAAGGCAAATGGTATGTTGGCCTTTGTAGTGAGAGGGTTTGAGTACAGGAACAAGGATGTCTTGCTGCAGTTGTACAGGGCCTTGGTGAGACCACATCTTGAGTATTGTGTGCAGTTTTGGTCGCCTTATCTGAGGAAGGATGTTCTTGCCATGGAAGGAGTGCAGCGAAGATTCACCAAGCTGATACCTGGGATGGCAGGAATGACATATGAGGAGAGATTGGGTCGATTGGGCTTGTACTCGCTGGAGTTTAGAAGAATGAGAGGGGATCTCATTGAAACTTATAAAATTCAACAGGACTAGACAGACTAGATGCAGGAATGATGTTCCCGATGGCCAGGGAGTCCAGAACCAGGGATCACAGTCTAAGGATAAGGGGTAAGCCATTTAGTACAGAGATGAGGAGGAATTTCTTCACCCAGAGAGTGGTGAACCTGTGGAATTCTCTACCACAGGAGGCAGTAGAGCCCAATTCATTAAATATATTCAAGAAGGAGTTAGATATATTTCTTGAGGCTAAAGGGATCAAGGGGTATGGAGACAAGGCAGGAACAGGGTATTGAATTTGGATGAGCAGCCATGATCTCATTGAATGGCGGAGCAGGCTCAAGGGGCCGAATGGGCTACTCCTGCTCCTATCTTCTATGTTTCTATGAACACTGGTGACACGGGACACATTACACACTGGACGCTGGCGACACGGGAAACATTACTCACCGAACACTGGCAACACAAGAGACATTACACACCGAACACTGGCGACACGGGAAACATTACACACCGAACACTGGCGACACAGGAGACATTACACACCGAACACTGGCAACACGGGAAACATTACACACTGGACACTGGTGACACGGGAAACATTACACACTGGACACTGATGACACATTTCACGTTTCACACCAAACACTGGTGACACGGCAAACATTACACGCCCAACACTGGCGACATGAGACGCATTACACACTGAACACTGGCGACACGGGAAACATTACACAATGGACACTGGCGACATGGGAAATATTAGACACCGAACACTGGCAACATGGGAAATATTACACACTGGACACTGACGACATGGGAAACATTACAAACTGTACACTGGCGACACGGGAAACATTACAGACGGGACACTGGCGACACGGGAAACATTACACACTGGACACTGGCGACACATTTCACGTTACACACCGAACACTGGTGACACAGCAAACATTACACACCCAACACTGGCGACACGAGAAGCATTACACACTGAACACTGGCGACACGGGAAACATTACACAATGGACACTGGCGACATGGGAAATATTAGACACCGAACACTGGCAACATGGGAAACATTACACACTGGACAATGGCGACACGGGAAACATTATACGCTTGACACTGTTGACGCAGGAAACATTACACACTGGACACTGGCGACACGGGAAACATTATACGCTTGACACTGTTGACGCAGGAAACATTACACACCGGACACTGGTGACACGGGACAAGTTACACATCAAAACTGGTGACACGGGAAAAATTACATCCCGAACACTGGTGACATGGGAAACATTATACATCAAACACTGGTGACAGGGGAAACATTACACACCGAACACTGGCGACACAGGAAACATTTCACACTTGACACTGGTGACACGGGAAACATTACACGCTGGACACTGGCGACACAGGAAGCAATACACACCGAACACTGGTGACACGGGAAACATTACACACCGAGCACTGGCGAGATGGGAAACATTACACCATGGACATTGGCGACAAGGGAAGCAATACACACCAAACACTGGCAGCACAGGAAACATTACACACTGAACACTGGCGAGACGGGAGACATTACACACTGAACACTGTTGACACGGGAAACATTACACACCGAACACTGGCGACATGGGAAACATTACACACTGAACACTGGCGACACGGGAGACATTACACACCGAACACTGGCGACACGGGAAACATTACACACTGAACGCTGGCGACACGGGAAACATTACACACTGAACACTGGCGACACCTGAAACATTACACACTGAACACTGTTGACACGGGAAACATTACACACTGAACACTGGTGACAAGGGAAACATTACACACCAAACACTGGCGTCACGAGAAACATTACACACCGAACAAGGGAAACATTACACACTGGACACTGGCGACATGGGAAATATTACACACTGGACACTGGCGACATGGGAAACATTACACACTGAACACGGGAAACATTACACACTGGACACTGGTGACATGGGAAACATTACACACTGGACACTGGCGACACAGGAAACATTACACACTGGACACTGGTGACACAGGAGGCATTACACACCGAACACTGGTGACAGTGGAAACATTACACATTGGACACCGGCTTCACAAGAAACATTACACACTGGACACTGGTGACACGGTAAACATTATACATTGTGCACTGGTGACATGGGAAACATTACACACCGAACACTGGCAACATGGGAAACATTACACACTGAACACTGGCGACACAGGACACATTACACACCGAACACTGGCGTCACGGGAAACATTACACACCGAACACTGGCGACATGGGAAACATTTCACACCAAACACTGGCGACACGGGAAACATTAGTCCTAGGGTACTTAAGGAAGTGGCCCTAGAAATAGAAGATGCATTGCTGATCATCTTCCAACATTCGATGGAATCTGGAACAGTACCCATGGATTGGAGGGTTACCCCACTATTCAAAAAAGGTGGTAGAGAGAAAACGGGGAATTGCAGACCGGTAAGCCTGACATCGATAGTGGGGAAAATGCGAGAGTCCATTATAAAAGATGTAATAGCAGAGCACTTGGAAAACAGTGACAGGATCGGACAAAGTCAACATGGATTTACAAAAGGTAAATCGTGCTTGACTAATCTACTGGAATTTTTTGAGGATGTAACTGGTAAAATAGATAAGGGAGAACCAGTGGATGTGGTGCATTTGGACTTTCAGAAGGCTTTCGATAAGGTCCCGCATAAGAGATTAGCGTGTAAAGTTAAGGCACATGGGATTGGGGGCAAGGTATTGACTTGGATAGAGAACTGGTTGGCAGACAGAAAGAAAAGAGTTGGAATAAACAGGTCTTTCTCTGAGTGGCAGGCAGTAACTAGTGGGGTACCACAGGGATCGGTCCTTGGACCCCAGCTATTCACAATATATATTAATGATCTAGACGAGGGAACTAGATGTAATATCTCCAAATTTGCAGATGACACAAAGCTGCGTGGGCGTGTGTGCTGTGAGGAGGATGCCGAGAAACTCCAGGATGATTTGGACAGGTTGGGTGATTGGGCAGAAGCATGGCAGATGCAATATAACGTGGATAAATGTGAGGTTATCCACTTTGGTGGCAAAAACAGGAAGGCAGATTATTATCTGAATGGCAATAGATTGGGAGAAGGGGAAGTGCAAAGAGACCTGGGTGTCCTTGTGCACCAGTCGCTGAAGGTAAGCATGCAGGTGCAGCAGGCGGTTAAGAAGGCAAATGGTATGTTGGCCTTCGTAGTGAGAGGGTTTGAGTACAGGAACAAGGATGTCTTGCTGCTGTTGTACAGGGCCTTGGTGAGACCACTTCTTGAGTATTGTGTGCAGTTTTGGTCGCCTTATCTGAGGAAGGATGTCCTTGCCATGGAAGGAGTTCAGCGAAGATTCACCAGGCTGATACCTGGGATGGCAGGAATGACTTATGACGAGAGATTGGGTCGATTGGGCTTGTACTCGCTGGAGTTTAGAAGAATGAGAGGGGATCTCATTGAAACATATAAAATTCTGACAGGACTGGACAGACTAGATGCAGGAAGGATGTTCCCGATGGTCGGGGAGTCCAGAACCAGGGGTCACAGTCTAAGGATAAGGGGTAAGCCATTTAGGACAGAAATGAGGAAGAATTTCTTCACCCAGAGAGTGGTGAACCTGTGGAATTCTCTACCACAGAAGGCAGTAGAGGCCAATGCATTAAATATATTCAAGAAGGAGTTCGATATATTTCTTAAGAATAAAGGGATCAAGGGGTATGGGGAGAAAGCAAGGACCGGGTACTGAATTTGGATGATCAGCCATGATCGCATTGAATGGCGGAGGTGGCTCGAGGGGCCGAATGGCCTACTCCTGCTCCTATCTTCTATGTTTCTATGTTTCTATTACACACTGTACACTGGCAAAACGGGAATCATTACACACTGGACACTGGCGACACGGGAGACATTACACACCGAACACTGGCGACATGGGAAACATTACACACTGAACACTGGCAACACGGGAAACATTACACACTGGACATTGGCAACACCGGAAACATTACACACCGAACACTGGCAACACGGGAAACATTACACACTGGACATTGGCAATACCGGAAACATTACACGCCGAACACTAGCGACACGGGAAACATTACACACTGGACACTGGCAACATGGGAAACATTACACACCGAACACTGGCGACACGGGAAACACTGGACACTGGTGACATGGGAAACATTATACATTGGACACTGGCGACATGGGAAATATTACACACCGAACGCTGGCGTCACCTGAAACATTACACACCGGACACTGGTGACATGGGAAATATTACATACTGAACACTGGTGACACGGGAAACATTACACAGTGGATACTGGTGACACGGGAAACATTATACACTGGACACTGGCGACACGGGACACATTACACACCGAACACTGGTGACACGGGAAACATTACACACCAAACACTGGTGACACGGGACGCATTACACACCGAACACTGGCAACACGGGAAACATTACACACTGGACACTGGCGACACGGGAAACATTACACACCGAACACTGGTGACACGGGAAACATTACACACTGGACACTGGCGACACGGGAAACATTACACACCGAACACTGGTGACACGGGAAACATTACACACCGAACACTGGTGACACGAGACGCATTACACACCGAACACTGGCAACACGGGAAACATTACACACCAAACACTGGTGACACGGGAAACATTACACACCAAACACTGGTGACACGGGAAACATTACACATTGAACACTGGTGACACGGGAGACATTACACATTGGACACTGGCGACACGGGACACATTACACACCGAACACTGGTGACACGGGAAACATTACACACCGAACACTGGTGACACGGGACGCATTACACACTGAACACTGGCAACACGGGAAACATTACACACTGGACACTGGTGACACGGGAAACATTACACACCGAACACTGGTGACACGGGACGCATTACACACTGAACACTGGCAACACGGGAAACATTACACATCGAACACTGGCAACACGGGCAACATTACACACCAAACACTGGTGACACGGGAAACATTACACACTGAACACTGGTGACACGGGAGACATTACACATTGGACACTGGCGACACGGGAAATATTACACACTGGACACTGGCGACATGGGAAACATTACACACTGGACACTGGCGACATGGGAAATATTACACACTGGACACTGGCAACACAGGAGACATTAAACACCGAACACTGGTGACAGGGGAAACAATACACATTGGACACCGGCTTCACGAGAAACATTACACACTGGACACTGGTGACACGGGAAACATTATACATTGTACACTGGCGACATGGGAAACATTACACACTGGACACTGGCGACACAGGACACATTACACACTGAACACTGGCAATAAGGGAAAAATTACACACTGAACCCTGGCGACACAGGAAACATTACACACCGAACACTGGCGACATGGGAAACATTACACACCGAACACTGGCGTCACGGGAAACATTACACACCGAACACTGGCGACATGGGAAACATTACACACCGAACACTGGCGACAGGGGAATCATTAGTCCTAGGGTACTTAAGGAAGTGGCCCTAGAAATAGTAGATGCATTCTGGAACAGTACCCATGGATTGGAGGGTAGCTAATATTACCCCACTATTCAAAAAAGGTGGTAGAGAGAAAACGGGCAATTGCAAACCGGTAAGCCTGACATCGATAGTGGGGAAAATGCTAGAGTCCATTATAAAAGATGTAATAGCAGAGCACTTGGAAAACACAGTGACAGGATCGGACAAAGTCAACAAGGATTTACAAAAGGTAAATCGTGCTTGACTAATCTACTGGAATATTTTGAGGATGTAACTGGTAAAATAGATAAGGGAGAATCAGTGGATGTGGTGCATTTGGACTTTCAGAAGGCTTTCGATAAGGTCCCGCATAAGAGATAAGCGTGTAAAGTTAAGGCACATGGGATTGGGGGCAAGGTATTGACTTGGATAGAGAACTGGTTGGCAGACAGGAAGCAAAGAGTTGGAATAAACAGGTCTTTTTCTGAGTGGCAGGCAGTAACTAGTGGGGTACCGCAGGGATCGGTCCTTGGACCCCAGCTATTCACAATATATATTAATGATCTAGACGAGGGAACTTGATGTAATATCTCCAAATTTGCAGACGACACAAAGCTGGGTGGGCGTGTGTGCTGTGAGGAGGATGCCGAGAAAGTACAGGATGATTTGGACAGGTTGGGTGATTGGGCAGAAGCATGGCAGATGCAATATAATGTGGATAAATGTGAGGTTATCCACTTTGGCGGCAAAAACAGGAAGGCAGATTATTATCTGAATGGCAATCGATTGGGAGAAGGGGAAGTGCAAAGAGACCTGGGTGTCCTTGTGCACCAGTCGCTGAAGGTAAGCATGCAGGTGCAGCAGGCGGTTAAGAAGGCAAATGGTATGTTGGCCTTCATAGCTAGAGGGTTTGAGTACAGGAACAAGGATGTCTTGCTGCAGTTGTACAGGGCCTTGGTGAGACCACATCTTGAGTATTGTGTGCAGTTTTGGTCGCCTTATCTGAGGAAGGATGTTCTTGCCATGGAAGGAGTTCAGCGAAGATTCACCAGGCTGATACCTGGGATGGCAGGAATGACTTATGAGGAGAGATTGGGTCGATTGGGCTTGTACTTGCTGGAGTTTAGAAGAATGAGAGGGGATCGCATTGAAACATATAAAATTCTGACAGGACTGGACAGACTAGATGCAGGAAGGATGTTCCCGATGGTCGGGGAGTCCAGAACCAGGGGTCACAGTCTAAGGATAAGGGGTAAGCTATTTAGGACAGAAATGAGGAGGAATTTCTTCACCCAGAGAGTGGTGAACCTGTGGAATTCTCTACCACAGAAGGCAGTAGAGGCCAATACATTAAATATATTCAAGAAGGAGTTGGATATATTTCTTAAGGCTAAAGGGATCAAGGGGTATGGGGAGAAAGCAAGGACCGGGTACTGAATTTGGATGATCAGACATGATCGCATTGAATGGCGGAGGTGGCTCGAGGGGCCGAATGGCCTACTCCTGCTCCTATCTTCTATGTTTCTATGTTTCTATTACACGCTGGACACTGGCTACTCGGGAAACATTACACACTGTACACTGGCAAAACGGGAATCATTACACACTGGACACTGGTGACACGGGAGACATTACACACCGAACACTGGCGACATGGGAAACATTACACACTGAACACTGGCAACACAGGAAACATTACACACTGGACATTGGCAACACCGGAAACATTACACACTGAACACTGGCAACACGGGAAACATTACACACTGAACACTGGCAACACAGGAAACATTACACACTGGACATTGGCAACACCGGAAACATTACACACTGAACACTGGCGACACGGGAAACATTTCACACTGGACACTGGCAACACGGGAAACATTACACACCGAACACTGGTGACACGGGAAACACTGGACACTGGTGACATGGGAAACATTATACATTGGACACTGGCGACATGGGAAATATTACACACCGAGCACTGGCGTCACCCGAAACATTACACACCGGACACTGGTGACATGGGAAATATTATACACTGAACACTGGCGACACGGGAAACATTACACACTGGACACTGGTGACAGAGGAAATATTACACACTGGACACTGGCGACACGGGAAACATTACACAGTGGATACTGGTGACACGGGAAACATTACACACTGGACACTGGCGACACGGGACACATTACACACCGAACAATGGTGACACGGGAAACATTACACACCGAACACTGGTGACACGGGACGCATTACACACCGAACAATGGTGACACGGGAAACATTACACACCGAACACTGGTGACACGAGACGCATTACACACCGAACACTGGCAACACGGGAAACATTACACACTGGACACTGGTGACACGAGACGCATTACACACCGAACACTGGCAACACGGGAAACATTACACACCAAACACTGGTGACACGGGAAACATTACACACCAAACACTGGTGACACGGGAAACATTACACATTTAACACTGGTGACACGGGAGACATTACACATTGGACACTGGAGACACGGGACACATTACACACCGAACACTGGTGACACGGGATGCATTACACACTGAACACTGGTGACACGGGAAACATTACACACCAATCACTGGTGACACGGGAAACATTACACACTGGACACTGGCGACACGGGAAACATATCACCTGACCCTTTAAGCTGACCCTTGAACTCAATCCAGTCACAGCTATTGAGATTTTGACAGCCAAAACTAACTTTATTTAACAATAACCTGTTTTGAAATACAACACGTTCAAACCTTTAATATTAAAAGTGTTATTAGAATACGGAGTTATATGTACATAAAATCAGAGTTAAAATCCAACAAGCACAAATCTAATGCAGACAGCTTTGAGCAGATGTGGTTTTCTACTTGCATGTGAGACCCGCTGAATGGAGCAGCGGTCAGAGAGACTTCTTCACAGAGTGTCATCAGGTGCCTCTCACTGTGATACCTTGTGCAGGAAATGACGCTATCTCATCGTTCCATTCATGCTTACAAAGTGATGGCTGCCATTGAGATTTTAATATCGGTTTGTTAATATATTAGTGCAATTGGCAAGTATGGCCGTTAGCAAGCCACTGTCATCCTCAAGAGGGCTGGAATACAAAAGTGAGGAAGTGAAGCTTTAGTTGTACACAGAGCTCTGGTTAGAGCCCACCTCAAGTACGGTGTTCAGTTCTGGGCACCGGATCTCAGGAAGGATACATTGGCCTTGGAGGAGGTGCAGCACAGATTCAACAGAATGATACTGGGGCTAATGTGGTTAAATTATGAGGACAGGTTGCATAGAATCACAGAAACCACACAGTGCAGATAGAGGCCATTTCGGCCCATCGAGCCTGCACCGACACATATCCCACCCGATCCCCGTAACCCCTACACCAACACATATCCCACCCTATCCCCGTAACCCCATGTATTTAATCCCCCTAATACTAAGGGTCAATTTATCATAGCCAATCAACCTAACCCGCACATCTTTGGACTGTGGGAGGAAACCGGAGCACCCGGAGTAAACCCACGCAAACACGGGGAGAATGTGCAAACTCCACACAGACAGTCGCCCGAGGCTGGATTTGAACCCGGGTCCCTGGCGCTGTGAGGCAACAGTGCTAACCACTATGCCACCGTGCTGCCCAGACTAGGCTTATAGGCCTAGAAATTCAGTTAGGGGCGCCCAGCTCGCCTGGGCGCTGGAATTACCGCTGCGCGCGGAGCCAAGTGGAAGCCGGCCGCTAAACAAGGGTTTCGGCGCCCCGCTTGGGGCGCTGAAACTGAATATCGGCGTGCAAAGTGCCGCAGCGCCACCCGCTGCGGCACGGCAGCCTGCGGTACTGCAGGCCTTCCTCTCATTCTTAAGGGGGAGGTGCCTGCAACAGCGCGATCCCCGCTCGCGAGTGCCGGCAAATGAGCCCGGCACCAAGGAGAAGTGCCAGGCTCTCTGGAAACAGCCGGCAATGCCGCGTGGGGGGGGTGTAGGAGGCCGGGGAAGGAGGTGCGGGCAGGCGGCCGCCGAAAAAGCGGCCGGCCGCACCTCCACCTTAACTCGCCCCACTACCGGCACAGGTAGGCCCCGTATACCGGTCGCTGTTTGCGGCCGGCGCGGGGGAGGCGGCAGCAACTAAATATGGCCAGCGGGGCGATAGCGGGGCGCTGCGCACACCGATGACATCATCAGTGGCGGCGCAGCGCTACTGGCTAACGCCGCCATTAGCGCCCCGCTAAATATGGCGGTAGGTTTGCACAGTGGCGCAAAAGCCCTCTTTGGGCGCAAACTGGTGGCGCAGGCCACTGAATTTCTAGCCCATAGTCCCTTGAGTTTAATAGATTGAGGGGTGATTTGATCGAGGCTTTTAAAACAATTAAGAGATTCAGTAAGTTCGATACAGCGAAACTATTCCCTCTGGTGGGGAATCTAGAACAAGGGAGCACAATCTTAAACTTAGAGCCAGGCCGTTCAGCAGCAAAATCAGGAAGCATTTTTTCATGCAAAGGGTGGTTGAAATCTATAAGTCTCTCCCTCAAAAGGCTGTGGATGATGGAGTTCAATAGACATTTTCAAGACTGAGATTGATAGAGTTCTGCTAGCAAACGGTATCAAGGGCTAGGGAGCAAAGGCAGTTCGATGGATTTGAGGTAGAAATCAGCCATGATCTAATTGAATGGTAGAATGGGCTTAAGGGGTTGAATGGCCTCCCCCCGGGCCTATATTCCTTGACTATCAGCAGGTTTTTATTTCCCAGTAGAGGTGTGCATTGACGCAGCTGCTGAGACAATGGCCGGGAATGCCCCCGGAGCTGTTCCTGCTGGGTGCCGTTCCTCCGCCGGGTGGTGCACACGTTAGGCTTGGCTGGAACTTGGTGACTGTCAGGTGTACACTGGGTGGCACTGAGTGGACAGCGGCCTGTAGACCCATCGTGCTGGATCTCTGCCCATTTGTCTCATTAAATGTTTCTGAGGCAGGGAGGGGCAGAGGTTGATGAGCGCAGGGAGTGCCCGCCTAGACAATAACCCAACCTTGGTACATCACTAACACTGAATCAGCTGCTTACTTGTTGCCGGGGGGAGCTGGAAGCAGAGTGCATTTAAAGAACCCAGTAAGAAGAATGTTTGTCAAATTCTTAGCCTCTTTCCCAACCATTTTTCTGGGGGATATTTTTTGTGAACACAAGAACATTAGAAATAGGAGGAGTCAGCCCCTCGAGCCTGCTCCGCCACACGGCCCCTCGAGCCTGCTCCGCCACACGGCCCCTCGAGCCTGCTCCGCCACACGGCCCCTCGAGCCTGCTCCGCCACACGGCCCCTCGAGCCTGCTCCGCCACACGGCCCCTCGAGCCTGCTCCGCCACACGGCACCTCGAGCCTGCTCCGCCACACGGCCCCTCGAGCCTGCTCCGCCACACGGCCCCTCGAGCCTGCTCCGCCACACGGCCCCTCGAGCCTGCTCCGCCACACGGCACCTCGAGCCTGCTCCGCCACACGGCCCCTCGAGCCTGCTCCGCCACACGGCCCCTCGAGCCTGCTCCGCCACACGGCCCCTCGAGCCTGCTCCGCCACACGGCCCCTCGAGCCTGCTCCGCCACACGGCCCCTCGAGCCTGCTCCACCATTCAATAAGACCTTGGCTGATCTTCTACCTCAACTCCACTTTCCTGCAATATCCCCACATTCCTTGATTCCCTTAATATTCAAAATCTATCAATCTCTGTCTTGAATATACTCAACGACTGAGCCTCCACAGCCCTCTGGAGAGAATTCCAAAGATTCACCACCCTCTGAGTGAAGAAATTTCTCCTCATCTCAGTCCTAAATGGCCGACCCCTTATTCTGAGACTGACCCCTGGTTCTAGACTCCCCAGCCAGGGGAAACATCCTCCCTGCATCGACCCTGTCAAGCCCTGTAAGAATTTTGTATGTTTCAATGAGATCACCTCTCATTCTTCTAAACTCCAGAGAATATAGGCCCAGTCTACTCAATCTCTCCTCATAGGACAATCCCCCCATCCCAGGAACCAGTCTGGTGAACCTTTGTTGCACTCCCTCTATGGCAAGTATACCCTTCCTTTGGTAAGGAGACCAAAACTGTACACAATACTCCAGGTGTGGTCTCACCAGGGCCCTGTATAATTGCAGTAAGACGTCTTTACTCTTATACTCAGGCACCTTTGTACCACTTGTTATGGTGCAGCCTTCTATTCTCCAACAGCTGCAGCAGTACCACGGTGGGGAATCTATGGGAATCCCCTTGATTTTGAAGAGGAGGAGGAGGATCTGCAGCCAAACTCTTCCACGGGCACAGCACTCCTTCCTTAGGTGTAGAATCAAGCTCCCTCCATATTACCCCATTCCCTGCTTTAACATCAGCCCAATAAAAGCACCATTTCCTGCCTCAGTAACTATAGTAATCTCAGATGTAACGCTTAAGTTATCCACCAGAGAGAGACAAATGTTAAGGGTTCATTTACCAGTGTTTTAAGGTAATGTTGCATTGTGGGAATGACTCATAGGATCATCCATCTTGGGTGCATTGTGCAGTAGAATTAGAAGTGCATGCCTGTAGCTTGTAAGAGCTCTGTTCTCTCCTTATTCTGTGTAAATTAAAAGTAAAGTTTTGAGTTCCTGAAGTCTCACTTATATCAATTAATTGGACCTTACTACTTGGATATAACAGTAACCTACTCCCGTCCTTATACCAGCCATTCCGACTGGTGATCTGAGACTGACTAACAGTTTATGTAGAATTACAGGTAATTCCATGTTCGAGAGACATGCTGACTAGGATTGGAATTGAAACTGCCCCAAACTCATGTTGCTTCGAACCATTACACCCAGCAGAGTGAGGCAACTTTCATTCCATTGGCCAGAGGGGGAGTGAGAGGGATTTTTATCCAATGGATACTGAGATTCAAATGTATACTCCATTTGATCTCCATTGCTGTTCCTGCCTTTGCCACCAGTGCAAGTGATCTACTGCCAGAGCGATGCCAATGCAACTCTTCAGGAGCAATCGGGGAGACCCTTGGTGAAACTCCTCCGCCAGTTCTTGCTCTACTGATGCAGGGAGGCATCTGTTCCCTGCTCACCATCTTCCTGCTGGTGCACCTCAGATCAGCAGAGCCCTCGGGATTAAACCTGTGCCTTCCCATCCAGCATGCTGAGTGTTAAGGCTTTGTAACAACAGCAGCACCAGGCAGCTCTGTGGAGAATACGTTCTAATTCCTGTAACTCTCCCTAAACATCACTGCTCCTTTGTTCAAGCAATCAATGAAAAGAGGCCAAAATTACAGATACTCAGACAATATTTACACTTAACTTATCATGAGTTGCAGTGTGAACAATGAAGAACATTAGCAACTGTCGGCATGTTTGCCTTATAGTTAGGGTTCAAACTCTGTGAAGGTGGCAGGACAAGTTGAGAAAGCGGTTAAAAAAGCACATGGGATCCTTGGCTTTATAAATAGAGGCAGAGTACAAAAACAAAGAAGTTATGGTAAACATTTATACATCACCGGTTAGGCCCCAGCTGGAGTATTGTCCAATTCTGGGCACCGCACTTTAGGAAGGATGTCAAGGCCTTGGAGAGGGTGCAGAGGAAATTCACCAGAATCACAGAAACAGAATCACAGAAACCCCCACGGTGCAGATAGAGGCCATTTCGGCCCATCGAGCCTGCACCGACACATATCCCACCCGATCCCCGTAACCCCTACAACACATATCCCACCCTATCCCCGTAACCCCACGTATTTAATCCCCCTAACACTAAGGGTCAATTTATCATAGCCAATCAACCTAACCCGCACATCTTTGGACTGTGGGAGGAAACCGGAGCACCCGGAGGAAACCTACGCAAACACGGGGAGAATGTGCAAACTCCACACAGTCACCCGAGGCCAGATTCAAACCCGGGTCCCTGGCGCTGTGAGGCAACAGTGCTAACCACTATGCCACCGTGCTGCCCGGTGGTACCAGGGAGGGGGGACTTCAGTTATGTGGAGGGACTGGAGAAGCTGGGGTTGTTCTCCTTAGAGCAGAGAAGGTTATGGGGAGATTTAATGGAGGTGTTCAAAATCATGAAGGGTTTTGATAGAGTAGAGAGGGAGATATTGTTTCCAGTGGCAGGAGGGTCGGTAACCAGAGGGCACAGGTTTAAGGTAATCGGCAAAAGAACCAGAGGGGAGATGAGGAGAATTTTTTTACGCAGCGAGTTGTTGTGATCTGGAATGCGCTGCCTGAAAGGGCGGTGGAAGCAGATTCAATAGTAACTTTCAAAAGGGAATTGGATAAATACTTGAAAAGGAAAAAGTTTCAGGGCTCGGGGGAAAGAGCGGGGGAGTGGGACTAATTGGAGAGCTCGTTCAAAGAGCCAGCACAGGCAGGATGGGCCGAATGGGCTCCTTCTGTGCAGTCTAACTGATATCATCATAGTCTTCACTAACCCATCCTGGGGCAATTACATCATCATAATTTCCGTCATCCTCTGGCATAACATCAACGTATCCACTAGCTGCATTCTGCTCATAATCTGGTGGATTTTCATAATCTGGTGGAATTTCATATACATGTGATATATTTTCCTTGTTGGAGAACTTGTTCACTGTATTGTCTGTAAGACAGAAAGAACTTTGTCAGATTTTCAATGGGCTTCTGTTTAGTGGTTTGTGAAAGTTTAGATATCTAGGGTTGGATTCCCCTCGGCAGTGTGGAACTCCACTCCAACTCTGGCACCCCCCCGCCCACCAAAACCAACCCATTTCCTTGTGTTGTGGGGGGGGGAGGTTATTGAAGATGTATGTCACTCTCCTGATGGGATTCCTGCTGCCAAAAGGTGCCTGGCCGCAAATCCGCTAGTGCTGCAGCCCCAGATGAGGGATCTGATCACTTGGAGGAACAGGAGAGTGCTGAGGATCGCGAGTACGGCAGAGCCCGAGGCTTACACAGGGGGCCAGTTTGGAGGGAGAGGAGGCTGCTCCAAGGCCCTCTCTCTCTCCAGTGGCTGAACCTCAGGCCCTTTACCATGGTTTCCTGGGGCCTACCACCACCTTCCACATGGCTGTCCTGTGAGGTGGCATTAACTGGGGCAGAGGCAGATGCCAGTAAAATCTGCTGGGCGCCTGGGCTCAAGCCCACACCACCATTTGCATGGGAAGTGGTGGCCAGCAGTGGTCTGGACAGGGGTGGGGAGAGGGAAATCTGGGTTGGGGTGGCGAGGTGTAGTAGGCCTCACCACCAGATTTTGCCTCATTCCCTGTTGCTATCTCACCCCACCTTGGGCGAGATCGCGGAGGAGAATCCAGCTTCCAATATACACTTATAATAGCACAGCATTTGAGAACAGGAAGGGTACATCTAGGTGTCAACCATGGCTCAGTGGGTAGCACCCTCGCCTCTAAGTCAGAAGGTTGTGGGTTCATAGTCCCACATCCAGACTTGAGCACAAAAATCTAGGCTGACACTCCAGTGCAATGCTGAGGGAGTGCTGCACTATCGGAGCTGGTGTCTTTAGAATGAGACATTAAACCGAGGTCCCGTCTGCTCACTCAGGTGGACATAAAAGATCCCACAGTGCTAATTGAAGAAGAGCAGGGGAGTTATCTCTGGTGTCCTGGCCAATATTTATCCCTCAATCAACATCGCTAAAACAGATTATCTGGTCATTGTCACATTGCCGTTTGTGGGAGCTTGCTGTGCATAATTGGCTGCTGTGTTTCCTACATTACAATAGTGACTACACTTCAAAAGTACTTCATTGGCTGTAAAGCGCTTTGAGATGTCCAGTGGTCGTGAAAGGTGCTATAGAAATACAAGTCTTTCTTTTCCTATGAGAGGTGAGGGAGGTCTCGATCATTGGTACAGGGTGAGCGCTGGGACTTACAGTGACTACCCTTGTGAGGTCACTGAACCTCTTCCTGCTCTGTGAGGTCACTGAACCTCTTCCTGCTCTGTGAGGTCTCTGAACCTCTTCCTGCTCTGTGAGGTCTCTGAACCTCTTCCTGCTCTGTGAGGTCACTGAACCTCTTCCTGCTCTGTGAGGTCACTGAACCTCTTCCTGCTCTGTGAGGTCACTGAACCTCTTCCTGCTCTGCGAGGTCACTGAACCTCTTCCTGCTCTGCGAGGTCACTGAACCTCTTCCTGCTCTGTGAGGTCACTGAACCTCTTCCTGCTCTGTGGTCACTGAACCTCTTCCTGCTCTGTGAGGTCTCTGAACCTCTTCCTGCTCTGTGAGGTCACTGAACCTCTTCCTACTCTGTGAGGTCACTGAACCTCTTCCTGCTCTGTGAGGTCACTGAACCTCTTCCTGCTCTGCGAGGTCACTGAACCTCTTCCTGCTCTGTGAGGTCACTGAACCTCTTCCTGCCCTGTGAGGTCACTGAACCTCTTCCTGCTCTGTGAGGTCACTGAACCTCTTCCTGCTCTGTGAGGTCACTGAACCTCTTCCTGCTCTGCGAGGTCACTGAACCTCTTCCTGCTCTGTGAGGTCACTGAACCTCTTCCCGCTCTGTGAGGGAGGGGGGGAGGGGAGGGGGAGGGGGAGGGGAGGGGGAGGGGGAGGGGGAGGGAAGGGGGAGGGGAGGGGGAGGGGGAGGGAGGAGGAGGGGGAGGGGGGAGGGGGAGGGAGGGGGAGGGGGGGCCTCAGCCACCTGACGTCACTTTGTGGCAAGATTGTAATCGGGCGAGCAGCAGGCCCACCTGTTTTGGGTGTAAGGCTGTTTAAATATGCAAATCAGGATCCGACTGCACTTTTCAGCCCTGAAAGGGCAGAGCCTGCGCGTTCTGTCCATTATAGTGAGTGGACCTGACCAGCAGCCCTGAAAGGGCAGAGCCTGCGCGTTCTGTCCATTTTAGCGAGTGGACCTGACCAGCAGCCCTGAAAGGGCAGAGCCTGCGCGTTCTGTCCATTTTAGCGAGTGGACCTGACCAGCAGCCCTGAAAGGGCAGAGCCTGCGCGTTCTGTCCATTTTAGCGAGTGGACCTGACCAGCAGCCCTGAAAGGGCAGAGCCTACGCGTTCTGTCCATTTTAGCGAGTGGACCTGACCAGCAGCCCTGAAAGGGCAGAGCCTGCGCGTTCTGTCCATTTTAGCGAGTGGACCTGACCAGCAGCCCTGAAAGGGCAGAGCCTGCGCGTTCTGTCCATTTTAGCGAGTGGACCTGACCAGCAGCCCTGAAAGGGCAGAGCCTACGCGTTCTGTCCATTTTAGCGAGTGGACCTGACCAGCAGCCCTGAAAGGGCAGAGCCTGCGCGTTCTGTCCATTTTAGCGAGTGGACCTGACCAGCAGCCCTGAAAGGGCAGAGCCTGCGCGTTCTGTCCATTTTAGCGAGTGGACCTGACCAGCAGCCCTGAAAGGGCAGAGCCTGCGCGTTCTGTCCATTTTAGCGAGTGGACCTGACCAGCAGCCCTGAAAGGGCAGAGCCTGCGCGTTCTGTCCATTTTAGCGAGTGGACCTGACCAGCAGCCCTGAAAGGGCAGAGCCTGCGCGTTCTGTCCATTTTAGCGAGTGGACCTGACCAGCAGCCCTGAAAGGGCAGAGCCTGCGCGTTCTGTCCATTTTAGCGAGTGGACCTGACCAGCAGCCCTGGAAGGAGCCACTGGGAGTCGCTACAGAAGAGGGAGCTCCTCCAGATGGTGACCGCACTTGGGAGGGTGAGGCAGGGGCTGGGGGAGAATTCGACTAGCGCCCCAAATGATGGGTCAAGTTGAAGGGGCTGGGGGGCCTCCTGCTCCATGCTGCCGTTGGGAGGCCTGAACTATTTGTGGGTTGGGACCTTTGTTGAACAGCGGCTGGAGCGGCGCCTCCTGGCACGGTACGAATACTGCCCGTCTGTGCTTGGCCCCTCCTCTCGCGTCAGTTCCCAGGTCCAACCTGCCAGCCCACTCGGGACAGGGGCCAGACAGATTCTCGCCCTCCCACAGCTGGCGAGCCGCAGTGCAGCATCCATCCCCTGCCCGTCGCTCGCCAGCAGGCGTTTAACTCAGGCCCGAACCCACAAATAGTTCAGGCCTCCTGTCGCCACCTGCGAGCGAGAGGCCTCTCCGCCAACTTCACCCACACTTTAGGGGGGAAGTTGAATCCCCCCCCCCCCATCCCAAGTGCTGTTACTATAGCGTATCTTATTGAGAAGCAAGATAACAAAACAGAACGTGCCATAATCGTGTCCATGGTCCAGCTGACAGGCGTTATCATTTGCATGGTCTTGGGGAGTTTCGTTCAATGAAGTATTTGCGCGGCAACTGCATTAGAAGAAGGAAAAATGGAAAATGGATGTTAATCGCACCATCTGGACATTCTAGAACATTCTGTTAGCTTTGATGCTGGTCTTAAAGTAAACATGACCGTTTCCTTCTCACTATTGTATCAAGCAGAAGCTATGCGTCAGTTACATTCCCCAACCCCGAGTCGACCGTCAATGGAGCCATTCACCAACCACAACATGGGCGGGATTGTACTCGGAATTATCACCCATTGTGGGGCTGTGAAGAGAGTAAAATGGGTCAGAGGCGAGTCAACAAACCCCAGTCTGACACTGCATTGGAATCATCGTCCAAAACAACGGCCTTTAAGGTCCAGAGGATCCCATATTTAAATAGGGTCCAGGAGGCGGGGTTAAGCCTCGTGGCAACTGAAGCAGCGGCACGGTGAGCTTTCCGAGGCGGGCGCTCCTCGGAGGAGGCCATTTTGTTTGCTGCACCTGAAGTTTGGCGTCACTTCGCCTGAACGATGATCTGCTCTGGGATTCCCTGCCAGAACCTCCTCGCCCCTCCACCCTCCACCTCCCCGCCCCTCCACCCTCTCCACCTCCCCGCCCCTCCACCCTCTCCACCTCCCCGCCCCTCCACCCTCTCCACCTCCCCGCCCCTCCACCCTCTCCACCTCCCCGCCACTCCACCCTCCACCTCCCCGCCCCTCCACCCTCCACCTCCCGGCCCCTCCACCCTCTCCACCTCCCCTCGCCTCCACCCTCCACCTCCCCGCCCCTCCACCCTCTCCACCACCCCGCCCCTCCACCCTCTCCACCTCCCCGCCCCTCCACCCTCTCCACCTCTCCGCTGCTCCACCCTCTCCAGCTCCACGCCCCTCCACCCTCCACCACCCCGCCCCTCCACCCTCTCCACCTCCCCGCCCCTCCACCCTCTCCACCTCCCCGCCACTCCACCCTCTCCACCTCTCCACCCTCCCGCCCCTCCACCCTCCACTTCCCCGCCCCTCCACCCTCCACCTCTCCGCCCTCCCCCCCGCCCGCCCACCTCCGCCCCTCTCCCCGCCTCCACCTCACTACCACTCCCCCTCCCCCCTCACTCCCTCTCCCCCTCCGCCCCATTCCCTCTCCGCCCTCCCCCCCGCCCTGCCCCCCGCCTTCCCCCCTCCACCCCTCCCCCTCTGCCTCACTCCCTCTCCCCCCTCTACCCCTACCCCCCTCCCTCACTCCCTCTCCCCCCTCTGCCCCTACCCCCTCCCTCACTCCCTCTCTCTCCCCCTCCCCCTCCACCCCTCCCCCTCACTCCCTCTCTCTCCCCCTCCCCCCTCCGCCCCTCCCCCTCACTCCCTCTCTCTCCCCCTCCACCCCTCCCCCTCACGCCCTCTCTCCCCCTCCCCCCTCCGCCCCTCCCCCTCACTCTCTCTCCGCCCCTCCACCTCTCTGCCTCTCTCTCCTCCTTTAAGACGCTGTTTAAAGCCTACCTCGCCTGTCCTAATATCTCCTTATGTGGCTCAGTGTCAATTTTTGTCTGTGAAGTGCCTCGGGACGTTTTACGACGTTAAAGGTGCGATAGAAATACAAGTTGTTGTTTTTGTTTGTCACATTAGTCAGGTAGCGGGCCTTCATTACAGAAAGGGCACTGATACTCAGTTCGGGAAAGCTTCATAATTCATATCCTTCCCAATAAAACCAGAGAAAGAGAGAGAGAAAGCTATCCAATACTACAGACTAGTAAGGTTCCCACAGGTGCAAGGAGCAATAGATGGACACAGGTCGAACCCAAAGCCTCATGAGAATTCCCTATTAACAGGAACGGTTTCCGTTTAATTAACGTGCAGCTAGTGTGTAATGCCAATCACCTTATCAGCAATGCCGGTTACCCAGCTGTCTTGATGCATTCTCCATGTGACAATCTACTATACTAGCC
Source organism: Somniosus microcephalus (assembly GCF_052327205.1). NCBI lineage: Eukaryota > Metazoa > Chordata > Chondrichthyes > Squaliformes > Somniosidae > Somniosus > Somniosus microcephalus. Next base: position 6,019,744 of record NC_141008.1, read on the forward strand.
TTTATGACTCGGAGCCTAGTATCAGGCTGCCATGGTATGATCTATGGTGCGATGTTTTACACAAGTTGTTAGCTGTCTGACTTGTAATTTAAATGGATGCAGGGTATTTCCAGGTCAGTTTCAGTTGAATAAATCTAACCAATGAGCCATGATCATGGGGTTACAGGAATAGGGTGGGATATGTGTTGGTGTTGGTGTAGGGGTTACGGGGATTGGGTGGGATATGTGTCGGTGCAGGCTCGATGGGCCGAAATGGCCTCTATCTGCACTGTGGGGTTTCTGTGATTCTGTGATCTAATTGAATGGCGGAGCAGGCTCAAGGGGCTGAATGGTCTACCCCTGTTCCTACGTTTAATATATAGCATAATATAGTAGTTGATTGATTGGTGATCAGCTAATGACTCCAGTAAAGCTTCTGCAGACAGAGGGGAACAACAGATATACAAAGGCCCCTGCAACTACAAGAAGTGTCACTGAGTGGACTGTAGGCATTCTCAAGACTTGTTTTTGGCAGTTGGATAAATCTGGTGGAGCCTCGCACTACAGCCCAGCCAGTGGCTCTGGGAATATTGTAACTTGCTGGGCACCACATGATATCACAATGCTGCTTCCTGAAGCTGAAGAGGATGATGATGAGAACGGGAGGTGGCACAGGAAGGGAGGAGGTGGACCAGGACAGTTAGCAGCTGGTTAAAGGAGGGCATTACTTACAGCCCAGTGATGTCAATGAATATGGGTTAGCATACTACACAATGGCACTGCCTGCTCATCCCACTCCCTCACAGGCTCCCACACACCATTAGGCATCTGCCAATTTCTTTCATAAGACAGATGTTCAAAGGTTCCCTGCCATTGTCCTACTCCCAAATGTTGTGAGGGATGGGCTCAGAAATCGAAAGTCAGAAAATTCTGTAAATGTGATTTCCACCAAGTATCACTGATGGAACGGGAGCAGCTCCAAGGATTTTCCTGGCCTGTGTATGAAGAGCCTTGCCCTGTCTTTACCAACATTCAGCTGCCACCTCACCTCCAACCTTGCCATCTCCCATTGCCTTTCCCACCTGCCTGCCTAGTTCCAGGAGAACTTCCTTTCTGTGGAATCCGGGTTTTTAGTGTTGGTGCCCTGCTGAATTTCTTTGGTGTTGGTTATGTGTAGCCTTTTCCTTTGCAGGGTGAGAACACAATGTTAAAGGAATGTGGGTGTCTTGGACTCTACTCCCCCATAGGACCACATGCATCACATGACGGTGGGACCTGCAGGTTCCTGGTCTTTCAAATGAACTGTCCTTCAAGACCAGCAGAACCTCTTGTGGCAAGTAATAAGTGATTGTGAGTTAAGACAGTGCTTCACTGTTTCCAGAGGTTCCCCCTCTGCATAAGTGAGTTTCCTTGACACCCAGGTGATGATATAGAAAGAAAGAGTACAGTGTCAGTCTTGGCTCAGTGGTAGAATTCTCACCTCTGAGCCAGAAGGTCATAGACTCAGGTCCCACTCCAGAGACTTGAGCACATAATCTAGGCTGACACTCCAGTGCATACTAAGGGAGTGCTGCACTGTCGGAGGTGCCATCTTTTGGATGAGACGTTAAACCGAGGCCCCATCTGCCCTCTCAGGTGGATGCAAAAGATCCCATTGCACTATTATAAGAAGAGCAGGAGAGTTCTCCCCGGGGTCCAGCCCAATATTTATCCCTCAACCAACATCACTAAAACAGATTTGGTCATTTTCTCATTGCTTATTGTGCGCAAATTGGCTTCTAAATTCCTACATTGCAACACTTAAAAAGTACTTCATTGCCTGTAAAGAGCATTGGGATGTCCTGATATATAGAATCATAGAAACGTACAGCACAGAAAGAGGCCATTCGGCCCATCGGGCCCGTGCTGGCTCTTTGAAAGAGCCGTCGTGCTCAGTCCCACCCCCTCGCCTTTTGTCCGTAACCCTGTGAGTTCCTCATCCTCCAGTACCCGTCCGACTCCCTTTAACATTATTGATGGAATCATCTTCCATCACATTTTCAGGTCGAGCGTTCCAGATCACGACAACTCTCTGAGTGGAAACATTTCTCCTCCTCTCCCCTCTGGACCTTTTTCCAATGATTTTGAACTATGACCTCTCCGTTCTGACCCACTCGCCAGAGGGAATAGTTTTTCTCTCTCTACTCGATCAAAACCTCTCATCATCTTGTAAACCTCGATTAGGTCACCTCTTCACCTTCTCTGTTCCAAGGAGAACAGTCCGAACTTTCCCAACCTCTCCTCATAACTGAAGCCCCTCATCCCCGGTAACATCCTGGTAAACCTCCTCTGTCCCCTTTCTAAGGCCTTTACACCTTTCCTTAAGTGTGGGGCCCAGAATTGTCCACAACACTCCAGCTGAGGCCTAACCAGTGATTTATAAAGTTCCAGCACGATCTCTTTGCTTTTAGATTCTCTTCCTCTATTTCTAAACCCAAGTAACCCATGTGTATTTTTAACCCCCTGATCAACTTGCCCCGCCACCTTTAAGGATTTGTGTATATGGTCACCAAGGCCTCTCTGCTCATCTACACTTTTCAAAATCGTGCCATTTATAGTGAACTCTCTTTCCGTATTAGTCCTCCCAAAGTGCATCATTTCAAACTTCTCCGCATTGAACTCCACCTGCCATGTTTCTGCCCATTTCACCATCCTATGTCATCCTGAAGCCTATAACCATCCTCATCATGATCTATTACTTTGCCAAGTTTTGTATCATCTGCAAACTTTATAATGCTGCTCCCTACACCCGAGTCTGTGTCATTTATTAAAAATTGCAAAGTGTAATGGACGCAAAACTGACCTTTGTGGAACGCCACTGCAAACCACCTCCCAGTCAGAAAAACATCCATCCACCACCTTCTGCTTCCTGTCACTGAGCCAATTCCGTATCCATACTCCCACTTTTCCCTTAATTCCATGGACTTCCATCTTCTTAATAAGCCTCCTGTGTGGCACTTTGTCCAATGCCTTCCAAAAGTCCATATATACAACATCTACTGCACTACCTTGATCAACCTTCTCTGTTACCTCATCAAAGAATTCAATCAAGTTAGTCAGACACAGTTTGCCTTTAACAATTCCATGCTGGCTCTCCTTGATTAACCCATGCCTTTCCAAATGAAAGTTTATTTTGTCCCTGATAATAGTTTCCAATAACTTCCCACCACAGATGTTAGGCTGACTGGCCTGTAGTTTCCTGGTTTATCTCTCTCCCCTTTCTTGAATAGTAGTATAACATTAGCAACCCTCCAGTCCTGCGGGACTACTCCTGTATCCAATGAGGATTGAAAGATTGTGACCAATGCCTGTTATTTCTACCTTTGCTTCTTTCAGCAACCCAGGATGCATTTCATCCGGACCAGGTGACTTGCCAACTTTCAGCAACACTAATCTTTTTAGTACATCTTCTCTATCTATTATTATCCTGTCCATAACTTCCCTCTCCAGCATATCAATGCAGGTTCATTCCTTTCCTTTCCTAGGAGAGGTAAGGAGGTGAGTGAAGCCTCTATCATTGTTACAGGGTGTGCGCTGAGAATAGTGCCTTGACTTACACTGGCCACCCTTGTGAGGAACCAGTGCCGGAGGTTGCACTGATTACTTCAGCACTTCCCTCCACCAGGCCTGAATCACCCTGTTATGGAGCCTCCTGTCTTAGAGTCCAAGAGTCCATCCCTTTCAGCCCCTTACTTCAGCCAGTAAAACATCCACGGATGTATCTGGGAATCTGGGGCCTCTTCTTGGCTATCCTCCCCCGAAGCTGCAGCTCCTTCAAACACTCTGCTCCATGTGGCTTCTTCTCTCCAATAACACACGCCCCCTGTAATTAGCTGCAGAACATTAAGAGTATATAACACTCTCTGATTCACTTTCCCAGCAGCAATACACCAATGAGGCATGGTAGTGCGGCTCCGAACACACTCCACGTAAATAATGAATGTCCTTGGAGGAAAACGCAGTGGTCTAGCACTGTGGAAATCCCAGCTCACTGCTAACCGGAGGGGAATCCAGCCCCGTGCCTCTCCGTTACATCTGTCATTTCCAGAGTTCTGGAGAGTGGACGGTGTGTGAGGAAACATTTGACTGTTCAACACAGCAGAATTCCCCATAGTTTCTCATTCATAAAACAACGGGCCAATGAAGAGATTAAACAGCAAGGGCCATTGTAACTTCCTCGTGACGGCTGATTCTGTTTCCCTGGGTTTTATTTTTGTTTAAACTGGTGTTTTCCTCAGTTGAAGGTGTTGTGTCGGTACCTTTCTACCTAGACACAATTTAGGACTCAGAACTCAGAGATTCAAACGTGAAGTGCTTTATTGGAAGGAAAGGAAGTTCTGGCAAGTTCCGAACAAAGAGAGCTAAACTTAACCGAGAGAATACCCAACCATTTATCTCCTGTGACAGCGCCACCACAGGTGGGAGGAGAACACACAATAGAACACACAATACATAACATTTCCTCCCCTCTTAAATGGAAGGTCCACAGTATTCCTCAATAGGTAAGTTACTTTCAATACACTCAACTAACCTAGGGTAGAGGTAGACTGCCTCAAACCCTGACTTTACCCTGGGGTTTATTCTGCCCCAGTCTTGTGGGTAAGTCACTAAGCCTACAGATCCAAGCGTCTTGGAGGCCGCCGCTCTCTGACAGGATACCGGTGGTCATCGCTGGCTTCCACAGCAGTAGGCATTGACACAGGCCTGGATGGAGAAGGTGCCTGTGTCAGTTGAAAGTCAGGAGTTTGCACAGGTGGAACAGTCTCTTTGACTTCCTGTGTTGGAGAAGAGCACTGTGGCAAAGGATGCTGGTTTGCGGTATCATTCGGAAACAGTTCAGGCCAACCAGCCGTTGGAGCCTCTGTGGCTGTCTCTGCTCCTAGCAACAGTTGATCTGTGTGTCTTCTCCAGACGACGTCCTCAGCAGTCTCAACCGTGTAAGACACAGGGCCCATCTGCGTGATCACCGTAGCAGGAACCCATTTCGGTCCAGTGTTGTAGTTTCGAGCTAGGACGTGCTCTCCCAGATGAAACCGTCTCTTCTTGGCTCTTTTCTCTCTCTTTTCAACTTGAGCTTGTTGTTGACAATGGACAACCTGTTCTGCCCTTGGAGGTTTGAGTAAGTCAAAACTTGTCCGCAACTGCCTCTTCATCATGAGCGAAGCGGGGGAAGTTTTGGTTGTGGCATGCGGCTCGTTCCTGTAGGACAACAGGAAGCTGTTCAGACGTTGGTGGATTGAGCCCATACCTTGCGATGCCTTCAAGGCGTGCTTCAAAGTTTGCACGAACCTTTCTGCCTGGCCATTAGTAGAGGGATGATAGGGCGCAGACCTGATGTGTTGGACACCATTCACATGCAGGAAGGTTGCAAACTCCTGTGATACAAATTGTGGACCATTGTCACTTACGAGTTGTTCTGGTGAGCCATAACGGCTGAACATCTCACCAAGTTTCTCAATTGTTTTCTCTGCCGTGGTAGACCTCATCACAGCAACCTCCGGCCACTTGCTACGAGCGTCCACAACCACCATAAACATCTTCCCTTCGAAAGGACCGGCGAAGTCCACATGTACTCGCTGCCACACTCTGCAGGCCAATCCCAGGGGTGTAGGGTTGCCAGCTGTGGAACATTCCGGACCCTTTGACATGGGGAACATGTTTTGGCTTTCTCCTCAATATTCCCATCGAGACCTGGCCACCAGAAGTAGCTTCTTGCCATTTCCTTCATCCGAACCATCCCACTGTAGCCTGTATGAAGTTGTTGCAGTATAGGTTCCCTCAGAGGTGGCGGAATGATGACACAGCGTCCCCAAAGAAGACAACCTGCCTGGACGGAGAGCTCATTTCTTTTTGAAACGTAAGGTTTCAAACTAGGAGAATCTCCTATCGCTCTCCCTCGAATGACATCGTCCATTACCTCAGACAGGACTGGATCGTTGCGGGTGTACCCTCGCACCTGAACTGCAGTGACAGGTGCTCCCTCCACTTGTCTAAAGTAGAAGATGTCTATCTGACGAGGCTCTGGGGGAGTAACAGGCAAGGGTAGCCTCGAGAGACCGTCTGCGTTGCCGTGCAAGTCTGATTTGCGATATTTGATGTTGTATGTGTGTCCTGACAACAGTAAAGCCCACCTTTGCATCCTGCTTGCAGCGAGAGACGGAATTCCGGTGTGGGGCCCGAAGATTGAAGTCAATGGACGGTGGTCTGTCAGGAGTGTGAACCTTCTCCCAAACAGGTACTGATGAAATTTTTGAATTCCAAAAACGATTCCCAAGGCCTCGCGCTCGATCTGCGCATAGTTACTCTCGGCCTTGTTCAAGGTGCGTGATGCGAAGGCGATAGGTTTCTCTTCACCCGAAGGCATGATGTGGGATATGACTGCTCCCACACCATATGGTGATGCATCACATGCTAGCTGCATGGGTAGCTTTGGGTCGAAGTGTGTCAGGGCCTCCGAATTCAGCAATGCTTTCTTTGCTTGGGCGAAAGCTTCGTTGCACAGTTCAGTCCATTTCCATGTTTTGCCTTGACATAGCAACTGATGTAAAGGCTTCAGCAATGTTGCTAAGTCTGGAATAAACTTCCCATAGTAGTTAAGTAGCCCCAGAAATGAACGTAACTGGCTCACATTCTGGGGTGCTGGGGCCTCCACGATCGCCTTGACCTTTGGCGGCGCCTTATGCAGGCCAGTAGCGTCAATCACATGCCCCAGGTACTCAACTGAAGACTGAAAGAATTCACATTTGTCTTTACGAACTCTGAGTCCGTACTCTTTCAGTCGTTGTAGTGTCGCATCCAAGTTCAGAAGATGATCCTCCTCATTTGTCCCAGTGACAAGGATGTCGTCCAGGTAGCACTGGACTCCTGGCAGTCCACTCAAAATCTGATCCATTGCCCTTTGGAATAGAGCAGGGGCCGACGTAATTCCAAACGGAAGGCGGCAGTACGTGTATAGCCCCTTGTGTGTCACAATTGTCAGCAGCTCCTTTGATTTGTCATCGACATGCATTTGTAGATAAGCCTGGCATAAGTCTATTTTGCTGAACTTTTGCCCTCCGGCCAGGCCCGTAAAAAGATCATCAATGAGGGGAAGAGGGTACTGTTCCGCAGACAGCACCGGGTTAATAGTCACTATAAAATCCCCGCAGATTCGAACAGATCCATCCTTTTTCAGGACAGGAACAATGGGTGTGGCCCATTTGCTCACGCTCACAGGCTCCAGGACTCCATTCTCGACTAAGGCCTCCAAGTTAGCCTCAACTTTTGGCCTAATTGCATAGGGTACAGGTCGGGCTTTGTGAAACTTCGGCTTGCTGTCAGGTTTAATGTCCAGTCTCACGCTGATCTTTTTCATGCTCCCAAGTTCCCCATTGAAGAGTTCTGCATGTTTGTTTAACACTGCAGTCAGACCTGACTCCCCTTTTGACATCATGCGGACTGCAGGCCAGTCCAGCGTGATTTTCTCTAGCCACGCACGTCCCAGTAGCGATGGATAATTTCCCTTTACCACATATAGTGGCAGTTTTGCAGTCTGTCCGTTCAATTTAACTGTCACCTCAATGACGCCTCTCATGGCCACAGGTTCGCTGGTATACGTCTTTAGCACAATGTTTGTTGGCTGAAGGGTAAGATGCTTTAGCATTTTGTTGTAGACAGTGTCTGAAACAAGGGACACAGCCACGCCTGTGTCCACCTCCATCCGCACTGATTGTCCCTCCACCAGTGGTGACACCCAGTAGCCATTTGAACTGCCTGCAACCGTCAGTATGTGCACCTCTTCCTCCTCAGAGGTGTCGCTCCCCTCTGTTTTGCTTGTTCCATCATACTGCACTGAATGAACACTCTTTTTCCTCTCTTGTCCAAATACAGACATTGTGCTTCCATGCTTCCCAGCTCTGCCTGTTCTTTTTTTACCTCTACAGGCGCGTTCAATGTGACCCTTTTTGCCACAATTTCGGCATTCCAGCTCCATACACCAGCAGTCATTAGCGTGATGGCCCGTTTTCCCACAACGGTAACATGTGCCGTTCCGCGCACCTTTAGGCTCAGATGACACCTTGTGAACTCTCCCTGTTGAACTCAACTGGTGAGCCTCCTTTTCCGCCATCCCCATGGAGACACTAACTTCAATGGCCTTTTCAAGAGTAAGGTTGTCCTCAGTAAGAAGGCGCTTCAGTGTGGCTGCATTTTGCAGACCACACACAAGTCTGTCTCTAATGGTGTCATTCAGCACCTCCTTGAACTGGCAGTGTTCCGACAACCTTTTTAAAGCAGCAATAAACATCGTCACTGATTCCCCCTCCTCTTGATTCCGTTTGTGAAATCTAAATCTCTCAGCAATAACCAGAGGTTTTGGTGAAAAATGTGCTCCAAGAATTTCCACTAGTTGCTTATATGTTTTAGTTCCTGGCTTATCTGGCTGCACGAGGCTGCGAAGTAAATTGAAAGTCTTCGGCCCGATTACACTCAAAAAGGTAGGCACGACCTTTTCATTTGCCACCGCATTCGCCAATACAAAATAGTCAAAACGTTCCGTATATGCGCTCCATTGCTCCACATTTTCATCAAAATCACTGATGTTTCCTAATATAGTAGCCATCTCACGTTTCAAATTAAATTTTCTGTTTACTCACTGCACCCGTAACGTACGCAGATTCATCCACGCCTCGTTGCCACTTGTTGTGTCGGTACCTTTCTACCTAGACACAATTTAGGACTCAGAACTCAGAGATTCAAACATGAAGTGCTTTATTGGAAGGAAAGGAAGTTCTGGCAAGTTCCAAACAAAGAGAGCTAAACTTAACCGAGAGAATACCCAACCATTTATCTCCTGTGACAGCGCCACCACAGGTGGGAGGAGAACACTCAATAGAACACACAATACATAACAGAAGGGGTGAGACTTTCCAGGGCACAACACCTCCTCAGGTTTCAGTGAAACAGTTGCTTGGACCTCACAACAGGGAGACCCCCGCCTGGCCATTTCCTCTCCTTTCCCCAGGTGGTCTGGCTAAGGCTGCCAGAGGAAGAACATGCATTTAAATGTTAGTCAGAACATGCCAGTACGTGAATCCACAGTAAACTACCAACCTATCTCCGGTCCAGAGCTTCAGTTAATGGATCAGAACTCCGGCCTCCACCTGTGTATTTTTTAGCTGCTGCTGAGCTGGTTGTGATTTTATAATTTCCGTTAAAGATTGCTACCGTTGGTTGTTTTTAGTTGAAGCGACTCCTAGTTATGTTGATTATTGACACAGCTGCCAGTGGCTTGGGTTGAGAGGGCAACGAGCTGCTTCTCAGTCATGTTGTTGAGTGTTCTAGGCTGGCTGCAGTTGTGTACAGGACCAGTCCCCGGCCTAGCCTGCTTCTGCACAACACTCGACCAGCTCAGTCAGGGCCAGGCCTAGGGCAGGGGTGCACTCGAGCTGTGCTAGTGGGCCGGGCCAGGCAAAATAAAGGATGTCCTTCCTCACAGCGGCAACAAACCCCCGGGTGTTGCTCCCACTGGTCACCAGTGGGGGCCCAGGGAGATATATCTGGTCTTATAAGAATGGTTGCTGTGGGATAATAGATGATAACAATAGGGTAGGAATCAGCCCAAGATTGGAGTTATGGTGCATCATTGTAGAGCATCCCACATTACACATTACACGCAGCACGGTGGCATAGTGGTTAGCACTGTTGCCTCACAGCGCCAGGGACCCGGGTTCGAATCCGGCCTCGGGTGACTGTCTGTGTGGAGTTTGCACATTCTCCCCGTGTTTGCGTGGGTTTCCTCCGGGTGCTCCGGTTTCCTCCCACAGTCCAAAGATGTGCGGGTTAGGTTGATTGGCTATGATAAATTGACCCTTAGTGTTAGGGGGATTAAATACGTGGGGTTACGGGGATAGGGTGGGATATGTGTTGGTGTAGGGGTTACGGGGATCGGGTGGGATATGTGTCGGTGCAGGCTCGATGGGCCGAAATGGCCTCTATCTGCACTGTGGGGTTTCTGTGATTCTGTGAACAGCGACTACACTTCAAAAAAGTGCTTCAGTGGCTGTAAAGTGCTTTGGGTCGCCGGTGGTAGTGAAAGGCGCTATAGAAATGCAAGTCTGTTGTTCTTTCAGAGGAAGAGCTTCACTTCCCGATGCATCTTAACTTAAAGAAATGAGAAAGAATTTCATCTCACTCCTTGATGAACCAAAAAGTTTGAAAGAAAAAATAAGAATGGTGTTAAAACCAAAACACACGAGCAAGGTGCTGATTATCCATCATTGCATTTACCTTGGAGTGAAGAATTCTTTATTCCTGATTTCACCGTCATGCTGGCCTGTAATAGAAGCAAAGTTGCACCTTATTCTCTGTCTCATTGAGAGGTGGTGCCAGTAGGAACTGTACTGCAGATTGTATTTTATCTTCTACATTTTAAAAGCATGATCATTTTCATCAGCTAGATTTTATTGTATAAATTAATTTCTACAATTTACGTCCCCTCACTCGCTCATTGACTTATGTCACAACATTCTTTGCATTTCATTGATCTAGAACAGTAACTGACCCGCAGACTATCACATTGATCTATGGGCCATGTTGCACTGAATCATTGCTCTCAAAAGATATTGTTTAGTGGTGATATATTGATGTAGAACAACATTAAACTGCCAGATGTTATGTGGCTCTATAATAGTATTAAATTGTCCTAAAACAACATGGATTATATTTTGCAGGTGTCACAATGCTCCAGAGCAATGCACTTCACTGGGTAATATTACTTTATTACACTGAGTGGGATCAAATTAGTCTAGAACGGTACGTTACACGATACTGGGCCACATTACTCTACAGTATTTACACTGCGATCACAGTGATCTGGGGCAGTGTGTATTTATGTAGACTGTGTGGAACCACATTGAGCTAGACCAGTACTTGTCACTTTGACCTAGAACAGTTGATGACACTGTATGGGAGCAAAACAACATATTTAAAAAGGGTCACCCAGCAAAGAAAGAAAAGAAAGAAAGAAAGACTTACAAACATACAAATTAGGAACAGCAGTCGGCCCCTCGAGCCTGCTCCGCCCCTCGGCTCCTCGAGCCTGCTCCGCCACTCGTCCCCTCGAGCCTGCTCCGCCACTCGTCCCCTCGAGCCTGCTCCGCCACTCGTCCCCTCGAGCCTGCTCCGCCCCTCGGCTCCTCGAGCCTGCTCCGCCCCTCGGCCCCTCGAGCCTGCTCCGCCACTCGTCCCCTCGAGCCTGCTCCGCCACTCGGCCCCTCGAGCCTGCTCCGCCCCTCGGCCCCTCGAGCCTGCTCCGCCACTCGGCCCCTCGAGCCTGCTCCGCCACTCGACCCCTCGAGCCTGCTCCGCCACTCGTCCCCTCGAGCCTGCTCCGCCACTCGGCCCCTCGAGCCTGCTCCGCCCCTCGGCCCCTCGAGCCTGCTCCGCCACTCGGCCCCTCGAGCCTGCTCCACCACTCGACCCCTCGAGCCTGCTCCGCCACTCGACCACTCGAGTCTGCTCTGCCATTCAATAAGATCATGGCTGATCTGATTACTCCACATTCCCACCTACCCCGATAACCTTTCACCCCCTTGCTTATCAAGCCTCACATCACAGGTCACAGAATCACAGAAACCCCACAGTGCAGATAGAGGCCATTTCGGCCCATCGAGCCTGCACCGACACACATCCCACCCGATCCCCGTAACCCCACATATTTAATCCCCCTAACACTAAGGGTCAATTTATCATAGCCAATCATCCTAATCAGTTGGGAAAATGCTGGAATCTATTATAAAGGATGCAATAACTGGGAACTTAGAAACTAATAGTAAGATTTGGCAGAGTCAACATGGATTTATGAAAGGGAAATCCTGTTTAACAAATCTATTGGAGTTCTTTGAGGATGTAACTGGTGGAGTAGACAAAGGGGAACTGGTAGATGTGGTGTATTTGGATTTTCAGAAGGCCTTTGATAAGATCCCACACAAGAGGTTGGTGAACAAAATTAGGGCACATGGAATTGGGAGTAATATACTAGTGTGGCGGAGCCACTAAAGGACTCAGATCATTTGTATATAATTCCCTTTAACAACATGTTAGCTACAGCCTGAGTCTGTATCTTTATTTATACTGTTTACTTGTACAGAGCGTGATTACTTTAACAGCGCGGGTAAACGCGATGACGTCACGCCGTTCATCACGTGATCCCCCACTAGCGGGAAGAACGTGATGACGTGATGACGTCAACCACGGGACCACCCTAGCAGTCCTCATGGAGCCTCCGAACTGAGCAGACCTACACTCGATGTTCTCCTGTAGTTACTTGTTTAAACCTGTTAGTTTCCATTAAACTTCGTTTTGTTTGATCGCCTGAGTGGACCTCAGTCTTTGGATAGGAACTAGACATTCCTACATTGGTGACCCCGACTTTTGCGAATGGTTTTCGCAGAAGATACTCAACATGGAAACGAACGCCGCTACCTTGAAGCTACCACAGTTCTGGGAGCAACAACCAGCCGTGTGGTTCATCCAGGCTGAAGCCCAGTTCGCCATCAGGGACATCATTGCGGATCAGACATGTTATTATTATGTGGTCTCCGCCCTCAACAGCGCCACAGCCTCGCGGATCGTCAGCCTACTTGGTAGTCCGCCTACTGATCGCAAGTATGACACGTTAAAGGTGCGGTTGCTACAGGTCTTCGGGCTCACGAAGTCAGAGCGCGCCCGCCGGCTGCTCACTATGCCCGGCCTCGGGGACCCCAAGCCGTCCGAGCTCATGAGCCAAATGCTCACGCTCCTCGGTTCCGAACCGGAATGCTTCCTCTTCAGGGAGCTATTCCTCAGCCTACTACCGGAGCAAGTTCAGGCTGCCCTAGCCAGGTCCGAAGTCACAGACTGCGCAGAGCTGGCTGCCGAAGCGGACAAGATCTTCGCGGTGACACAGCAGTACAGCGCTGCCACGAGGCACCCATCCCCCACAGACGCTGCTCCAGCTCCTCAATCAGCGGGGTTGTGCTTCTACCACGCCCGTTTTGGCGCGAAAGCAAGATGCTGCCACCCTCCCAGCAGTTTTTCGCTCAAAAAAAACATCTACAGCAACCCTGGTGAAAGAGGACTGGGTCTGACGAGCGCCCCGCGGCTGCGATGGCAATCGGAAATTCGGGAAAGCTTCTCTTCATCACCGACTCCCTAACTGGTCGACGTTTCCTTTGCGACACCGTGGCACAGTGTAGCATCCTACCTGCGTCACATCTCGATATACAAGCTGGGGGCCACGGCCCCTCCCTCGAAGCGGCTAATGGTGCGGCCATTCGGACCTTCGGACAGCGGCGGGTCCAGGTGTGTTTCGGCGGCCAGCGCTTCCACTGGGAATTCATCACGGCCAAAGTCTCGCAGGCCATCCTCGGGGCGGATTTTTTGTGTGCCAACGGCCTCCTGGTCGATGTCAGGCACCGCCGGTTGATCAATGCGGCCACGTCCACTCCATCCCGTGACACCGCGGTAACGCCGTGCCGCTCACTGTCTCCTGTGCGTTCCCACCTCCAGATGACTTCACTCGCCTCCTCGGAGAGTTCCCAGATCTGACCAGGCCCACTTTCTCCTCCTCGGCCACTAAACATGGTGTAGAACATCACATCACCACTACCGGCTCCCCGGTTTACGCACGGGCCCGACGACTCGAACCCGGCAAGCTCGCGGCTGCGAAAGCAGAGTTCGACACGATGGAGCGGCTGGGGATTATTCGCCGGTCGAATAGTCCTTGGTCTTCGCCTCTCCACATTGTTCTGAAACCCGGTGGCGGACGGCGGCCATGCGGTGACTACCGACGCCTGAACGCCGCCACTACTCCTGATCGGTACCCGATCCCGCATATTCAAGATTTCTCGGCCCATTTGGCGGGAAATACCTTTTTTTCAAAAGTCGACCTCGTCCGTGGTTACCACCAGGTCCTCGTGCACCTGCAGGACATCCCGAAGACCGCAGTCATCACCCCATTCGGCCTGTTTGAATTTCTACGGATGCCGTTTGGCTTGAAGAACGCTGTACAGGCTTTCCAGCGCTTGATAGACTCCGTGCTTCGGGACCTAAAATTCATCTTCGTCTACCTTGACGACATCCTCATCGCCAGCTCTAGCAAAGAGGAGCTCCTCTGCCATTTGCGCACCCTCTTTACACGCCTCAGTCAACACGGTTTGATTATCAACCCGGCCAAATGCCAGTTCAGCCTGCAGCGGATTGATTTCTTGGGCCATCGCATCACATCAGACGGCGCAATTCCCTTACAGACGAAGGTCGAGGTGGTTACATCTTTCCCGCGCCCGCAGTCCATCAAGGCCCTACAGGAGTTCCTCGGGATGGTCAATTTTTATCACCGGTTTATCCCTAAGGCGGCTCTGCTTATGCAGCCCTTGTACGAGGCCCTCAAGGCCAAGTCCGGTAAGGGTCCGATCAACTGGAAGGCCGAGATGGACCGGGCGTTCGTCGACACCAAAGGCGCCTTGGCCAATGCAACCATGCTGGCGTACCTGCTTCCAGGTGCCACCATTGCCCTTACCACTGACGCATCGCACTACGCAATCGGCGCAGTGCAGGAACAATGGGTGAATGGGACGTGGCAACCGCTGGCGTTTTTCAGCCGTCAACTACGGCGAAACGAAAGAAAGTACAGCACTTTCGACCGGGAGTTGCTGGCCCTTTTTCTAGCCATCCGCCATTTCCGGTTCTTACTAGAGGGACGTCCATTCACGGCTTTTGTAGACCACAAGCCACTAACGTACGCTATGGCCAAGACCGCCGAACCGTAGTCAGCTTGGCAACAATGTCACCTGACGTTCATTTCAGAATTCACCACGGACATTCAGCATGTGTCCGGCAAAGACATCCTGGTGGCGGATTGCCTCTCCCGCGCGACTGTTCACGCAGTCCAACTCGGAATCGACTTTGCCCTCATGGCTGCGGATCAAGCCTCGGACCCGGAGACCCAAGCATACAGGACCAGCCCCTCTAGCTTCCAAAGCGGCCGATGTCAAATTCCATGCCGCAGGCATCACGTTACTTTGCGACGTCTCCATGGGAGCTCCCCGCCCTATCGTACCAGTCGCCTGGTGCCGAAAAGTGTTCGACGCCATACACGGGTTGTCACACCCTGGCATGAAGGCCTCGCTGTAGTGTATGTAACGTTCCACCTTTAAGAGAACTATTTTAAGGGTTGCACTACTTTATCTTGGCTACTGTATACTGTAATACCGGTGGTGACCACACCGGTATATAAGTGCTGTGTAAGGATTTATTGGGCAGATTCGCCCTGACCTTCGAATAGTAAAGTCCTGTTAAAGTTACTCTTGTAGTCTGTGTATTAATTCGCCATATAACACACAGACTTTACAGTGGCGACGAGTTCGATCTTACCCTGCGGCAGCGATACATCCGAAGCAGTTAACGAGCGGCGAGAAGAGGCATCCGCCCTCGTCGTTCTGCTGAGAGAAGACTCGAGTCTGCAGAGCAAGGAAGAAGAAATAATTCAGACACGAAGCCTTCCATCAGCAACAGGCAGTGATCGTCCCTTCTGTCACGGTGGTGAGTGAGCCGATCAGCCACGAGAAGCAAGTCGGCCACGTTGACTGTGAGTAGGGGGGAAATAAAAAGAAACGGAGGATAAGGGCGGTGAACTCGACCACGGTCGGGGGAAAGGAGCCGGACAGAAGTCGGGGCCAGAGATGCTGAGACTGGGGCAGCATAGGGCATGGAAGCCGCGGTACAAGCGGGAACGCAGCCGGTGTGAGAGACCGGGCTACGAGCGGGAACGCAGCCGGTGTGAGAGACCGGGCTACAAGTGAGCTGGGAGACGCAACAGCGTCGGGAGACAGCTCGACCACGACCGGCAAAAAAGGCCGGGCAGCTACCGAGGCCGCGAGGCGCTGCGACCGGGATCGTAAGGCGCGGGAAAAAAAAAATAATAAAACCACGGAGAACTCAGCCGCAGCCGGGGGAGGAAAGGACCGGACTGCGAGAGGGCTGGGGAGGCGCGATTGAAAGCCGCTGAGGGAGAGACAGAGCCCGAGCGAGCGGGAGAGCTTCAGAATAAACTGAAGCCGGCGCGCAGGCTGCGAAACCCGAAAGCCAGCGGTCGTCGCCCGAGGGCAAAGCTTACCCCCCGCCAGAGGAAGACAAGCGCGGGAAACCGCCATCCTCGGAGGCGGGGAAGAAGATAAGCGCGGGAAACCGCCATTTTTGAAAAAAAAAGTTAAAAAGTAAAGAAAAATTTCGTTGTTGTTCTCAGAAAGATTGTGAAGATGCCTAAGCATGGTAACATCAACGATTTCGATTCCGATGTGGAAGATTGGGCCACGTATGTAGAACGCATCGAGATATATTGTAAGGTCAATAAGATAGCAAATTATGATAAAGCTCTAACCTTACTAAACTCAATGGGTGCGAAGACATACGGGCTATTGAAGCATCTTCTATCACCAGCTAAACCGGCGGATCAGTCTTTCGCTAATATTGTTGCTGTCCTGAAGGATCATTTGAACCCCACACCGCTGATGTTAGCGGAACGATCTAAATTTTACATGAGAACGCAACTAAAAGAGGAAAGCAACGCGGAGTACTTGGTTGAACTGCGTAGGCTAGCAAAATACTGTCAGTTTGGGGAAAATCTGACAGAGGCACTGAGAGACAAGTTCGTGTGTGGGATGTTGAAGGAAGAAACACAAAAGCGACTGCTCGAAGAGAACGATCTTACACTTGATAAGGCTGTCCTTATTGCAGCATCGCACGAAGCCGCAGCGAGAGGCACGGCGGAAATGCAGCTGAAGACAGAGGCACTCAGCGTGGATCAAATGACTTCGGGTACAACGAAATGTTATCGTTGTGGGAAGACAACACACGACCAGAACCAATGCTGGTTTAAAAACCAGGAATGTAGAAAATGTGGCAAGCTGGGTCACATAGCTAAAGTATGCCGGTCAGGAAAGAAGACCAGCAACAATAAGTCACCGCAGAAGAAGTACAGAAAGGTACATAAGGTGACTGTGAAGAGTTCAGATGAACAGAATTCGGATTCAGACTCCAACAGCAAGGAACTGGGTAGTCTGAGGATTCACAATGTGAGTAAGGAAACTGACCAACAAACTATCTGGGTCACACTACAGATTGCAAAAGTCCAAGTGAAGATGGAAGTGGACACCGGATCGGCGTTGACGGTCATGAATAAGCAAGATTACAAAAAGTTATTCAAACATATTCCCCTACGGGATACGGAGATAGTATTGCAGACATACACGGGGCATAAAGTATACCCCATCGGAAAGATAAAAGTCAAGGTGAGACACAATGGCAAAGAACACCAAGGAATGGACATATATGTACTACCCGAGGGAGGTCCACCACTTCTGGGGCGGGAGTGGATCAGGAAAATAGAGATAGACTGGCACTCCCTAAACACAATGACGGTAGATTCCGGAAAGAAAGATGTCAAACCTGAACGACTGTCCAGAATATTGGACGAGGCTAAAGAGGTATTCCAGCAGGGACTGGGAATACTGAGAGGAATTAAGGCAAAAATCAAGATTGCAGAACATGCAAGCCCAAAATTTTTCAAAGCCAGATCGGTACCTTACGCGATACGACCTGCTGTGGAGGCAGAACTGGAAGAGCTTGAACGTTCAGGGGTACTGTCTAAGGTGGACTGGAGTGAGTGGGCCACGCCCATTGTTCCCGTCATGAAGCCTTCGTCGAGTAACAAGCCAGGGGGACCAGGAAAGGTCCGCATCTGCGGAGACTTCAAGATCACAGTTAATCCGGTGCTTCACACGGTACAATACCCGCTTCCGCGGATTGAGGATATCTTTGCTTCATTGTCTGGTGGGAAACACTTCACCAAGATAGACCTGGCGCAAGCATACTTACAGATGGAAGTTGAGGAAGAGTCGCGCCAGTATCTCACAATCAACACGCACAGAGGCTTGTATCGATATAATAGACTGGTTTTTGGAGTGGCTTCGGCTCCAGCAATTTGGCAGAGGGCCATGGAGCAGGCCTTACAGGGTATTCCAAGCACTCAGTGTTACTTGGACGATATCCTGATTACGGGAGAGGACAAGGAGGAACACCTCACAAATTTGAAACTGGTGCTCACCAGGTTGAAGGAATATGGCCTTCGAGCTAACCGCCAGAAATGTGAGTTCTTCCAGAAACGGATCTCGTACTGTGGTCATGTCATTGACCAAGAGGGGCTGCACAAGTCACCTGAAAAGATCGAAGCTGTCGTGAAGGCCCCCGCTCCGGAAAATGTATCACAGTTGAGGTCGTTTCTGGGGTTGATTAACTATTACCATAAGTTTCTGCCAAATCTATCCATGGTGCTGCACCCGCTGAATGCTCTGTTGCGGAAAGAAGTACCATGGAAGTGGAGCGAGGACTGTAAGAAGGCCTTTCGCAAAAGCAAGGCATTGATCACCTCTGAGGAAGTGTTGGCTCACTTCAATCCAACGCTACCTCTTCGTCTAGCTTGTGATGCTTCCCCTTATGGTATTGGAGCAGTACTCTCGCACAAGTTGCCAAATGGCTCGGAAAGGCCAGTCGCATTTGCATCCCGATCATTGACCTCCGCTGAGCGCAATTATGCTCAGATAGATAGGGAGGCTCTCAGCCTTGTGTGGGGAGTAAAGAAATTCAATCATTACCTGCAGGGCAAGAAGTTTACATTGCTGACAGACCACCAGCCGTTGGTATCCATATTCAACCCTAACAAGGCCGTTTCCACTATGACAGCGCAAAGGCTACAGAGGTGGTCCGTTTTACTAGGGGCACACCAATATGACATCGAATAAGAACATAAGAAATAGGAGCAGGAGTAGGCCAATCGGCCCCTCGAGCCTGCTCCACCATTCAATAAGATCATGGCTGATCTGATCCTAACCTCAAATCTTCTATCACTCTGCATCCACCCGAACCCATGTGATCTCCCGGGAGAGGCGAAAAACCAGATAAAGACCCAATGGCCAATTTGGGAGAAAAAAATCTGGGAAATTCCTCTCCGACCCATCTGGGCGATCGAAATTCTTCCAGGAGATCACTCTGTCCCTATATTTTCTACAGTACTTCCCTTCTGTAAAAGCGATCTCCACCCCAGCCAGGAACAGGAATAAAACCATCTCCTGAAATCTAACAGAATTAGAACACAGTAGGAGCAGAACAAGGCTACACGGCCCCTGGGCCCGCTCCACTACCCACAGGGCCATGACCATTCCGAACCCAGACTCATGTCCAATTTCCTGCCCGTTCCCCGTAACCCTTTATTCCCTTTACTTCTAGGAAACTATCTATTTCTGTTTTAAATTTATTTAATGATATAGCTTCCACAGCTTTCTGGGGCAGCAAATTCCACAAACCTACCACCCTCTGAGTGAAGAAGTTTCTCCTCATCTCAGTTTTGAATGAGCAGCCCCTTATTTTAAGATTATGCCCCCTAGTTCTAGTTTCACCCATCATTGGGAACATCCTCACCGCATCCACCCGATCAAGCCCCTTCACAATCTTATATGTTTCAATAAGATCGCCTCTCATTCTTCTGAACTCCAATGAGTAGAGTCCCAATCTACTCAACCTCTCCTCATATGACCACCCCCTCATCCCCGGGATTAACCGAGTGAACCTTCTTTGTACTGACTCGAGAGCAAGTATGTCTTTTCTTAAGTATGGACACCAAAACTGTATGCAGTATTCCAGGTGCGGCCTCACCAATACCTTGTACAACTGCAGCAATACCTCCCTGTTTTTATATTCCAACCCCCTAGCAATAAAAGCCAACATTCCATTGGCCTTCTTGATCACTTGCTGCACCTGCATACTAACTTTTTGAGTTTCGTGCACCAGGACCCCCAGATCCCTTTGTACTACAGTACTTTCCAGTTTCTTGCCATTAAGATAATAACTTGCTCTATGATTTTTCCTGCCAAAGTGCATAACTTCACACTTTCCAGTATTGTATTCCATCTGCCAAATCTCTGCCCACTTACTTAGCCTGTCTATGTCCCTTTGCAGGTTTTTTATGTCCTCCTCACTCATTACTTTCCGTCCCATCTTTGTATCATCTGCAAACTTTGATATGTTACACTCGGTCCCCTCCTCCAAATCGTTAATATAGATTGTAAAGAGTTGGGGACCCAGCACTGACCCCTGCGGAACACCACTAGTTACTGGTTGCCAATCTGAGAACGAACCATTTATCCCAACTCTCTGCTTTCTGTTAGAGAGCCAATCCTCCACCCATGCCAGAATATTACCCCCAATCCCGTGATTTTTTATCTTGAGCAATAATCTTTTGTGTGGCACCTTGTCAAATGCCTTTTGGAAGTCTAAATACACTACGTCCACTGGTTCCCCTTTATCCACCCTGTATGTTACTTCCTCAAAAAACTCAAGCAAATTTGTTAAACATGACTTCCCCTTCATGAAACCATGCTGAGTTTGCCCTATTAAATTGTGTTTATCCAAATGTCCCGTTACTGTCTCCTTAATAATGGACTCTAACATTTTACCAACCACAGATGTTAGGCTAACAGGTCTATAGTTTCCAGCCTTCTGCCTACTACCCTTTTTAAATAATGGTGTTACATTAGCAGTTTTCCAATCTGCCGGGACCTTTGCTGAGTCCAGTGAGTTTTGGAAAATTATTACCAATGCATCCACAATCCCTACCGCTACTTCCCTCAAGACCCTGGGATGCAAGCCATCAGGTCCAGGGGATTTATCCGCCTTGAGTCCCATTATTTTACCAAGTACCACTTCCTTAGTGATTTTAATTGTATTTAGTTCCTCCCCCCCTAGAGCCCCCTGTTTGTCCAGTGTTGGGATATTCTTAGTGTCCTCTACTGTAAAGACTGATACAAAATAATTGTTCAGTGTTTTTGCCATCTCCATGTTTCCCACCATTAATTTCCCGGTCTCATCCTCTAAGGGACCAACATTTACTTTAGCCACCCTTTTTCTTTTTATATAACTATAGAAACTTTTACTGTCTGTTTTTATATTTTTTGCTAATTTACTTTCATAATCTATCTTCCCTTTCTTAATCAAAAGGTCCAAACAGCATGGAAATGCTGATGGGTTATCGCGCCTACCGTTGCCAGTGGTAGAAGAGGCGACTACAGTGGACCCAGTGGAGATGTTCCACTCAACCATAGTGGAATGTCTACCAGTAACAAATTCTATGATCGAAAAGGAAACAAGAAATGACCCGACTCTCTCACGAGTCTACGATTTAACGGTGGAGGGATGGCCAGCACATGGCGAACCAATGTTGCCAGCATTTTCGCAAAGAAGAGAACAGCTGTCAGTGTGCCGAGGAACCTTGATGTGTGGATCTAGAGTGGTGATTCCACCCAAACTCCAGCATAAAGTGCTAAAGGAGCTTCACGAGGGGCATCTGGGTGGAGTGAAAATGAAGAACCTAGCCAGAGCGTTTGTGTGGTGGCCAGGTATTGATGGAGACATCGGAGAAATAACCAAGAGCTGTCTAGGATGCCAGAAGGTCCAAAACGCCCCACCACAAGCTCCTCTGCATCCATGGGAGTGGCCCTCATCTCCATGGCAAAGGGTACATATCGACTTTGCTGGTCCATTTATGGACTCAATGTTTTTAATCGCGGTGGATGCACACTCCAAGTGGCCGGAGGTAATAAAGATGTCCTCCACCACCATGGAAAAAACCATCACAGTATTAAGGACCATATTTGCCAGGAATGGGCTGCCGGAACAGATCTGTTCTGATAATGGACCGCAATTTGTGTCCGAAGAATTCAGGAAGTTCTTAAAAAGCAATGGGGTTAAGCACTACACGTCCGCCCCATACCACCCCACCACCAATGGCTTAGCTGAAAGGTTTGTCCAGACCTTCAAGAAGGCCATAAAGGCCATGGGTAATGAAGACATAAATCTACAACATAAGGTAGATAACTTCTTGTTGGCGTACAGGAATGCAACACATGCGGTCACAAACCAAACTCCCGCCATGATGTTTTTCAATAGAAGACTAAGATGCCGGCTGGATTTGATTAAGCCAAACGTCAGAAGGGACGTAGAGAACCGGCAATTTCAAGGCATGAATGAAAGGCCAACTAGAACCTTCCAGATAGGTCAACAAGTTTTGGCCCGGGACTACCGTACCGAGAAATGGCAGCCTGGAACTATTGGAAAAAGGCTAGGACCGCTGATGTATACCGTGGACATTGGTGAAAGCATAATAAGGCGCCATGTTGACCAGATCATAGAGTCATCCACAAAGGGCCAACCTACTCCACAACTCTATACACCTAATGTTGAAGCAGAGATACCCAGAGCATCTACCTCCGATCCGGTAATACTGGAATCAGATGAACCTGACACTGTCCTTCAAGCAGAATCGACCTTGCCAGAAGAACCTACTACACCACCGAAAACTACTACACCACCGAGGCGTTATCCGGACAGAGTCAGGAAGCCTCCAGAGAGACTGAATCTGTGAACTGTTTTACATAAAGTTGTATATATGTTATGATGTTATATTAATGGGAATACTGTTAACCTAAAAAGGGAGGATTGTAGTGTATGTAACGTTCCACCTTTAAGAGAACTATTTTAAGGGTTGCACTACTTTATCTTGGCTACTGTATACTGTAATACCGGTGGTGACCACACCGGTATATAAGTGCTCTGTAAGGATTTATTGGGCAGATTCGCCCTGACCTTCGAATAGTAAAGTCCTGTTAAAGTTACTCTTGTAGTCTGTGTATTAATTCGCCATATAACACACAGACTTTACACTCGCAAAGGCTGATGTCGTCAAAATTCGTCTGGCGGGGTATGCACATGGATGTCCACGACTGGGCCAACACCTGCGTGGTCTGCCAAAAGGCCAAGGTAAAGCTCCATTGGCCACTTTCGCTGTTCCGGAGCGTCGATTCGACCACGTGAATGTGGACCTCGTGGGGCCGCTTCCACCTTCTCAAGGTTTTACACACATCCTCACAATGGTAGACCGCACCACTAGATGGACAGAGGCAGTTCCTTTGGTTTCCACCACTTCGGCAAACGTAGCCAGAGCTTTCATCTCCTCTTGGGTTGCTCGTTTCGGGGTACCGGCGGACATCTCTTCCGATCGTGGACCGCAGTTTTCCTCTGAGCTCTGGAACGCTGTGGCTCAGGGGCTCGGCACCAAACTACATCGCACCACCGCCTATCATCCACAGGCGAACGGCCTGTGCAAGCGATTCCACTGGTCGCTCAAAGCCGCTCCGCGGGCCAGTCTTCAAGGCACGGGATGGGTGGACAGACTTCCCTGGGTCCTTTTGGGTCTTCGCACGGCACCCAAAGAAGATTTACAATCGTCCTTGGCGGAACTCGTATATGGCCAGCCACTACGAGTACCAGGGGATTTCCTCCCGTCTCCAACAGAGCCATGGTCCGCATCCCAGCAACTTGTCAGCCACCAGGAAGTGGCCAGATGTTTCGCTCCAGTGCCTACATCGCATCACGGCTTACAGAGCTCCCACGTCCCAACTGAGCTGAAAAGCGCCGAGTACGTGTTTATCCACCACGACGCTCACCGAGACCCGCTCAAGCCTCCTTACACTGGTCCCTTCTGCATCATAGAGCCGGGAGACAAATCCTTTTCGGTCAATATCGGAAGTAAACCGGACCACATTTTGGTTGACCAGTTGAAGCCGGCACACTTAGACCTGGACCGCCCAGTCGAGATCGCCCAACCGCCAAAACATGGCCGACCGCCCACAGTCGCCGTGCCAGATCCACCACAACCGCCCGCCAGCTCGACCACCAGCTTCCACTCCAGGGTTACAGAAGTCGCTCGGACAGGCTTGTCAGGCCTCCTCGCCATCTCACTTTTGCTGTTAAAGACAATTCTGGGGGGGCGCATGTGGCGGAGCCACTAAACGACTCAGATCATTTGTATATAATTCCCTTTAACAACATGTTAGCTACAGCCTGAGTCTGTATCTTTATTTATACTGTTTACTTGTACAGAGCGTGATTACTTTAACAGCGCGGGTAAATGCGATGATGTCACGCCGTTCATCACGTGATCCCCCACTGGCGGGAAGAACGTGATGACGTCATGACGTCAACCACAGGACCGCCCGAGCAGTCCTCGTGGAACCTCCGAACTGAGCAGACCTACACTCGATGTTCTCCTGTAGTTACTTGTTTAAACCTGTTAGTTTCCATTAAACTTCGTTTTGTTTGATCGCCTGAGTGGACCTCAGTCTTTGGATAGGAACTAAACATTCCTACACTAGCATGGATTGAGAATTGGTTAACAGACAGAAAACAAAGAGTAGGGATAAATGGGTCTTTTTCAGGATGGCAGGCTGTGACTAGTGGTGTACTTTTACAGCTCCTGTATACTGTAGTACCGGCAGTGACCACACCGGTATATAAGCTTTGCGCATGCCTCTGTACCCCCAGTCTAGAGACTACCCTCCTCCAGTAAAGACCTGTTATTTGTTAATGTACAGCATCCGTGTAATTATTTAATAATAGCATATCCACTGAACCACGGATCCAACAGTGGCGACGAGTGTCGATTCGAATCTACCTGCAACATAAAAAAATATATATATATAGTCGAGGCCAGGATCACGGGCGTCGACCACGAGCAACCGCCCAGCAGTCAGGCAGAGATCCAACTTCGCAGGGGAGGCTGTGGAGAGCCGGGCTTGGTTCCCCAGCCACAACGAGCAGTAAGAGACCAACGACAGGTCCAGTGCAGACCCTTCCCGAGCAGCGGCGGCTGGAGCCGATCGACGGCGGAGAGAGAGCCGAGCAGCGTCGACGAGGTAAGACAGAGGGTGAAGAGCGCAGGGCGCAGCCGGGGGTTGAACACCGAGCGGCGTCGAGGAAAATAAAACAAACCGGAGAGAGAGAGGGAAAGAAACAGCCGGGTTCTAGACTGAGCAGCGTCGAAAAATATAAAAAGAAGAACACGCAGAGCACAGCCAGTGCTCACAGGCTGAACAGGGTCCACGGGGCGAAGAAAGGGGAGACGCCATTGAGCCGCGGAGAAGAAGGAAGAGCGCGGGAGGCGCCATTGAGCCGCAGAGAAGGAAGAGCGCGGAAGACGCCATTGAGCCGCGGAGAAGGAAGAGCGCGGGAGACGCCATTTTTAGAAGCCGCAGCGGAGAAGAAGGGCGAGCGCGGGAAGGAAGGAAAGCGCGGGAGACGCCATTTTGTGCCAGTGGAGAAAAAGGGGAAGTGCAGGAGGCGCCATTTGTGATAGTTAACGCACACACAAGGATGCCAAACAGTGGCAGTATCTCTACATTCGACAATGAAGTCGAAGATTGGGCGACATATGTGGAACGTATTGAGGTGTACTGCAGGGCAAATGAAGTGCCAGATGCTAATAAAGCACTGGTTCTGTTAAATTCCATGGGTGCAAAAACTTATGGGTTACTGCGAAATCTAATAACCCCAGAGAAGCCGGTAAACAAGAATTTTGAAAGCATAGTAGAAATCCTACAGGATCACTTAAACCCGACACCGCTGCTGATAGCAGAACGATTTAAGTTCCATAAAAGGAACCAACACAAAGATGAAAGCAATGCTGAGTACCTAACGGAACTGCGCAAGCTATCGAAACACTGCCAGTTTGGAGCGGGACTAGCAGACACGTTAAGGGACAAGTTTGTGTGTGGGCTACAAAGTGAAGGAACCCAGAAATGGCTTCTATCAGAAAAGGACCTTACGCTGGACAAAACTTTCAGTATGGCAGTATCACACGAAGCAGCCGCAAGGGGCGCTGCAGAGATACAACGGAGACCGCAAGAATATGGCACCAATGAAATGTCCTATGGAACAGGGAAATGCTATCGCTGCGGCAGAACAACACATGACCAGAAAGATTGTTGGTTCAAGGACCAAGTGTGCAGACAGTGTGGGAAAGCAGAACACGTAGCAAGAGTCTGCAGGTCTGGGAAGAAAACCAACAGTAAGAAATCTCCACAGGAGAAGTACAAAAAGGTACACCAGGTGATGGACAGTGGTTCAGACGAACAGAAAAGTGACACAGACTCCGGAAGCAAGGAGCTGGGTTGTCTGAAACTACATAAGGTAACCGAAATGGAGGATCACCAGACTATCTGGGTTACACTCAAGATAGACGGAGTCCAAGTGGAAATGGAATTGGACACAGGGTCAGCTCTAACAATCATAAATCAAAGAGACTACAAGCGGCTATCTTCACACATACCCTTGAAAGCTACAGAGATTGTCTTGAAGACGTATACGGGGCAAAAAGTCTACCCCAAAGGAAAAATAAGGGTGAAAGTGACATATTAAAGGCCAGGAAATACCTAAAATGGATATATATGTATTGCCAAATGGTGGACCACCACTGCTAGGACGTGAATGGATCTGGAAGATACAATTAGATTGGCATTCCATACAGGCACTGAAGGTTGAGGCCAAAAAGGATGACGACGTCACACCTGGACGACTGTCAAAAATGCTAACTGACGCAAAAGAAGTGTTCCAGGAGGGACTAGGAACACTAAAAGGAATAACAACAACGATTAAAATAGAGGAAAATGCAAGCCCAAAGTTTCTGAAGGCCAGACCAGTGCCTTATGCGATCAGACCAGCTGTTGAAGCAGAGCTGGAAGGGTTGGAATGTTCAGGAGTACTGTCCAAAGTGGACTGGAGCGAGTGGGCTACACCCATCATTCCTGTAATGAAGAGGTCGTTGAGTAATACGCCTGGGGAACCAAAGAAGGTCCGCATCTGTGGGGATTTTAAGGTGACAGTGAACCCAGTCCCTCACACGGTGCAATGTCCGCTTCCACGAATTGAGGATATTTTCGCCTCGCTAGCTGGAGGTAAACGCTTCACCAAAATTGATCTAGCCCAGGCGTACTTGCAAATGAAGGTAGAAGAAGCTTCGAAACATTACCTTACGATCAACACTCATAAAGGTCTCTATCAATACAACCAGCTGGTGTTTGGAGTAGCCTCGGCTCCGGCTATCTGGCAAAGGGCTATGGATCAGGTCCTGCAAGGGATTCCAGGGACCCAGTGTTATTTGGACGACATCTTGGTCACGGGCGAAAATGACGGTGATCACCTCGCCAACTTGGAGAAGGTGCTCACCAGGTTAAAGGAGTATGGGCTACGAGCTAATCGCCACAAGTGCGAGTTTTCCCAGAAACAGATCTCGTATTGTGGCCACGTCATCGATGAAGAGGGGTTACATAAGTCCCCTGACAAAATTGAGGCAGTAGTCAAGGCTCCAGCACCGGAAAATGTGTCACAACTGAGGTCGTTCCTCGGGCTGGTAAACTACTACCACAAGTTCTTACCAAATTTGTCTACGGTATTACACCCGCTGAACACCCTACTGCAAACAGGGGTACCATGGAAGTGGGATGACGAACGTAGACGAGCTTTCCAGAAGTGTAAAGAATTGATCACATCAAAAGAGGTGTTGGCCCATTTCAACCCAGCACTACCAATTCGTTTGGCATGTGATGCATCACCCTACGGTATTGGAGCGGTGCTGTCGCACAAATTCCCAGACGGGTTGGAGAGGCCAGTAGCCTTTGCGTCTCGGTCACTAACCTCAGCCGAGCGCAACTACGCTCAGATTGACAGGGAGGCCCTCAGCCTAGTATGGGGAGTAGAAAAATTCAACCACTATCTGCATGGGCAGAAGTTCACCTTGCTGACTGACCACCAACCACTTGTCTCCATCTTTAATCCTAAGAAGGGCGTTCCAGTGATGACTGCACAGCGGTTACAAAGATGGTCCCTGTTTCTAGGGGCGAATCAATCATATGAAATAGAATATAAAGGCACGAAACAGCATGGGAACGCTGATGGGCTATCGCGCCTGCCACTGCCTACTGTGGAGGAAGCACCAGCAGTGGACCCTATCGAGATATTTTATTCGTCAATAATTGAACGATTGCCAGTAACAAACGCGGATATAGAGAAGGAGACCCGCAATGATCCGACGCTGTCACGGGTATATGAATTGACGGTGAGGGGATGGCCAACACATGGCGACTCACTGTTGCCAGCATTCTCATCCAGAAGAGAACAGCTGTCAGTATGCCAGGGGACAGTGATCTGTGGATCCAGAGTGGTGATTCCACCCAAGTTAAGGGAGAGAGTGCTAAAGGAGCTACATGAAGGTCATCTGTGGGGAGTGAAAATGAAAAGCCTTGCTAGGGCTTATGTGTGGTGGCCGGGAATCGATCAACAAATCGAAGACATAAGAACATAAGAAAATAAGAAATAGGAGCAGGAGTAGGCCAATCGGCCCCTCGAGCCTGCTCCGCCATTTAATAAGATCATGGCTGAGCTGATCCTAACCGCCAATCTACTATCACAGAACCATCCCCTGAATCTAACAGAATTAGACACACGAAATAGGAGCAGGATCAGGCTACACCGCCCCTGGGCCCGCTCCGCTACCCACAGGGCCATGGCCGATCCGAACCTAGACTCATGTCCAAATTCCTGCCTGCTCCCCGTAACCCTTAATTCCCTTTACTTCAAGGAAACTGTCTATTTCTGTTTTAAATTTATGTAATGATGTAGCTTCTACAGCTTTTTGGGGCAGCATATTCCATGGACCTACCACCCTCTGAGTGAAGTAGTTCCTCCTCATCTCAGTTTTGAAAGAGCAGCCCCTTATTCTAAGACTATGCCCCCTAGTTCTAGTTTCACCCATCATCGGGAACATCCTCCCCGCATCCACCCGATCCAACCCCTTCACAATCTTATATGTTTCAATAAGATCGCCTCTCATTCTTCTGAACTCCAATGAGTAGAGTCCCAATCTACTCAACCTCTCCTCATATGTCCATCCCCTCATCCCCGGGATTAACCGAGTGAACCTTCTTTGTACTGGCTCGAGAGCAAGTATGTCTTTTCTTAAGTATGGACACCAAAACTGTATGCAGTATTCCAGGTGCGGTCTCACCAATACCTTGTACAACTGAAGCAATACCTCCCTATTTTTATATTCTATCCCCCTAGCAATGAAAGCCAACATTCCATTGGCCTTCTTAATCACTTGCTGCACCTGCATACTAACCTTTTGAGTTTCGTGCACCAGGACCCCCAGATCCCTTTGTACTTCAGTACTTTCCAGTTTCTTGCCATTAAGATAATAATTTGCTCTACGATTTTTCCTGCCAAAGTGCATAACCTCACACTTTCCAGTATTGTATTCCATCTGCCAAATCTCTGCCCACTTACTTAGCCTGTCTATGTCCCCTTGCAGGTTTTTTGTGTCCTCCTCACTCACTACTTTCCCTCCCATCTTAGTATCATCTGCAAACTTTGATATGTTACACTCGGTCCCCTCCTCCAAATCGTTTATATAGATTGTAAAGAGTTGGGGACCCAGCACCGACCCCTGCGGAACACCACTAGTTACTGATTGCCATTCTGAGAATGAACCATTTATCCCAACTCTCTGCCTTCTGTTAGATAGCCAATCCTCTATCCATGCCAGAATATTACCCCCAATCCTGTGATTTTTTATCTTAAGCAATAATCTTTTGTGTGGCACCTTGTCAAATGCCTTTTGGAAGTCTAAATACACTACGTCCACTGGTTCCCCTTTATCCACCCTATATGTCACTTCCTCAAAGAACTCCAGCAAATTTGTCAAACATGACTTCCCCTTCATAAAACCATGCTGACTTTGCCCTATTAAATGATGATTATCCAAATGTCCTGTTACTGTCTCCTTAATAATGGACTCCAAAATTTTACCTACCACAGATGTTAGACTAACCGGTCTATAGTTTCCAGCCTTCTGTCTACTGCCCTTTTCAAATAAGGGTGTTACATTAGCAGTTTTCCAGTCTGCTGGGACCTTTGCTGAGTACAGGGAGTTTTGGAAAATTATTACCAATGCATCCACAATCCCTACCGTCACTTCCCTCAAGACCCTAGGATGTAAGCCATCAGGTCCAGGTGATTTATCCGCCTTGAGTCCCATTATTATACCGAGTACCACTTCCTTAGTGATTTTGATCGTGTTTAGCTCCTCCCCCCCCTATAGCCCCCTGTTTGTCCAGTGTTGGGATATTCTTAGTGTCTTCTACTGTAAAGACTGATACAAAATATTCATTCAGTGTTTTTGCCATCTCCATATTTCCCACCATTAATTTCCCGGTCTCATCCTCTAAGGGACCAACATTTACTTTAGCCACCCTTTTTCTTTTTATATAACTATAAAAACTCTTACTATCTGTTTTTATATTTTTTGCTAATTTACTTTCATAATCTATCTTCCCTTTCTTAATCAATCTTTTTGTTATTTTTTGCTGTCTTTTAAAGTTTTCCCAATCCTCTATCCTCCCACTAGATTTGGCTACCTTATATGCCCTTGTTTTTAGTTGAATACTATCCTTAATTTCTTTACTTAGCCACGGATGGCTGTCTTTTCTTTTACACCCTTTTCTTCTCAGTGGAATATATATTTTTTTGGAAGTTGTAAAATAACTCCTTAAATGTACACCACTGATCATGTATCGTCTTACCCTTTAATCTATTTTCCCAATCCACTCTACTCAATTCCGCTCTCATACCTTCATAGTCTCCTTTATTCAAGCTTAGCATGCTTGTTTGAGATCCAACCTTCTCACCCTCTAATTGAATATGGAATTCAACCATGTTATGGTCACTCATTCCAAGGGGGTCCTTTACTAGGACATTTTTAATTAATCCTGTCTCGTTACACAGGACCAGATCTAAGGTTGCTTGCCCCCTGGTCGGTTCAGTTACATACTGCTCAAGAAACCCATCCCTAATACACTCAATGAACACATCCTCAAGGCAGCCCTGCCCAATTTGATTTGTCCAATTAATATGATAGTTAAAATCCCCCATAATTATAGATGTTTCCTTATTACAAGCCTCAACTATTTCCTGATTGATACTCCGTCCAACATAGTTGCAACTGTTCGGAGGCCTATAGACTACGCCCACTCGTGTTTTTTTCCCCTTATTAGTCCTTACCTCCACCCAAACTGTTTCATTATCCTGATCTTTTGACCCAATATCATTTCTCTGTATTACAGTGATTCCTTCCTTTATTAACATAGCCACCCCACCTCCCCTTCCTTCCTGCCTGTCCTTCCTGATCGTTAAATAACCTGGTATGTTTAATTCCCAGGCATTGTCACCCTGCAGCCATGTTTCTGTAAGACCTAACTAAGAGCTGCTTAGGATGCCAGAAGGTCCAAAATGCACCACCACATGCCCCTCTACACCCATGGGAGTGGCCCTCCTCTCCATGGCAACGGCTGCATATTGATTTCGCTGGTCCATTCATGGACTCAATGTTCTTAATAGCAGTGGATGCTCATTCAAAGTGGCCTGAGGTGATAAAAATGTCTTCAACCACTACAGAGAAAACGATTGCAGTCCTACGGACCATATTTGCCAGAAACCGTTTGCCAGAGCAGATTTGCTCTGATAATGGACCACAGTTTGTGTCCGACGAGTTCCAAAAATTCATGAAAAGGAACCTCCGCCCCGTATCATCCAGCCACAAATGGATTGGCTGAGAGGTTCGTACAAACCTTTAAGAAGGCGATAAAGGCCATGTGCGATGATGAAATTCCACTACAGCATAAGATGGACAATTTCTTATTAGCCTACCGAAACGCGACACATGCAGTTACCAACCAGACCCCAGCCATGATGTTCTTTAACCGAAGGTTGAGATCTCGTCTGGACTTGCTCAGACCAAATGTGCGAAGAAATGTTGAGGACAAACAATTCCAGCACATCAATGAGAAGCCGACAAGGAGCTTCAATGTAGGGCAACCAGTCTTGGCCCGTGACTATCGAACAGAGAAGTGGCAACCCGTAACGATATGTACAAGGCAGGGGCCATTAATGTACACAGTGGATGTCGGGGAGAACATTGTGAGATGCCACGTCGATCAGATCTTAGCGTCACAGGAACACGTCAACCCCATGTCTCGAGTACCTGGGGATGAACCCGACATACCGGTAGCATCTACTTCAGGCCCAGTAGCAGTGGAACCTGATGAAAAGGGGTCAGAATCGCCTCTGCACCAAGAACAAGAACCTCTGGAAAGGCGCTATCCCGAAAGGGTCAGGAAGCTGCCCCAACGACTGAATCTATAAATGGACTTTTGTTGTTTAATGTACATGTTGAAATGTTAATTGTTATTTGAATATTAGGGGTATTACTAATCTAAAAGGGGAGGAATTGTAGTGTATGTGCCTTTAAGTCAGAACTACTTTTACAGCTCCTGTATACTGTAGTACTGGCAGTGACCACACCGGCATATAAGCTTTGCGCATGCCTCTGTACCCCCAGTCTAGAGACTACCCTCCTCCAGTAAAGACCTGTTATTTGTTAATGTACAGCATCTGTGTGATTATTTAATAATAGCATAGCCACTGAACCACGGATCCAACAAGTGGGGTACCGCAAGGATCGGTGCTTGGGCCCCAGCTATTCACAATCTATATCAATGATTTGGATGAGGGGACTAAATGTAACATTTCCAAATCTGCTGATGATACAAAGCTAGGTGGCAGTGTCAGTTGTGAAGAGGATGTGAAGAAGTTTCAAGGGGATCTTGACAGGCTTAGTGAGTTGGCGAGAACATGGCAGATGGAATATAATGTAGATAAATGTGAAGTTATCCACTTTGGTAGAAAAAACAGAAAGGCAGAGTATTTCCTAAATGGTGAAAGACTGGGGAATGCAAATGCTCAAAGGGACCTGGGTGTCCTTGTACATGAGTCACTGAAAGTGAATGTGCAGGTGCAGCAAGCCATTAGGAAGGCAAATGGTATGCTGGCCTTCATTACAAGAGGATTTGAGTACAGGAGTAAAGAAGTCTTACTCCAATTATATAGGGACTTGGTGAGACCACACCTGGAGTACTGTGTACAATTTTGGTCTCCTTACCTAAGGAAGGATATACTTGCCATAGAGGGAGTGCAACGAAGGTTCACGAGGTTGATTCCTGGGATGGCGGGACTGTCGTACGTGAAGAGATTGAGTAAATTAGGCCTGTATTCTCTTGAATTCAGAAGAATGAGAGGGGATAGCATTGAAGCATACAAAATTATTACAGGGTTTGATAGGGTGGATGCTGGGAGAAAGTTTCCCTTGGCTGGGAATCTAGAACCAGGGGCCACAGCCTCAGGATAAAGGGCAGGCCATTCAGGACTGAGATGAGAAGAAATTTCTTCACACAGAGGGTGGTGAATCTTTGGAATTCTCTACCCCAGAGGGCTGTGGAGGCTCAATCATTGGATATATTCAAAACAGAACTCGATAGATTTCTGACTAGTAAAGGCATCAAGGGATATGGCGATAGGGCTGGTGAATGGAGTTGAGGCAGAGGATCAGCCATGATCTCATTGAATGGCGGAGCAGGCTCGAAGGGCCGAGTGGCCTCCTCCTGCCCCTATTTCTTATGTTCTTATGTTATAGACTCTGCTTCTACTGCCCTCTGAGGAAGAGAGTTCCAAAGACTCATGACTCTCTGGATTTATATAGCACCTTTCAGGACCTCAGGGCGCCCCAAAGTGCTTTAAAACCAATGAAGTACTTTTGAAGTGTGGTTACTGTTGTAATGTAGGAAATGCAGCAGCCAATTTGTGCACAGCAGGATCCCACAACCAGCAATGAAATAAATGATCAGGTGATCTGTTTTTAGGTGTTGATGATGGGATAAATACAGGGGCCTCAGTTAAACTACTCACCGACAGAGCGGCCCCTCGACAGTGCCGCACTCCCTCAGTACTGCCCCTCCAACAGTGCCGCACTCCCTCAGTACTGCCCCTCCAACAGTGCCGCACTCCCTCAGTACTGCCCCTCCAATAGTGCCGCACTCCCTCAGTACTGCCCCTCCAACAGTGCAGCACTCCCTCAGTACTACCCCTCCGACAGTGCCGCACTCCTTCAGTACTGCCCCTCGACAGTGCCGCACTCCCTCAGTACTACCCCCCCGACAGTGCAGCACTCCCTCAGTACTGCCCCTCCGACAGTGCCGCACTCCCTCAGTACTGCCCCTCCAACAGTGCAGCACTCCCTCAGTACTGCCCCTCCAACAGTGCCGCACTCCCTCAGTACTGCCCCTCCGACAGTGCCGCACTCCCTCAGTACTGCCCCTCCTACACTGCAGCACTCCCTCAGTACTGCCCCCCCAACAGTGCCGCACTCCCTCAGTACTGCCCCACAACAGTGCCGCACTCCCTCAGTACTGCCCCTCCAACAGTGCAGCACTCCCTCAGTGCTGCCCCTCCAACAGTGCCGCACTCCCTCAGTACTGCCCCCCAACAGTGCCGCACTCCCTCAGTACTGCCCCTCCAACAGTGCCGCACTCCCTCAGTACTGCCCCTCCGACAGTGCAGCACTCCCTCAGTACTGCCCCTCCAACAGTGCCGCACTCCCTCAGTACTGCCCCTCCGACAGTGCCGCACTCCCTCAGTACTGCCCCTCCAACAGTGCCGCACTCCCTCAGTACTGCCCCTCCAACAGTGCCGCACTCCCTCAGTACTGCCCCTCCAACAGTGCAGCACTCCCTCAGTACTGCCCCTCCAACAGTGCCGCACTCCCTCAGTACTGCCCCCCCCGACAGTGCAGCACTCCCTCAGTACTGCCCCTCCAACAGTGCCGCACTCCCTCAGTACTGTCCCCCCGACAGTGCCGCACTCCCTCAGTACTGCCCCTCCAACAGTGCCGCACTCCCTCAGTACTGCCCCTCCAATAGTGCCGTCCTCCCTCAGTACTGCCCCTCCAACAGTGCCGCACTCCCTCAGTACTGCCCCTCCAACAGTGCCGCACTCCCTCAGTACTGCCCCTCCAACAGTGCCGCACTCCCTCAGTACTGCCCCTCCAACAGTGCAGCACTCCCTCAGTACTGCCCCTCCAACAGTGCAGCACTCCCTCAGTACTGCCCCTCCAACAGTGCCGCACTCCCTCAGTACTGCCCCCCCCGACAGTGCAGCACTCCCTCAGTACTGCCCCTCCAACAGTGCCGCGCTCCCTCAGTACTGCCCCCCCCGACAGTGCCGCACTCCCTCAGTACTGCCCCTCCAACAGTGCTGCACTCCCTCAGTACTGCCCCTCCAACAGTGCCGCTCTCCCTCAGTGCTGCCCCTCCAACAGTGCCGCACTCCCTCAGTACTGCCCCTCCAACAGTGCCGCACTCCCTCAGTACTGCCCCTCCAACAGTGCCGCACTCCCTCAGTACTGCCCCTCCAACAGTGCCGCACTCCCTCAGTACTGCCCCTCCAACAGTGCAGCACTCCCTCAGTACTGCCCCTCCAACAGTGCAGCACTCCCTCAGTACTGCCCCTCCAACAGTGCCGCACTCCCTCAGTACTGCCCCTCCAACAGTGCAGCACTCCCTCAGTACTACCCCTCCAACAGTGCCGCACTCCCTCAGTACTGCCCCTCCAACAGTGCCGCACTCCCTCAGTACTGCCCCCCCGACAGTGCCGCACTCCCTCAGTACTGCCCTCCGACAGTGCCGCACTCCCTCAGTACTGCCCCTCCGACAGTGCCGCACTCCCTCAGTACTGCCCCTCCGACAGTGCAGCACTCCCTCAGTACTGCCCCTCCAACAGTGCCGCACTCCCTCAGTACTGCCCCCCCAACAGTGCCGCACTCCCTCAGTACTGCCCCTCCAACAGTGCCGCACTCCCTCAGTACTGCCCCTCCGACAGTGCCGCACTCCCTCAGTACTGCCCCTCCGACAGTGCAGCACTCCCTCAGTACTACCCCCTTCAACAGTGCCGCACTCCCTCAGTACTACCCCTCCAACAGTGCCGCACTCCCTCAGTACTGCCCCTCCAACAGTGCAGCACTCCCTCAGTACTGCCCCTCTGACAGTGCCGCACTCCCTCAGTACTGCCCCTCCAACAGTGCCGCACTCCCTCAGTACTGCCCCCCGGACAGTGCCGCACTCCCTCAGTACTGCCCCTCCGACAGTGCCGCACTCCCTCAGTACTGCCCCTCCAACAGTGCCGCACTCCCTCAGTACTGCCCCTCCAACAGTGCCGCACTCCCTCAGTACTGCCCCTCCAACAGTGCCGCACTCCCTCAGTACTGCCCCTCCAACAGTGCCGCACTCCCTCAGTACTGCCCCTCCGACAGTGCCGCACTCCCTCAGTACTGCCCCTCCGACAGTGCCGCACTCCCTCAGTACTGCCCCTCCAACAGTGCCGCATTCCCTCAGTACTGCCCCTCCAACAGTGCCGCACTCCCTCAGTACTGCCCCTCCAACAGTGCAGCACTCCCTCAGTACTGCCCCTCCAACAGTGCAGCACTCCCTCAGTACTGCCCCTCCAACAGTGCCGCACTCCCTCAGTACTGCCCCTCCAACAGTGCAGCACTCCCTCAGTACTGCCCCTCCAACAGTGCAGCACTCCCTCAGTACTGCCCCTCCAACAGTGCAGCACTCCCTCAGTACTGCCCCTCCAACAGTGCCGCACTCCCTCAGTACTGCCCCTCCAACAGTGCAGCACTCCCTCAGTACTGCCCCTCCAACAGTGCAGCACTCCCTCAGTACTGCCCCTCCAACAGTGCCGCACTCCCTCAGTACTGCCCCTCCAACAGTGCAGCACTCCCTCAGTACTACCCCCCCGACAGTGCCGCACTCCCTCAGTACTGCCCCCCCCGACAGTGCAGCACTCCCTCAGTACTGCCCCCCCGACAGTGCCGCACTCCCTCAGTACTGCCCCCCCCGACAGTGCAGCACTCCCTCAGTACTGCCCCTCCAACAGTGCCGCACTCCCTCAGTACTGCCCCCCCGACAGTGCCGCACTCCCTCAGTACTGCCCCTCCAACAGTGCTGCACTCCCTCAGTACTGCCCCTCCAACAGTGCCGCTCTCCCTCAGTGCTGCCGCTCCAACAGTGCCGCACTCCCTCAGTACTGCCCCTCCAACAGTGCCGCACTCCCTCAGTACTGCCCCTCCAACAGTGCCGCACTCCCTCAGTACTGCCCCTCCAACAGTGCCGCACTCCCTCAGTACTGCCCCTCCAACAGTGCAGCACTCCCTCAGTACTGCCCCTCCAACAGTGCAGCACTCCCTCAGTACTGCCCCTCCAACAGTGCCGCACTCCCTCAGTACTGCCCCTCCAACAGTGCCGCACTCCCTCAGTACTGCCCCTCCGACAGTGCCGCACTCCCTCAGTACTGCCCCCCCGACAGTGCCGCACTCCCTCAGTACTGCCCCTCCGACAGTGCCGCACTCCCTCAGTACTGCCCCTCCGACAGTGCCGCACTCCCTCAGTACTGCCCCTCCGACAGTGCAGCACTCCCTCAGTACTGCCCCTCCAACAGTGCCGCACTCCCTCAGTACTGCCCCCCCAACAGTGCCGCACTCCCTCAGTACTGCCCCTCCAACAGTGCCGCACTCCCTCAGTACTGCCCCTCCGACAGTGCCGCACTCCCTCAGTACTGCCCCTCCGACAGTGCAGCACTCCCTCAGTACTACCCCCTCCAACAGTGCCGCACTCCCTCAGTACTACCCCTCCAACAGTGCCGCACTCCCTCAGTACTGCCCCTCCAACAGTGCAGCACTCCCTCAGTACTGCCCCTCTGACAGTGCCGCACTCCCTCAGTACTGCCCCTCCAACAGTGCCGCACTCCCTCAGTACTGCCCCCCCGACAGTGCCGCACTCCCTCAGTACTGCCCCTCCAACAGTGCCGCACTCCCTCAGTACTGCCCCTCCAACAGTGCCGCACTCCCTCAGTACTGCCCCTCCAACAGTGCCGCACTCCCTCAGTACTGCCCCTCCAACAGTGCCGCAGTCCCTCAGTACTGCCCCTCCGACAGTGCCGCACTCCCTCAGTACTGCCCCTCCGACAGTGCCGCACTCCCTCAGTACTGCCCCTCCAACAGTGCCGCATTCCCTCAGTACTGCCCCTCCAACAGTGCCGCACTCCCTCAGTACTGCCCCTCCAACAGTGCAGCACTCCCTCAGTACTGCCCCTCCAACAGTGCAGCACTCCCTCAGTACTGCCCCTCCAACAGTGCCGCACTCCCTCAGTACTGCCCCTCCAACAGTGCAGCACTCCCTCAGTACTGCCCCTCCAACAGTGCAGCACTCTCTCAGTACTGCCCCTCCAACAGTGCAGCACTCCCTCAGTACTGCCCCTCCAACAGTGCCGCACTCCCTCAGTACTGCCCCTCCAACAGTGCAGCACTCCCTCAGTACTGCCCCTCCAACAGTGCAGCACTCCCTCAGTACTGCCCCTCCAACAGTGCCGCACTCCCTCAGTACTGCCCCTACAACAGTGCAGCACTCCCTCAGTACTACCCCCCCGACAGTGCAACACTCCCTCAGTACTGCCCCCCCGACAGTGCCGCACTCCCTCAGTACTGCCCCTCCGACAGTGCCGCACTCCCTCAGTACTGCCCCTCCGACAGTGCCGCACTCCCTCAGTACTGCCCCTCCGACAGTGCAGCACTCCCTCAGTACTACCCCCCCCGACAGTGCAGCACTCCCTCAGTACTGCCCCCCCGACAGTGCCGCACTCCCTCAGTACTGCCCCTCCGACAGTGCCGCACTCCCTCAGTACTGCCCCTCCGACAGTGCCGCACTCCCTCAGTACTGCCCCTCCGACAGTGCCGCACTCCCTCAGTACTGCCCCTCCGACAGTGCAGCACTCCCTCAGTACTGCCCCTCCGACAGTGCCGCACTCCCTCAGTACTGCCCCTCCGACAGTGCAGCACTCCCTCAGTACTACCCCCCCGACAGTGCCGCACTCCCTCAGTACTACCCCCCCAACAGTGCCGCACTCCCTCAGTACTGCCCCTCCAACGGTGCAGCACTCCCTCAGTACTACCCCCCCGACAGTGCCGCACTCCCTCAGTACTACCCCCCCGACAGTGCCGCACTCCCTCAGTACTGCCCCTCCAACGGTGCAGCACTCCCTCAGTACTACCCCCCCGACAGTGCCGCACTCCCTCAGTACTACCCCCCCGACAGTGCCGCACTCCCTCAGTACTACCCACCCAACAGTGCCGCACTCCCTCAGTACTGCACTGGAGTGTCAGCCTAGATTTATGTGCTCAAGTCTCTAGAGTGGGACTTGAACCCACAACCTTCTGACTCAGAGTTGAGGGTGCTACCCACTGAGCCACAGCTGATAAAGGCACATGGCTTAAAATAAATATAAAAATAGGTTGAGAAACTTCAGGAATTCTTGGGCCATAATTTGCTGTGGGAGGGGAAGGTTGGGTTAGCATTTCAGTTGAAAGCTGGTAAAGTGCGCAGGTTTGCTGGGAGTGTGGCGGCTGAAAAAGGCAGGTAGACCCCAGGGGTGCGGACCACCCCTCTGGCCGTCTGCCCTTAGTTAGACTTGCCCGTGCATGTTTAGGTTTTTTAATTTTTTGCATGGGCATCTCCTTAATTGTGAAATCAACAGTTCAAGGGCTGAGATGAAGGGCAAATCAGAGAGGGTGAATTCAAGGTCAAATCAGGTACAGAAAGAGAAATAAAGAGGGAAAGAAAGAATGGATTCAGAGAGAGAATAAAGAGACAGAAAGGAAAAGTTTAAAAAAACTTAAATTTAAAATGTTACTTTTAAAATCTCCGACAATAATTAAAACTTGAAGAAATGGGACTCCACTCCAGAGACTTGTAATGGTTCATTTTCAGTGCCAGAGAGGTTGACTGGCAGTAATTAACACTCATCACGTCGTTAAAAGGGTACTTAGACTGAAATGGCCAAGACTTCACTTTTTGTGGTGAGTTTAGTTTGTGTCGACAGTGTAAATACAGCGACATCACGTCATTCAACGTACGTCAATGGTGAGGCAGGCGGCGAGATGCCCTTTACCCAAAGCTAACGGTGGAGTGGCACACCTCGGACAGCAACTTTTGGGTTTCCACGTTTAACCACGCATCTGCCCTCCCCTGAAGTTGCTGTAGCATTTGGGCATTAATAACGAGCATCACTAGCCTCGCCGTTATTTTGACAGAAAAGTATGGGCCAATGAAACCATTGGAATCAAGCGATTCATGAAAGGTTCAGCTTACATCGCCACATATCTCGGCATCAGCAAGTTAATAATTGAAACCAGATACATTTTACTAAAAACTTGGAAATGCTTTCAGATTCTCTGTGGCAAAATAGAGTATTTTGTGACTATATTTGATTCAGGTCACCCTCTCAGTAACATGAAGGGAAAAGAGGAATGTCAGAGGGAAGGAGGAACGGATTTTTATGTTGAAATAATTTTTAAAAAGCAAACGTACTTGTTTTAAATATTCTCCTCCAGATCAGGTACAATATGAGGGCGACAGCAGCATCTATAATGCATATCCCAATCCCCAGCAACAGCCAGAAATACCGACGGATTGGAACCATGGTGGAATCTGGAAAGAAACAAATCAGAACGACATGTCAATAATCAGAACTACCTGATGGAATCGAAATTCCTTTAAGAAAGAAAGACTTGCGTTTCTACAGCACCTTTCATGACCACCGGACGTCTCAAAGTGCTTTACAGCCAATGAAGTACTTTTTGAAGTGTGGTCACTGTTGTAATGTAGGAAACGCAGCAGCTAATTTGCGCACAGCAAGCTCCCATGAACAGCAATGTGATAACGTCCAGATAATCTGGACTGGAATAGGGTGGGGTGGGGGAGGGGTGGGGGTGGGGATAAGAAATAAGAACATAAGACGTAGGAGCAGGAGTCGGTCATTTGGCCCCTCGAGCCTGCTCCGCCATTCAATAAGATCATGGCTGATCTGATCTTGGCCTCAACTCCACTCCCCTGCCCGCTCCCCATAACCCTCGACTCCCTTATTGTTCAAAAATCTGTCTATCTGCACCTTAAATATATTCAATGACCCAGCCTCCACAGCTCTCTGGGGAAGAGAATTCCAAAGATTCACGACCCTCTGAGACAAGAAATTTGTCCTCATTTCCGATTTAAAAGGGTGCCCCCTTATTCTGAAATGGTGCCCCCTAGTTCTAGATTCCCCCACGAGGGGAAACATCCGCTCTGCATCTACCCTGTCAAGCCCCTTCAGAATCTTATATGTTTCAATAAGATCCCCTCTCATTCTTCTAAACTCCAATGAGTATAGGCCCAACCTGCTCAACCTTTCTTCATATGTCAACCCCTTCATCTCCGGAATCAACCTCGTGAACCTTCGCTGAACTGCCTCCAATGCAAGTATATCCTTCCTTAAATACGGAGACCAAAACTGTATGCAGTACTCCCATCCTAATTACTTGCGGTACCTACATAGATACATAGATACATAGAAGATAGGAGCAGGAGTAGGCCATTCGGCCCTTCGTGCCTGCTCCGCCATTCGATGAGATCATGGCTGATCCTTTAATTCAGTATCCCGTCCCCGCCTTCTCTCCGTAACCCTTAACCCCTTTTGCCCGTAGAAATATATCTAATTCCCTCTTAAATATATTTAATGAGCTGGCGTACACTGCCCTCTGTGGCAATGAGTTCCACAGGTTCACCACTCTCTGAGTGAAGAAATTCCCCCTCATCTCTGTCCTAAATGGTTTAGCCCTTATCCTTAAATTATGTCCTCTAGTTCTGTTCTCACCCGCCAAGGGAAACATTCCTTCTGCATCCAGTCTGTCTAGACCTGTCAGAATTTTATACACTTCTATGAGGTCCCCTCTCAATCTTCTAAACTCCAGTGTGTACATCCCTAAACTACATAGTCTCTCCTCATAGGTCATTCCCGCCATTCCTGGTATCAGCCTGGTGAATCGCCGCTGCACCCCCTCCATGGCAAGAACATCCTTCCTCAGATGAGGCGACCAAAACTGTACACAGTACTCGAGGTGTGGTCTCACCAGTGCCCTGTACAGCTGCAGCAAGGTATCCCTGTTCCTGTATTCTAACCCTTTTGCTATGAAGGCCAGCATACCGTTTGCCTTCTTGACCGCCTGTTGCACCTGCATGCTCGCCTTCAGTGACTGGTGTACAAGAACACCCAGGTCTCTCTGTACTTCCCCCTCTCCCAATCTATTGCCATTTAAATAATAATTTGCCCTCCCGTTCCTGCACCCAAGGTGGATAACTTCGCACTTGTCCACATTATAGTGCATCTGCCATTTATCCGCCCAATCGCCCAGTCTGTCCAAATCGCTCTGGAGCTTCCTGGTCTCTTCCTCTGAGCCCACCCCCCCTCCTAGTTTAGTGTCGTCTGCAAATTTGGAAATGCTGCATCCGACTCCCTGATCCAGGTCATTAATGTAAATTGTGAACAGCTGGGGGCCCAGGACAGATCCCTGTGGTACCCCACTTGTTACTGCCTGCCATTCAGAAAATGAGCCGTTTATTCCAACTCTCTGTTTTCTATCTGACAGCCAGTTCCCTATCCACGCCAAAACTTTCCCCTTTATCCCATGAGCCTCAATTTTCCATGCTAATCTTTTATGTGGGACCTTATCGAAGGCCTTTTGGAAGTCCAGGTACACCACATCTACTGGCTCTCCCCCATCTATTCTACCAGTTACTCCCTCAAAAAATTCCAATAGATTAGTCAAGCACGATTTACCCTTTGTAAATCCATGTTGACTCTGTCCTATCCTGTCCCCATTTGCTAAGTGCTCCGCTATTTCATCCTTAATGATGGACTCCAGCATTTTGCCCACAACTGATGTAAGGCTTACAGGTCTGTAATTACCTGCTTTTTCCCTACCCCCCTTTTTGAATAGTGGGGTAACGTTAGCTACCCTCCAATCCATCGGCACTGTTCCCGAGTCTAATGAATTCTGAAAAATCATCCTTAGTGCATCCGCTATCTCTAGGGCCACCTCCTTCAGTACCCTAGGATGCATGTTATCAGGCCCTGGGGATTTGTCCACCTTCAATCCCTTTAGCTTCCTTAACACCATATCCTTAGAGATATTGATTTGCGTCAGTTCCTCCTTTGCCAATGTCCCTATTTTTCCCGATATCCCAGGGAGGTTTTTTGTGTCTTCCTTCGTAAAGACTGACCCAAAGTATGCATTTAGTTGCCCAAACCTGCATGCTAACTTGTTGTGATTCATGTACAAGAACCCCCAGATCACTCTGTACCTCAGCATTTGGTAATCTCTCCCCATTTAAATAATAATTTGCTTTTTTATTTTCCCTACCAAAGTGGATAACCTCGCATTTTCCCACATTATACTCCATCTGCCAGATTTTTGCCCACTCGCTGAGCCTATCTATATCCGTTTGGAGATTCTTTGCATCCTCCACACAACTTGCTTTCCCACCTATCTTTGTATCATCAGCAAATTTGGCTACAATACACTCGGTCCCTTCATCCAAGTCATTAATGTAGATTGTAAATAGTTGAGGCCTCAGCACTGATCCCTGTGGCACCCCACTAGTTACAGTTTGCCAACCTGAAAATAACCCATTTATCCCGACTCTGTTTTCTGTTAGTTAGCCAATTCTCTATCCATGCTAATATATTACCCCCAGCCCCGTGAGCTCTTATCTTGTGTAGTAACCTTTTACGTGGCACCTTATCGAATGCCTTCTGGAAATCCAAATACACCACATCCACTGGTTCCCCTTTATCCACCCTGCTCGTTACATCCTCAAAGAATTCCAGCAAATTAGTCAAACATGATTTTCCTTTCATAAAACCATGCTGACTCTTATGATTTTCTAAATGTCCTGCTACCACTTCCTTAATGATGGACTCCAGCATTTTCCCAATGACAGATGTT
The DNA here is from genome assembly GCF_052327205.1 of Somniosus microcephalus. NCBI lineage: Eukaryota > Metazoa > Chordata > Chondrichthyes > Squaliformes > Somniosidae > Somniosus > Somniosus microcephalus. Next base: position 6,063,479 of record NC_141008.1, read on the forward strand.
AGGCTAACTGGTCGATAGTTGCCTGCTTTCTGTCTCCCTCCTTTCTTAAATAGGGGCGTTACATGTGCGGTTTTCCAGTCCGCTGGGATCTCTCCAGAATCCAGGGAATTTTGGAAGATTACAACCAATGCAGCCACTATCTCTGCAGCCACCTCTTCAGACCCTAGGATGCAGGCCATCGGGTCCAGGGGACTTGTCCACCTTCAGTCCCATTAGTTTGCCTAGTACTTTCTCTCTAGTGATAGTGATTGTTTTAAGCCCCCACCCCAACCCCCACCCCAATAGCCCCTTGATTATCCATTATTGGGATGCTTTTAGTGTCTTCTACCGTGAAGACCGATCCAAAATATTTGTTCAAAGTCTCCGCCATTTCCCTGTTTCCCATTATTAGTTCCACAGACTCATCCTCTAGGGGACCAATGTTTACTTCAGCTACTCTCTTCCTTTTTATATACCTGTAGAAGCTCTTACTGTTTGTTTTTATATTTCTTGCTAGCTTACTCTCATAAGCTATCTTCTCTCTTTTTTCAGTCGTCCTTTGCTGGTTTTTAAAACTTCCCAATCCTCTGGCCTTCCACTATTCTTCGCAACATATATGCTTTTGTTTTCAATTTGATACCATCCTTTACTTCCTTAGTTAACCACGGATGGTTCATCCTTCTCTTAGAGTCTTTCTTTCTCACTGGAATATATCTTTGCTGAGAGTTATGAAATATCTCCTTAAATGTTTGCCACTGCTTTTCTACAGTCTTACCCTGTAATATATTTTCCCAGTCCACTTTAACCAAGTCTGCCTTCATACTTTTGTAATTACCTTTGTTTAAGTTCAGGACACTTGTTTGAGACCTAGCTTTCTCACCCTCAAGCTGAATTTGAAATTCTACCATGCTATGATCACTCTTCCCAAGAGGATCCTTCACTTCGAGATCATTAATTAATCCAGCCTCGTTACACATTACCAGATCTAAAATAGTCTTCTCCCTGGTTGGTTCCACAACATATTGTTCCAAGAAACCATCTCGTATACACTCTAAGAACTCTTCCTCAAGTCTACCTTTGCCAATTTGCTTTGTCCAATCAATATGAAGATTAAAATCTCCCATGATTATTGCCGTACCTTTCTTACAAGTCTCGATTATTTCTTGATTTATACTCTGTCCTACAGTGTGGCTACTATTTGGGGGCCTGTAGACCACTCCCACCAGTGACTTCTTACCCCTATTATTTCTTATCTCCACCCAAACTGATTCTACATCTTGATCTTCTAGGCCAATATCGTTTCTCATTACTGCACTGATCTCGTCCCTTATTCACAGAGCTACCCCACCTCCTTTTTCTTTCTGCCTATCCTTACGAAATGGCAAATACCCCTGAATATTCAGTTCCCAGCCTTGGTCATCTTGCAACCACGTCTCTGTAATGGCTATCAGATCACACCCATTTATTTCTATTTGTGCTGTCAACTCATCTATCTTGTTACGAATGCTGCGTGCGTTCAAATATAGAGCTTTTAATGTTGTCTTTTTACCGTTTTTCCCTACTCTGACCCCTCTTTCTGATGCACTCTTGTGTGTATACGCTCTGTCCCTTCCTGTCACACTCTGGTTATCATTACCCCTATCGCTGCCCTGCACTTTTGCCGTCTCATTTTTCTTTGACTTTTTTAATTTCCGCTCAGCGTATCCCTCTCCCCCACTATTTTGTTTAAAGCTCTATCTATAGCCCTAGTTATTCGATTCACCAGGACACAGGTCCCAGCATGGTTCAAATGAAGCCCGTCACAATGGAACAGCTCCCACTTATCCCAGTACTGGTGCCAGCGCCCCAAGAATCAAAACCAATTTCTCCCACACCAATCTTTGAGCCACTCATTCATCTCTCTGGTCTTATTTAGCCTATGCTAATTTGCACATGGCTCAGGTAGTAATCCAGAAATTATTACCTTTGTGGTTCTGCTTTTTAATTTAGCCCCTAGCTGCTCATGCTCCCTCAACAGAACCTCTTTCTTTGTCCTACCTATGTCGTTGGTACCTACATGGCCCACGACAACTGGATCCTCCCCCTCCCACTCTAAGTTCTTCTCCAGTCCAGAGGAGATGTCCTTTACCCTGGCAACACAGCCTTCGGGACTCATGCTCTTGGCTGCAGAGGACAGAGTCTATCCCCCTAACTATACTGTCCCCTACCACTACCACTTTTCTTTTTGCTCCCCCCACTCGGTGCTGTGGCCAGTTTGGGGTGGGGTAGAAACATAGAAAAATAGGAGCAGGAGTCGGCCATTCGGCCCTTTGAGCCTGCTCCGCCATTCAATACCATCATGGCTGATCCTCTATCTCAATACCATATTCCCGCTCTCTCCACATACCCCTTGATGCGTTTTGTGACTAGAAATCTATTTATCTCCTTAAATATATTCAGTGACTTGGCCTCCACAGCCTTCTGTGGTAGAGAATTCCACAGGTTCACCACCCTCAGTGAAGAAATTTCTCTTCATCTCAGTCCTAAATGTCCTACCCCGTATCCTGAGACTGTGACCCCTCGTTCTAGACACCCCCCCCAGCCAGGGGAAACATCCTCCCTGGATCCAGTCTGTCTAGCCCTGTCAGAATTTTATACATTTCAATGAGATCCCCTCTCATTCTTCTAAACGCTAGTGAATACAGGCCTAGTCAACCCAATCTCTCCTCATACGACAGTCCTGCCATCCCAGGAATCAGTCTGGTGAACCTTCGCTGCACTCCCTCTATGGCAAGTATATCCTTTCTTAGGTAAGGAGACCAAAACTGCACACAGTACTCCAGGTGTGGTCTCACCAAGGCCCTGTATAACTGTAGTAAGACATCTTGCTCCTGTATTCAAATCCTCTTGCAATGAAGGCCAACATACCATTTGCCTTCCTAACTGCTTGCTGCACCTGCATGTTTGCTTTCAGTGACTGGTGTACAAGGACACCCAGGTCCCTCTGTGCATCAACATTTCCCAATCTAGAACCATTTAAATAATACTCTACCTTTCTGTTTTTCCTACCGAAGTGGATAACTTCACATTTATCCATGTTATACTCCATCTGCCATGTATTTGCTCACTCATCCAACTTGTCTAAATCGCCTTGAAGCCTCTTTGCATCCTCCTCACAACTCACAATTCCACCTAGTTTCGTGTCATCAGCAAACTTGGAAATATTACATTTGGTTCCCTCATCCAAATCATTGATATATATTGTGAATAGCTGGGGCCCAAGCACTGACCCCTGCGGTACCCCACTAGTCACCGCCTGCCACCCCGAAAAAGACCCATTTATTCCTACTCTCTGGTTCCTGTCTGTTAACCAATTTTCAATCCATGCCAGTATATTACCCCCAATCCCATGTGCTTTAATTTTGCACTCTTATGTGGGACTTTATCTAAGGCCTTCTGAAAATCCAAATACACCACATCAACTGGTTCTCCCTTCTCTAATCTACCAGTTACATCCTCAAAAACTCCAGTAGGTTTGTCAAATGTGATTTCCCTTTCATAAATCCATGTTGACTTTGTCTAATCCTGTTATCACATCCTTTATAACAGACTCTAGCATTTTCCCTACTACTGATCTGTAGTTCCCTGTTTTCTCTCTCCCTCCTTTTTTAAATAGTGGGGTTACATTTGCCACCCTCCATCCAATCTGCAGGAACTGTTCCATAATCTATAAAATTTTTGAAGATGAGAACCAATGCATCCACTATTTCCATGGCTACCTCTTTTAGTAATCTGGGATGCAGATTATCAGGCCCTGAGGATTTATCAGCTTTCAGTCCCGTTAATTTCTCCAGCGCTATTTTTTTACTAATACTAATTGCCTTTAATTCCTCCTTCTCACTCGACCCTTGGTTCCCTAGCATTTGTGGCAAATTATTTGTGTCCTCTTCCGTGAAGACAGAACCAAAGTATTTGTTTAATTGTTCTGCCATTTCTTGTTCTCCATTATAAATTCTCCTGTTTCTGACTGTAAGGGGCCTATATTTGTCTTCACTAATAAAATACTTGTAGAAGATTTTACAATCCACTTTTATGTTCCTTGCAAATTTACTCTCATACTCTATTTTTCCCCTCTTAATCAATCTCTTGGTCCTTTTTTGCTGAACTCTAAACTGCTCCCAATCCTCAGGCTTGCTACTTTTTCTGGCAACTTTATATGACTCCTCTTTGGATCTAATACTATCCTTAATTTCTTTTGTTAGCCATGGTTGGGCCGCTTTTCACTGAAAACAATGGGGCTGTTGAACATCGAAACAAAGGAATAGGAGGAGGCCATTCAGCCCCTTGAGGCTGTAACTCAGAGCTGGTCTGTGCCTCCACTCCACTTACTGCCTTAGCCCCATATGCCTTGATACCCTTAGCCAACATTATTCAGGGATCACTCTGTGGGATCATTACTAGAGGGCCAATCCTATAGCTGGCCAATTTAACTGATGATATATTGCAAGGATTCTCTTCCCAGTGGCAATGTTCCAGTGGGATGGGACTTCCGCCCTCCCCTGCCCCAACACTGCCGGAACTTCAACCCAATTCCCTGAGTTATCTGATGTGCATGGTGGGCTCCCAGTGGATTCCCAAGAGGGAGCCTGCCATTGCCTGGCTGTTGTGGTGTAGGACCACTGCAGCAGCACCAGGCTGTTAAAGGAGGTCGGAAGAAGCCGAAGTCTACAAGTAAGGTCATTGGGAGCCAGCGTGGAGAGACAGCAGGCTGCGACAGGGCATTCTCCTGCCAGTAGGGAGACCTCAGGGCTCAGTGCAGTTAATGCCACTTCCTGGGACTACCACTACCTTTCCGATAGCGGTCCCGGGAAGCAGCAGGAAGATGGGTGGACAGGAGTGAAGTATGCCAGGGATCCAGGGCCGCAGTCTTCCTCCCCCGCCCTGGTTGCCGTGTGGTGGATGGGGGAGGAAAGGCCAGCACAGCGCAGCGGGGGCTTCCTGAGTCATCCCTCTGAGAATTGTGTTTGGAAAGTCCCAATGTCACACATCTGTAATCACAGACGGTTCCTCTTTTCTAATTGCAGTATGACCCACAACAGGAAGTTCACAGTCAGCCGACTGCAGGGTGGGCTTTCATAGAATTCAACAGATCTGGCCCGAACAGTCTCCATTTGGCACCCGGACATTTTGCATAGAGTGCTCAAAGCAGTACTTCTCTATAAATATGACTGTTGTTTGTCGCCGCAGTTCAATTGCTGTACCGGTCACAGTTTTCAAAGCTGGATCGCTTTTCTCTGGTAAAGAGAAGACTTTGAAGTGTAATCACTGTTGTAATGTAGGGAAACATGGCTGGCAATTTACACACAGCAAGCTCCCACAAACAGAAATGTGAAAATCTGTGTTGGTGATGTTGGTTGCTGGATAAATTAACTCCCCTACTAATCTTTGATTAGAGCCATGGGATCTTTTACATCCACCCGAGAGAGCAGACAGAGCCTTGATTTAATGTCTCATCCAAATGACGGCACATCTCACAGTGCAGCGCTCCCTCAGTACCGCCCCTCTCACAGTGCGGCACTCCCTCAGTACTGCCCCTCCGATAGTGCGGCGCTTCCTCAGTACTGACCCTCCCACAGTGCAGCGCTCCCTCAGTATTGCCCCTTCGACACTCCAGCACTCACTCAGCACTGACCCTCCCACAGTGCAGCACGCCCTCAGTACTGACACTCCCTCAGTGCAGCGCTCCCTCAGTACTGCCCCTCCGACAGTGCGGCGTCCCCTCAGTACTGTCTCTCCGACAGTGCGGCGCTTCCTCAGTACTGCCCCTCCGACAGTGCAGCGCTCCCTCATTGCTGCCCCTCCGACAGTGCGGCGCTTCCTCAGTACTGCCCCTCCGACAGTGCAGCGCTCCCTCAGTACAGACCCTCTGACAGTGCGGCGCTCCCTCCATACTGCTCCTCTGACAGTTCGGCGCCCCCTCAGTACTGCCCCTCCGGCAGTGCAACGCTCTCTCAGTACTGACCCTCCCACAGTGCAGCACTCCCTCAGTAATGATCCTCCGACAGTGCGGCGCTCCTTCAGTACTGCCCCTCTGACAGTGCGGCGCTCCCTCAGTACTGCCCCTCCAACAGTGCAGCGCTCCCTCAGTACTGACCCTCCGACACTCCCTCAGCACTGACCCTCCTACAGTCCAGCGCTCCCTCAGTACTGCCCCTCCGACAGTGCGGCGTTCCCTCAGTACTGCCCCTCCGACAGTGCGGCGCTTCCTCAGTACTGCCCCTCCGACAGTGCAACGCTCTCTCAGTACTGACCCTCCCACAGTGCAGCACTCCCTCAGTAATGATCCTCTGACAGTGCAGCACTCCTTCAGTACTGACCCTCCGACAGTGCAGCGCGCCCTCAGTACTGCCCCTCCGACAGTGCGGCGCTCCCTCAGTGCTGACCCTCCGACAGTGCAGCGCTCCCTCAGTACTGCCCCTCCGACAGTGCAGCGCTCCCTCAGTACTGACCCTCCGACAGTGCAGCGCTCCATCAGTACTGCCCCTCCGACAGTGCGGCGCTTCCTCAGTACTGCCCCTCCGACAGTGCAGCGCTTCCTCAGCACTGTCCCTCCGACAGTGCAGCTCTCCCTCAGTACTGCCCCTCCAACAGTGCAGCGCTCCCTCAGTACTGACACTCCCTTAGTGCAGCGCTCCCTCAGTACTGACCCTCCGACACTCCCTCAGTACTGCCCCTCCGACAGTGCAACGCTCCCTCAGTGCTGACCTTCCGACAGTGCAGTGCTCCCTCAGGTCTGCCCCTCCCACAGTGCAGCATTCCCTCAGTACTGAACCTCCGACAGCGCAGCGCTCCTCAGGATTGACCCTCCGACAGTGCAACACTCCCTCAGTAGTAATCAACTGAGCATTACATATTTAACAGAGAAGGAAAAGGGAAGTCTCTGTTCTCAGGGTTGCTTCTTCTAAACATCTATAGATAGCTGGTCCATACTGGATTAATATTAAGTAGCCTATCATAACAGACTTAGATCTAGCCCCTCTTCTCTCGGCTATTTACTACTATTTACACGTTGGATTTGTCACCTCAGCTGAATTTCTTCATTCATATATCTTCATGGATTGGAGGGTAGCTAATGTTACTCCACTATTCAAAAAAGGTGGTAGAGAGAAAATAGGGAATTACAGACCTGTAAGCCTGACATTGGTAGTGGGGAAAATGCTAGAGTCCATTATAAAAGATGTAATAGCAGAGCACTTGGAAAACAGTGAGAGGATTGGACAAAGTCTACATGGATTTAGAAAAGGTAAATCGTGCTTGACTAAACTACTGGAATTTTTTGAGGATGTAACTGGTAAAATAGATAAGGGAGAACCAGTGGATGTGGTGTATTTGGACTTTCAGAAGGCTTTCGATAAGGTCCCGCATAAGAGATTAGCGTGTAAAGTTAAGGCACATGGGATTGGGGGCAAGGTATTGATTTGGATAGGGAACTGGTTGGCAGACAGAAAGGAAAGAGTTGGAATAAATGGGTCTTTTTCCGAGCGGCAGGCAGTGATTGTTGGGGTACCGCAGGGATCAGTCCTTGGACCCCAGCTATTCACAATATATATTAATGATCTAGACAAGGGAACTAGATGTAATATCTCCAAATTTGCAGACGACACAAAACTGTGTGGGCGTTTGTGCTGTGAGGAGGATGCCGAGAAACTACAGGATGATTTGGACAGGTTGGGTGATTGGGCAGAAGCATGGCAGATGCAATATAACATGGATAAAGGTGAGGTTATCCACTTTGGTGGCAAAAACAGGAAGACAGACTATTATCTGAATGGCAATAGATTGGGAGAAGGGGAAGTGCTATAAGACCTGGGTGTCCTTGTGCACCAGTCGCTGAAGGTAAGCATGCAGGTGCAGCAGGCGGTTAAGAAGGCAAATGATATGTTGGCCTTCGTAGCAAGAGGTTTCGAGTACAGGAACAAGGATGTCTTGCTGCAGTTGTACAGGGCCTTGGTGAGACCACACCTTGAGTATTGTGTGCAGTTTTGGTCGCCTTATCTGAGGAAGGATGTTCTTGCCATGGAAGGAGTTCAGCGAAGATTCACCAGGCTGATACCTGGGATGGCAGGAATGACATATGAGGAGAGATTGGGTCGACTGGGCTTGTACTCACTGGAGTTTAGAAGAATGAGAGGGTATCTCATTGAAACTTATAGAATTCTGACAGGACTGGACAGACTAGATGCAGGAAGGATGTTCCCGATGGCCGGGGAGTCCAGAACCAGGGGTCACAGTCTAAGGATAAGGGGTAGGCCATTTAGGACAGAAATGAGAAGGAATTTCTTCACCCAGAGAGTGGTGAACCTGTGGAATTCTCTACCACAGAAGGCAGTAGAGGCCAATTCATTAAATATATTCAAGAAGGAGTTGGATATATTTCTTGAGGCTAAAGGGATCAAGGGGTATGGGGAGAAGGCAGGGACAGGGTACTGAGTTTGGATGAGCAGCCATGATCTCATTGAATGGCGGAGCAGGCTCGAGGGGCCAAATGGCCTACTCCTGCTCCTATCTTCTATGTTTCTATGTTTCGATAGAGCCAAGGATGTCTGAGCAATGGTGACTTCATTTCTTAAAACACAGGACTGAATTAAGGAACTGCTCAGGTTCTGATTCATAACCGACTCCTTCGAACCACATGAACAGTCGAAAGCTAGGATCGGCAGCCAGACAGAATGTAATGTTTATGGCTTGGTCACAAGCAGACTCTCGAGGCTGGGGCACAGGGCAGTACATGTGAGCTAACAGACTACCGCTCCTACCCAGAAAGTCCAACTCAACCTCTGAACACTTTCAGAAAAAGAAAAAGAACTTGGATGTATATCGAGTCTTTCAGAACCTCAGGAGGTCCCAAAGCTCCCCATTTGGGAAGGTTCTTCTCACTACCCTTTCCCACTTCTGACCAAAACACAAGAGAAAGCTTCTCACCTCGTAGGCAAATCCCACAACTCCTCGACCTCTCTCACTGGGGCAGTCTTTGTGTGAGACTCAGGGAGGGGGGGCGAGGGAGGCTGGGGAATGGGGGCTCGGGGAGAGAGAGAGGGAGAGAGACTGGGGAATGGGGGCTCAGGGAGAGAGAGAGAGAGACTGGGGAATGGGGGCTCGGGGAGAGAGAGAGAGAGACTGAGGAATGGGGGCTCGGGGAGAGAGAGAGACTGGGGAATGGGGCTCGGGGAGAGAGAGAGGGAGACTGGGGAATGGGGGCTCGGGGAGAGAGAGAGGGAGACTGGGGAATGGGGGCTCGGGGAGAGAGAGAGAGACTGGGGAATGGGGGCTCGGGGAGAGAGAGAGGGAGACTGGGGAATGGGGGCTCTGGGAGAGAGAGAGGGAGATTGGGGAATGGGGGCTCGGGGAGAGAGAGAGAGAAACTGGGGAATGGGGGCTCTGGGAGAGAGAGAGACTGGGGAATGGGGGCTCGGGGAGAGAGAGACTGGGGAATGGTGGCTGGGGGAGAGAGAGAGAGACTGGGGAATGGGGGCTCGGGGAGAGAGAGAGGGAGACTGGGGAATGGGGGCTCAGGGAGAGAGAGAGAGAGACTGGGGAATGGGGGCTCAGGGAGAGAGAGAGAGAGACTGGGGAATGGGGGCTCGGGGAGAGAGAGAGGGAGACTGGGGAATGGGGGCTTGGGGAGAGAGAGAGGGAGACTGGGGAATGGGGGCTCGGGGAGCGAGAGAGGGAGACTGGGGAATGGGGACTCGGGGAGAGAGAGAGGGAGAGAGACTGGGGAATGGGGGCTCGGGGAGAGAGAGAGAGAGACTGGGGAATGGGGGCTCGGGGGAGAGAGAGAGAGACTGGGGAATGGGGGCTCGGGGAGAGAGAGAGAGAGACTGGGGAATGGGGGCTCGGGGAGAGAGAGAGGGAGACTGGGGAATGGGGGCTAGAGGGGAGAGAGAGAGAGAGAGAGAGACTGGGGAATGGGGGCTCGGGGAGAGAGAGAGGGAGAGAGACTGAGGAATGCGGGCTGGGGGAGAGAGAGAGAGTGACTGGGGAATGGGGGCTCGGGGAGAGAGAGAGGGAGACTGGGGAATGGGGGCTCGGGGAGAGAGAGAGGGAGAGAGACTGGGGAATGGGGGCTCGGGGAGAGAGAGAGAGAGACTGGGGAATGGGGGCACGGGGGAGAGAGAGAGAGACAGGGGAATGGGGGCTCAGGGAGAGAGAGAGGGAGAGAGACTGCGGAATGGGGGCTTGGGGAGAGAGAGAGAGAGAGACTGGGGAATGGGGGCTCGGGGAGAGAGAGGGAGAGAGAGACTGGGGAATGGGGGCTCGGGGAGAGAGTGAGGGAGAGAGACTGTGGAATGGGGGCTCGGAGAGGTAGAGAGAGAGACTGGGGAATGGGGGCTCTGGGAGCGAGAGAGGGAGACTGGGGAATGGGGGCTCGGGGAGAGAGAGAGGGAGACTGGGGAATGGGGGCTCGGGGAGAGAGAGAGAGAGACTGGGGAATGGGGGCTCGGGGAGAGAGAGAGAGAGACTGGGGAATGGGGGCTCGGGGGAGAGAGAGAGACTGGGGAATGGGGGCTCGGGGAGAGTGAGAGGGAGAGAGACTGGGGAATGGGGGATCGGGAGAGAGAGAGGGAGACTGGGGAATGGGGGCTCGGGGAGAGAGAGGGAGAGAGACTGGGGAATGGGGGCTCGGGGAGAGAGAGAGAGAGACTGGGGAATGGGAGCTGGGGAGAGAGAGAGAGAGAGAGACTGGGGAATGGGGGCTCGGGGGAGAGAGAGATACTGGGGAATGGGGGTTGGGGAGAGGGAGACTGGGGAATGGGGGCTTGGGGAGAGGGAGACTGGGGAATGGGGGCTGGGGAGAGGGAGAGACTGGGGAATGGGGGATGGGGGGAGAGAGAGAGAGAGACTGGTGAATGGGGGCTCGAGGGAGGGAGAGAGAGACTGGGGAATGGGGGCTCGGGAAGAGAGAGAGGGAGACTGCGGAATGGGGGTTCGGGGGGAGAGGGAGAGTCTGGGGAATGGGGGCTCGGGGAGAGAGAGAGGGAGAGAGACTGGGGAATGGGGTCTCGGGGAGAGAGAGAGGGAGACTGGGGAATGGGGGCTCGGGGCGAGAGAGGGGGAGAGAGATTGGGAATGGGGGCTCGGGGAGAGAGACAGGGAGAGAGACTGGGAAATGGGGGCTCGGGAAGAGAGAAAGGGAGAGAGTCTGGGGAATGGGGGCTCGGGGAGAGAGAGAGAGAGACTGGGGAATGGGGGCTCGGGGAGAGAGAGAGGGAGACTGGGGAATGGGGGCTCGGGGAGAGAGAGAGAGACTGGGGAATGGGGGCTCAGGGAGAGAGAGAGAGACTGGGGAATGGGGGCTCGGGGAGAGAGAGAGAGACTGGGGAATGGGGGCTCGGGGAGAGAGAGAGGGAGACTGGGGAATGGGGGCTTGGGGAGAGAGAGAGGGAGACTGGGGAATGGGGGCTCGGGGAGCGAGAGAGGGAGACTGGGGAATGGGGACTCGGGGAGAGAGAGAGGGAGAGAGACTGGGGAATGGGGGCTCGGGGAGAGAGAGAGAGAGACTGGGGAATGGGGGCTCGGGGGAGAGAGAGAGAGACTGGGGAATGGGGGCTCGGGGAGAGAGAGAGAGAGACTGGGGAATGGGGGCTCGGGGAGAGAGAGAGGGAGACTGGGGAATGGGGGCTAGAGGGGAGAGAGAGAGAGAGAGAGAGACTGGGGAATGGGGGCTCGGGGAGAGAGAGAGGGAGAGAGACTGAGGAATGCGGGCTGGGGGAGAGAGAGAGAGTGACTGGGGAATGGGGGCTCGGGGAGAGAGAGAGGGAGACTGGGGAATGGGGGCTCGGGGAGAGAGAGAGGGAGAGAGACTGGGGAATGGGGGCTCGGGGAGAGAGAGAGAGAGACTGGGGAATGGGGGCACGGGGGGAGAGAGAGAGAGACAGGGGAATGGGGGCTCAGGGAGAGAGAGAGGGAGAGAGACTGCGGAATGGGGGCTTGGGGAGAGAGAGAGAGAGAGACTGGGGAATGGGGGCTCGGGGAGAGAGAGGGAGAGAGAGACTGGGGAATGGGGGCTCGGGGAGAGAGTGAGGGAGAGAGACTGTGGAATGGGGGCTCGGAGAGGTAGAGAGAGAGACTGGGGAATGGGGGCTCTGGGAGCGAGAGAGGGAGACTGGGGAATGGGGGCTCGGGGAGAGAGAGAGGGAGACTGGGGAATGGGGGCTCGGGGAGAGAGAGAGAGAGACTGGGGAATGGGGGCTCGGGGAGAGAGAGAGAGAGACTGGGGAATGGGGGCTCGGGGGAGAGAGAGAGACTGGGGAATGGGGGCTCGGGGAGAGTGAGAGGGAGAGAGACTGGGGAATGGGGGATCGGGAGAGAGAGAGGGAGACTGGGGAATGGGGGCTCGGGGAGAGAGAGGGAGAGAGACTGGGGAATGGGGGCTCGGGGAGAGAGAGAGAGAGACTGGGGAATGGGAGCTGGGGAGAGAGAGAGAGAGAGAGACTGGGGAATGGGGGCTCGGGGGAGAGAGAGATACTGGGGAATGGGGGTTGGGGAGAGGGAGACTGGGGAATGGGGGCTTGGGGAGAGGGAGACTGGGGAATGGGGGCTGGGGAGAGGGAGAGACTGGGGAATGGGGGATGGGGGGAGAGAGAGAGAGAGACTGGTGAATGGGGGCTCGAGGGAGGGAGAGAGAGACTGGGGAATGGGGGCTCGGGAAGAGAGAGAGGGAGACTGCGGAATGGGGGTTCGGGGGGAGAGGGAGAGTCTGGGGAATGGGGGCTCGGGGAGAGAGAGAGGGAGAGAGACTGGGGAATGGGGTCTCGGGGAGAGAGAGAGGGAGACTGGGGAATGGGGGCTCGGGGCGAGAGAGGGGGAGAGAGATTGGGAATGGGGGCTCGGGGAGAGAGACAGGGAGAGAGACTGGGAAATGGGGGCTCGGGAAGAGAGAAAGGGAGAGAGTCTGGGGAATGGGGGCTCGGGGAGAGAGAGAGAGAGACTGGGGAATGGGGGCTCGGGGAGAGAGAGAGGGAGACTGGGGAATGGGGGCTCGGGGAGAGAGAGAGAGACTGGGGAATGGGGGCTCAGGGAGAGAGAGAGAGACTGGGGAATGGGGGCTCGGGGAGAGAGAGAGAGACTGGGGAATGGGGGCTCGGGGAGAGAGAGAGAGACTGGGGAATGGGGGCTCGGGGAGAGAGAGAGAGACTGGGGAATGGGGGCTCGGGGAGAGAGAGAGGGAGACTGGGGAATGGGGGCTCGGGGGAGAGAGAGAGACTGGGGAATGAGGGTTCGGGGAGAGAGAGACTGGGGAATGGGGGCTGGGGGAGAGAGAGAGAGACTGGGGAATGGGGGCTCGGGGAGAGAGAGAGATTGGGGAATGGGGGCTCGGGGAGGGTGACAGGGAGAGAGACTGGTGAATGGTGGCTCGGGGGAGAGAGAGAGAGAGACTGGGGAATGGGGGCTCGGGGAGAGAGAGAGAGACTGGGGAATGGGGGCTCGGGGAGAGAGAGAGAGACTGGGGAATGGGGGCTCGGGGAGAGAGAGAGGGAGACTGGGGAATGGGGGCTCGGGGGAGAGAGAGAGACTGGGGAATGAGGGTTCGGGGAGAGAGAGACTGGGGAATGGGGGCTGGGGGAGAGAGAGAGACTGGGGAATGGGGGCTCGGGGAGAGAGAGAGTGGGGAATGGGGGCTCGGGGAGAGGGGAGGGATGACATGGGGAATGGGTTGGGCTCGGGGGAGAGAGAGAGCTGGGGATTGGGGGACTGGGGGAGAGAGAGATGGGAATGGGGGATTGGGGCGGAGAGAGAGAGAGAGACTGGGGAATGGGGGCTCGGGGAGAGAGAGAGGATGGGGGAATGGGGGCACTGGTGAGGGAGTGAGAGGAGACTGGGAATGGGGGTCGGGGAGAGAGAGAGACTTGGGGAGATGGGGTCGTTGTGTGGAGAGAGACGGGGAATGGAGGAGCGGATGAGAGACTGGGGAATGGGGCTCGGGGAGAGAGAGGAGGAGACTGGGGAATGGGGGCTCGGGAAGAGAGAGAGACTGGGGGAATGGGGGGCTCGGGGGTTAGAGAGAGAGAGACTGGGGAA